>NC_056750.1:557454267-557814267 GCF_019279795.1 Protopterus annectens
GTATTGGTGACATCCATCCTAATCCAGGTCCTCTTATAACAAAACAAATACCTTACATCACAAACTCCTCAAATCTCCAGTATAACAACTTTAATTTCCTTATTCTTAATATGAACCTATCTCAATAAAATTGCTGAATTTCACGCAACTCCTGCCTGATATTCTCCACACATAGTCATTATAACAGAAGCATGGCTTAAAACCACACATACAGGATACTGAAATACTTACCCCTGCATATATGATTCATAGGCTTGACAGGATTCATATACAGGGCGATAGCATTGTCATAATACTTAAAGAAAACCTCAGCCTTAAACATCTAGTCACAAACTGCCCAGACCACAATAATCTCGAAATCCTCACTACTCACCTTACTATCAATCCTAATAAAGGTATCGTTATTATAACAATCTACATACCCCCTGGTAATAACCCATCCATCGTAGAAAATTTCTTCTGTTGGTCCAGCTCAACATATAGTCAAGAAAGTATTATCATAGGAGGCCTTAACTTGGAATGGTCCTTCCTCACCTCAAGTAACCCAACTAATTTTATTAATCTCCATGGCTTCCATCAAACTATAAACTCCTCTACTAGGACTGACAAGCACAGTGAAAAAAAAAATCTATACTGGACTGGACCTTAACATATAAATCCTCCTACTGTTACCAATCTGGATGTCTCCCAGATAACCCAAGTGATCACAATCCCTCCTGCCTAATCAGACAATGTATCTATCTAAGTAAAAACATATTTTATAAATGTATATGCAACAAAAAGAACTTCTCACCAGAAATCTTTATTAGTCTTCTGCAGAAATGTGACTGGACCCCACTCAAGCATCTCCAGCTTGATTAAGGAGTAGACTACTTTAATGACAAATTCCTGCTAATCTAGCTCCACTAAGAAGATGCCGGACTAAATCTAAACACTTCGCCTGGCTTACCAGAGAGACCAAGAAACTTCTTAAACTAAGGGATAAGACCTGGTACCACTATCTAAACATGAAAAAATGAAACAACTCTTATCGGCAATCGCCAATTGTGTAACCAAGCGAAAAAAATTAAACAAGACAAAAATCTTAATATACAATTGCACAAAATAAATTCCAGCATAATCCTCAAAAGTTCTGGCAAACCATTAATAACCTTCTAAAGCCAGGTCACATTTCAACACCTACTTCCGACACTTCCAACTTCAACAATAGCATATCCTCTCAGTTTAACTCTCACTTCATTAACTCCATCTTATTCCTGGTACATAACCCCTAACACATACCTACACACACCACAAATAACCTAAGCTCATTCTCTTTTATACCTGTCCAAACTAGCACCATTAAGAAGTTAATGTCCAGATTCAAGTCCTCATCACTCGCAGTAGACCAACTTCCCAACTAATTACTTAAAATAGCAAAAGACGTTGTCTCTGTTCCAGACTCCATCCTAATTAACCAGTCCCTCACTGAACAGTACATCCCTAAGTTATGGAAAATTTTACATATTATCCCACTTCTCAAAGGTGGTATATCCACTGAACTCAATAACTATAGACCAATAGCCATTCTCTACCCCCTGTGCAAAAATTCTAGAAAAATGCATACATACACAACTATTCCAGTACCTTCTACACAGTAATCTGCTATCTTTATCCCAGCATAGTCTCAGATCAAAACACAGCACTACCACTGCACTTGTCAATTTTATTGCTACAATTAACCAACTCAGAAATACCGGACTCCAGGTATCTGCTATATTTCTTAACATGTCAAAAGCTTTTGACACAGTCTCTCATCAGAAACTTCCGAATGAGTTAGCATCCTTAAACCTTCTCTATTGTTTTAGAAGCTACTTAACATACTGTCAACAGGCTGTGAAATGGCATAATTAACTATCTTCTCATTTACCTGTCACTGTAGGTGTACCCCAAGGGTCATTACTTGGCCCACTACTTTTCTCTGTCTTCACAAATAAACTCTCATCAGCCACACAAAGTGCTACCATCATATAGTATGCTGATGATTCTACCCTCATTTGTTCAGCTCCTTCCTTACCTGCACTCCTCCTAACAACTCAGACTGCCTTTAATGACATAGAAAGCTCTCTCTCCAACTCCCAACTTGTTCTCAATGCCAATATAACTAATTTCATACTCTCTACCAGCAACAGACTTTCCAATACCCCACTCCCTTTCACCATCTAATAATGCTATTATCGAGCTAGTGTAACACACTAAGTTTCTAAGGGTGATCATAGATAATAACCTTACGTTTGACTAACACATTGCAGTAAATATCAAGAAACTACAATTTAAGCTAGGCTCCCTCTACAGAATCAAACTCTTCCTCACTGAACCCACTAGACATGCCATATCCAGAACCTACCTTCTTTCCACTCTGCTATATGCATCCACAATTTTTATAAACCTCAGAAAATCTGAGATAGATAAACTCAAGTCCTACTGTAACAAGACACCAAATTTTGCATCAAACCTCCCATTCATATCATGCCATTGTAACTCACTGAAACTCCTAAAATGGCTCGAACTTCCCAATCTTTTTACCTTTAACCAACTAAAGTTCACCCATACCATATTCTACCACCCTAGCAACTGCCCTGTGCTCAGAGACCTAGTTCATTCTTACTGTTGCCCTCGCTCACTAAGGTCCTCTAACAGAAACCTTCTGAAAGTACCAAATCTACCAATAACTATGGAGACTCCCTATTTTCAAACAAAGTAGCTAAGTTATGGAACTACTTACCACAAGAAATTCTTAATAATGCCTGCAACCCCACATTTAAACTACTTCTAAAAGAACACCTTACTAAAAACTGGCTTTGCTCCCCTGTACTAATCCCAGCTGATAATAGGTCTTTTAAAAATATAACCTTTCCATAACCCTCTCTTCCTAACCAAAAAGAACTGTAGATACTCCACCAAAGGCTGCCTGCACACAAAGATTCCAAAGGAAAGAAGAAAAAAGCAGGTACTGGCCACCACTCTGAACAGCTTCAAAACTTTTATTTAAAACCCAATTAAAAACACAGGAATGGGCGCTTTCGGGACCAAACCCTTCTTTAGATACAAAACTCAAATGAAACTGCAGTTTTTATATATTTCTTCAGTTAACATTCAGTACCGCATCCTCCTTTTCTTTAGTGCAGGTCTTAAATGTATAACCCCATTTACACCTGGGGTTTTATATGCTGCTAGCGCAATGATCAATTTAGTTTCATTCAACTCCGTCTTATTAATCAGATCACCTCCACTTTTGTTTTTATTTACACATTGTATAACCATAAACTTAAACTTATGATTTTCATACTTAGAAATGTGCTGGAAAATTGCATTATGTTCATGTTTTAGTCTTACAGAGGAAAAATGTTTCAAAATTCTGTTTTTCAGCATGTAGTTAGTTTTTCCTACATAGAATAAGCCGCAGTCCTGTCAGACAGCCAAGTAAACAATATTCTTTGTTCTACAGTCAACATGCAAATCAAAACATTATTGTTTTCCTGATACACAGGGTATATATAGGATTCTGCCTCCACAATGTACTCACATGCTTTGCAATTTCTGCACTTTCATGTACCTGCATGTTGTGTAAAATTGTTCCTACTTTTTCTGTCTTCCCTTCATGATTTCAGATTTTTATTTCTTCTAAAGCCAAAAACTGTTTTTTCTCCCACTACCTTGGCCATTTTTTCATCTGTCAGCAAAACATTCCAATTCTGTTTTATTATGTCACATATTCCCCCTATGTTGTTACTATATGTTAATATTAGCCTCACATTATCCATCTGTGAGGCTCTAGACTGAACATGTGTTCCATCCTGTTGTCTATGGGACAGCCAAGGCCTAGACCTATTACTTCATTATTGTTTACTCTTAGTAATGGCATCTTTAACTCTATTTTCATTGTATCCCCTTCGACAGAGGTTACTCTCTAACTTGTCTATTCCTTGTTCAAATTGTGTATCCTGCGTACATATATGTGAAATTCTATCAACCTGCCCTGTTATTATACCATTGAACGTACATCTTGGATGCATGCTGTCATAAGATAGCATGCTGTTCTTCCAACAGTTTTCTGAATAAGGTCATGTCCAAACTCCATTCTAACCCCTCAGCAATTTTCCATCGAAAAAGTCTAAAGCTCTACTGGAAACTGCATAGTGAATCTAAGGAAAGTGGCCGTAGATTCCAGATATTCAACAAATGTTTGTAAATCCATGACACTCCCCCCCCCCCCCCCGCATAACAGAAAAGGTCGTCCACAAAACGCACATAGAAAATTAACTTGTCCTTCCATTGGATGTTGTCCTTCATCTATAACTTCGTTCTCCCAGTAAGCCAACACTAAATTTGCGTAAGTGTTAGCACAAGGGTGCCCATAGCCACCCCCTGCTTCTGGTGATAATATGCATCTTGACACACAAATATGTTGTTTTCTAACACTATTTTAAGCAGCTCACTTATCAGCCTAATGGTATCAAGCTCAAAGTTAGCTACTTGTGATAGTATGTGTTCTGTGGCTAATATGCTATAGGTATTGCTAATGACGGTAAATAAATTCTTTACATCTAGTGTAACCATAATATAGTTCTGTCCTTCATTCCGTATAATACACTCATGCAACAATGTTAAGAACTGTCCTGTATCCCTTAGTATACTGGGAAATTTATCTAAAACTTTTTTCAATGTGCATTCTATCCAAATAGATACATTCTCTGTGACCCAACCCCTGCCTGAGACAATGGGTCTCAGTGGGGGGTCAACCAGATCTTTATGTATCTTGGGTAGTGCCTTGAATATATGCACCATTGGATGTTCTGTCCATTAAAATGTATGTAAATCCTCTGAGACCAGCCACAATTGTTTTAATTCTGTAAACCTTTGCTTTACCTTGTCAGCTATATGATTAACCATTATAGGGGATATACAAATAAAAGTGTGTGCATCCTGTAGCTATTGTAAGACTTTTCTCTGATAGACGCTCTTGTTCATTACTACTACAGCTCCCCCCTTATCCGTTGGTTTTACCACAATATCTGCATTATTTTTCAATGAATTCAGTGCTTGCCTCTGTAAAATGAATAGATTAAAAAACTTGCTGTTGCCCTTATCCTCTAGATAACGCTTTATATCTGATTCACACAGTCTCAAAAAAGTATTAACAGTAGAGTTAATAGGTGAAGTAAAAGTGCTGGGCTGTCTCAACTCCTTGTTCTGTGGCAGGTTTGAATTACCATATACATTTTTAAGTGACACATTCCTACCATATAACATCAAGTCAAGAATAACCTGAGAATTTACAGTTCCTGTACTTGGTACAAATGTTAAGCCTTTGTTAAGGACATATTGTTCATTTGCAGACAAAAAATACTCAGATATATTGTAAACAATATAGTTAGTATCACTAATCAAGTGGATATTCGCTGTTTCTTTGCTCTCTCAGATTCATATGGCTCTGTTTCCACTCACCCTTCTTCTTGACTGGTACAGGCAGTGACGGAAAAGAACCCTTTCCCATCTCAAAAACTTTCAGCCATGCCCCTAGCCGTGTCAGCTCATTTTCCATGCTGGAAGTCAAAGGTTGCCCTCCCATGGTGTCAGTAGTTGACTCCTGTCCTGGTCGATTAATCAGTTTGGAGGTTACCATGTTGGTCTCCACCCCACAAGCATGGTCATCCATCCGTCTTTGTGTCATCTCTACAGATGCTACAGTTGGACACTGAGTGGTGGACCTGACTTGTGTTTTGCTCAACTCCTCCCTAGTAGTCCTGGAAACATTACAACTACGTACACAAGAATGAGGGTGCCTGCCCTGGTGGGTAGATGTTTTCAGTGATTTTTTTGCTTGAGAAGTAAATGCTTCAGCCTGAACTATTTTCTCTACAGGCCATATGAAAATGTTGCCCTGTTTAAAATCATGATGGTCTCTCATCAGTTTCTCAGTTTTTGTTTGCTGCAATTTCATATCTAAAGTAGATACCAAGCAATACATCTCTTCCAGTTTATTCATATAAAAATCACCAACATATTCCAGCTCTAAATCTTTTTGTAAAGTCTCAATTTCTTTCACAAAAATATTATCTTGTGGAGCACGAAAGTCTAACTGTAAACACATATATGAGAAACAAGTCTCTAAATTTAAACGCTGCCACTTGGCTAAAAATTCTGGATAGTACTCACCCTGCGAAGGCATGCACAGTACATGAAGGCCTCTGGGAACTATGCCAAACTGCTAACAGGCCTCCAAATGATGTCTTTGCCACTGTAAATGCTTTAGTTTCATTAGTTTATTATGCAAGGCATTTACTAAGTCAGTAAAAGCCACTCTTACTTTTTGAGCAGAATCATCCACCACATGTTCACCAGACAGTATATGTAAATCCAAAACAAGTAAAGGATTACTTGTATTTGTCACATTTCTTCTTACTCTCTCTGTCCATATTATAGATGGAACCATGAGAACTGTGACCTGGTTCCACTCCAACATCCCGCCGTTCTGCCATAACGTGTGGAGTCTTCAGACACACCAGCAAAGCCAAACCCAAAAGAACTGTAGATACTCCACCAAAGGCTGCCTGCCCACAAAGATTCCAAAGGAAAGAAGAAAAAAGCAGGTACTGGCCACCACGTTGAACAGCTTCAAAACTTTTATTTAAAACACAATTAAAAACACAGTAATGAGCGCTTTCGTGACCAAGCCCTTCTTCAGATACAAAACTCGAATGAAACTGCAGTTTTTATATAACTCTTCAGTTAACATTTAGTACTGCACCCTACTTTTCTTTAGTGCAGGTCTTAAAGGTATAACCCCGTTTAAACCTAGAGTTTTGTATGCTGCTAGCTCAATGATCCATTTAGTTTCATTCAACTCTGTCTCATTATTCAAATCACCTCCCCTTTAGTTTTTATTTACACATTGTATAACCATAAACTTAAACTTATGATTTTCATACTTAGAAATGTGCTGGAAAAGTGCATTATGTTCATGTTTTAGTCTTACATAGGACAAATGGTTCAAAATTCTGTTTTTCAACATGCAGTTAGTTTTTCCTACATAGAATGAGCTGCAGTCCTGATAGCCAGGTAAACAACATTTTTTGTTCTACGAACGAAATTATATATGGAGGACAACATCCATGGAAGGATAAGTTCATTTTCTATGTACGTTTTGTGGATGAAGTTTTTTTGTTTTGAAAAAAACATAACAAAAGGGGAGGTGATTTGATTAATGAGACAGAGTTGAATGAAACTAAATGGCATTTTCTGTGCTCTCCAGATCTGAAAATCTTAGATTGCTATCTTAATTTTACCCAGTTAGTGATTATGATGAATTTGCAGGGACTGTCCACAAGATAATCCCATTTCCGTCCTCACTGTAGATTACAAAGTTCCTGACCCCCCCCCCCGTCATACATTTTAGATCCCGCCAGTGGTTATTTTGTTATTTTTAAGGATGTCACATGAATAGGACCTGATACAGCTGACTCTTTTCTTAAGAAAGCAAGCCAGATTTCCATTCTCCAAGTTATTGCACATTTAGGCGGAGAGTTCCAAACCAGACATTGCTATGTCTGAGTGACCCTCTGTTGCATTCCCACCACCAACAGCTTTAATTTTCATACCCCAAGTAAGGAGTTTAAAGCTTTTGACAGTTTTGGCAGGCATGTTTTCACATCTGCCATCTTGTTCCTCAGGGCATTGAACTACCTGATCCCCATGTATTTTTAAGTGGACATGACTGATGAATTATTGTACAGAAAAGTCACTGGATGTTCTGTTCTTGGACAAGATATGGATCTAGGCAACTACTCATTTAGTCTGGGCAGTCTAATAGTCTGTGTAGCTTGCATCATGGTGGAGAGAATGAGAGAGAGCTGCTAGAGTAGCAGGATATGATACTGACATATGCTGGCACTTATGGGTAAGCTTCACTCAATCATAAAGGAAACAAAGGTGACATTTTTTGATACTCTCTTCCATTTTTCGATACTCTCTTCCATTTTTCCTTTTCAATCTGAAGTCACGAGTCATTTCAAAAACCTGATGAAGTAGTGTTACATACCCATTACTGTCCATGCACAGTTCTACCTGCCATGGCATATTTTTCTGTAGGATGAAGAGAAGCCAGCTGTAAATGTTTTCAGTGCAGTCAACAGCAGCAGCATCACTAGCAAAGTGAAGCTGCCAAAAATATGCAGTCTGCACAGGAAGGTTTCCAGCAAGTATAATTCTCCTGGTTCCAGAGGCCCCAGTCAACAGAGCTTGCCAGAATGCTGTGGTTAGCCACAGATCACCTCTCAGCAGTCCTTTCTCCTGCTTTGACTGTTCCACTGTTGAGGCAGTCAGGAGAGACTGTGTCCCTGTCCATATTTGAATAAAAGTCTGCTGGTACTTCAGCAGCCTTCGTGCATTTGTCCCCAATGAAATCTTTAATGCTCACATTGTAGTTTATCCCTTATGCTTATCTGAAGGAGACTGGATGTACTGTTTGGACCCCCAAAATGCTTATCTCCACATAGGACTCCTCAAAGAGTCAAGAGGTTTCTATATTTCCAGGTAAGAAACATTCACTGTCAATTTGGGAATCTCTTGTGTGACAGAACAATGTATAGCCATGTGCTCAAGGGTGTGATTATGCAGAACTTGTCAAATCTGGCTCTAGAAGACTAAAAAGTATAACAGGAAGTCGCAGTTTTATAGGCTGACTTGCACAACTTTTCACATTTGAGTGAAAGTGCCCCAGCATGAATGTCACTTGATAGGAAAGTGAATCCAGCTTCTTAGCTAAAAACTGAATGCAGGTCCCATCACAGTTATAGCAGAGGCACTCTTTTAGAAAACATGAACCAAACAGTGAATTATACTTACTGTTGAAAAATATGTACATTGGACACCACATGCCCAATTCACAGTGTGTTGTTTTGAGTAATGAATGATTTAATACAACAGCTTATGAGTATGAGACAAACTTCCTTAAACAAAGCAAAATAAAATATTTGGCTGTTGGAAGCTGACATTATTTTCATTCTGCAGTTTTTCCTACATTACTTATAAATAATTAGTATCTTTACCATCTTATTACTCCATTGTAATTAAAATGTTCGCATTGACCACAAGAGGGTGATGTTAAATAAGAAATAATTTAGCTCAGCTTCTTTTTTATTAAACTTTTCTGTGCATATATAAAAAAATCAAACTGGTCTATCATATAGTTGAAATATACAGAGAAATGTTATACTAGTTGACTAAGAATAAAAATCAAATTAAACAATTTGCAGTGCATTTTAAACAGAAAACCAAAAATCAACAAATTCCTCAAGTAAAGTAGTGGGATATGTGCAACATAAAAGTCCTGGTCTATCTTAAGGTAGTTTCACGATAACTTGACATAAATGCTTTCCAGTCCATGAATTTTTTGAACTTGGTGGAAGCATGCATGCTTCTAAATTATTGGTTATATAGTAAGCAAATCCTTTTGAGGGACTCTTTTTCGGAGTAGCCCATTGAGTTCTTATGTAGAACTTTATTAAACTGAAGTAGATTGTGCTGTAAATAGTTTAGCATCAGTTTTACTTGTAAATTCTAATTCAAGATGCACTATTGCTAGGGAAATTGTAAACTAATGTCAGTATTAGCCTGAGAATTACAAAATATGTGGAAAACAAATTTCCTCTTATAAGAAACTTAAGTATCTCTAAGGCTTAAAGACAAAAATTTGAGCATGATCAGAAAAATGTAAAACTGCAGTAAACATGGTTATACTGAGTTGCAATGAGAAGTAATACTTGCGCAGGGATAGCACCTGTGTAAATAAAACAGTGAGGCATTAGGTCTCCCTGATGGATCAGGAAAGAATAAACTCAAGCCAGCTACAGCAATACTGAAACTACTGTGATCCCACCTCAGATCTAACCCATATCTTCTTAGTTTGGAACAGACTAAACACATCCATAACAGAATGCAGTTTTTTACTGATACCAATAACATAAACCTAACAATGAGCGCAGTTCTAAAACTGTCTCCACTATGTGACTCTCCATAGAAGTCACCAAAGTGAAACAAGATGCTTGCTGTGGTCCCATAAACAAAATGAAAGGATGAAGTTCACTTGAAACTTAAAACAGGACATGAGTATTTTGATACTAAAATCAGACGTGAAAACAAGACTATAGAGGGAAAGATCCAGTTAAAAGAAGGCTAATAGTCAGCCCATATATAAATTCAGGAGTGGTGTTTTTCTCCAGTAAAATCATACATTGGGGAATAGAAAAATGGGATATTAATGTGTGTGGAAAAATATAAATATACAGGCCTAAAATAAAAACATGTAGTAAATTGTGAGAATTAAATGTAACTAGTACAGACAAGTGCTAAAAATGTAGCAAAACTATTTGTTATAAGTAGATTAACATATACATTAGAAAATAAAATACATTATAAAATTACAGCTTCCTAGTGTTTTCTGTCATTGTGCAGTCCATGCTGAAAGCCTACATTTACAAACAGAATATCTTTGTAATAATGATAAATGTCAAACTAGATTATTTTCTAAATGTTATGCTTTAGTTTGGTTTCTATGACATTTTTATACAGGCTACTGTGGGTTAAAATTGCATCCTAAGACAACTGGCTGCATACTGTAGGTTCTTTAACCTTCACTCTCCACTTACCTGTTGGTTCATTTAGTGCTGCTTTACATTATTCTAATTGCTATTAGTATGTTTCATCTTTATCGCACTGTGCTGATGTTCATCTTGTTTCACTGTTGCAGTCATTATAATTGGGTTATCCTGCTGGCAGGCTACCCGCAGTCGGCCTGAATTCCAAAGTCTAGGTCCGGCGTCGGTAGCTGTCGCCTCCTCCATGATGTCAGTGCGCCAGGGGTATAAAAGATGCAGCAGACGCCATTTTCTTCAGTCTTTCTTGCCGCGTGGTGCCCAAAGCAAAAGCAGTTTGCAAGTGCCGGTCGGCCGACTCCTGAGATTTTCGTGTTCGAATTTCAGATCCGAAGTCTTCATTAAAATCTAAGTACCCCATTGGAGAAACTTTTTTCTTGCTCCATACCGATGTCAGAAAAAGTTAATAATTGTATTTCTTGTGGGAAGCAAATACCTCATAAGGACTTTCATTCCTACTGTATTCCTTGCCTAGGCCCTGACCACGACGTTGCTAATTGTCGGTTCTGTGCTAGATTTAACCAACGCACTATTAAGCATCGGTACGATTTTGCATTTCACTATTTTGGTAGAAGATTTAATTGCACAATGTCGTCGGATAGCCATCCGACTACTGCAATTCACAAGAAACGCAAAGAAAAAGATAAGGACATGCATCCGAGGTCCAAAACTGATGACAAGGCTTCTTCTAAACCATTCGCCAGTTCGTTGGTTCTCAGTGAGGTGCTTTCGCAGCCCCTGACGCCCGCTACCGACTCCCACATGGAGCCGACTAGGCCGCTGGAAACTCAAGGTATTGGAACCTCAGAAACTATTCCCTCAGATGGGTCCAGAGCCACTGAGCAGGCATCAGCTTCTGAGGGTGTTTTTAGGCCTACACAATTACATGTAAAAACGACTTCAACTTCAAAGGTAAAGACTAAAGCACCTTTAAAGACAAAGAAACAAGTACAACAGCCCCATGGACAGGCCTCCATGCCTAAAAAACAGATGCTCAAAATGGCCGAAGACCTAATTACTTTGATCAGGGGTTCCCATCCCCCTCCTGATAAGAGGCCTAGGCAAGAGACAACATGAATCTTCATATCAGGTTTCCATTTCATATGATTCCTCTTCTGTTCATGAATACTCTCTTCCTCCCTATGAGGATTCTGATGCTGAAGAATCTACCCCTTCAGCCTCTCCTCCTGAGGATTATTCTTTTGGGGAAACTCTGCATACCATGAGGGAGCATTTCCACTGGGAGAGCCAAGATTATTCAGAATCTAAGAAAAGGCTCAGAGACTTCCTTTTACTACCTCAGCACAGGCCCCATTGCTATTCCACCTGTGTTAGACATTGTAGATAATATTTTTTCAGAGTCTAGTCTGACTCCTGACTCATTGCCTCCGGCTCCTGTTAAGCCAGACAGATACTACAGGGTTCCTGATTTGCATACATTTCTTTTTAAAAACCCTGCTGCTGACCCAGAAACTATCTCTCAGGGTCCCAAAGGGGTCAAGGCTTCCACTGCAAAAAAAACCTACCCCCTCTGACAGGGATTCTAGGGCACTGGACAGATGGGGAAAAAGATTTACACTTCTGCTACCTTGGCTATAAGGACTTTAAATTGTCAGTTTCATATGCTTAAATATCAGCCATATATTATGTCACTGCTTAAACAGAAAATGTTGATACATTTTTAATGTGCAGAAAACAAAGAAATGCAGGATTTATTGCATGCAGCTGAACAAGTTGGAAAGCATACTTTGCAATGTGGTTTTGATTCTCTGGAGGCCTCCTGCAGGGCCGCTGTTACGGGTTCTGTCATTAGGAGGCATGCTTGGTTAAAAGAACAGAATCTGCCTGATCATGTTAAAGCAAAATTATTAGATGCTCCATTACAGCATGATACCTTGTTTGGTGTTAAAGCAGAGGAGGTATTGAAGAAAATGGAGGACAAAGCAAAATCTATGCAAACAGTCAAGGATTTCTTACATGTACAGCCTCCAAGATTTAGCAGACACTGGCCTACAAAGAATTGGTCCTTTCCAGTGTCAGACAGGCCGCAAAGGGGCAGATACAGATGCCCTAGAGGCAGATCCCAGCCCCAAGGCACATACAGGTCTAAACAATGGGGTGCTTCTTCCTCCAGAAGCGGAGAAGACAAATCACAGCCATACAGGAAACAGTCCCAGTGACTTCCCCCTGCCTGCGCCAAGCACTTATCTTCTGGCAGCACCTTTAGGGGGAAAACTAGCACTTTTTCATCAAAATTGGCACATAATAACCCAGGACAAATGGGTCTTGAACATAGTGTCACAAGGTTACAAGTTTCACTTTCATACCCTGCCAAGGGCACATGGTTTGCCAAACCTGCAAAAAAATCAATGGGCAGAGGCACACAAGCAAGTTTCATCCCTCATGGACATGAGGGCCATTCAGCAAGTACCAGTGCAAGAGCAGGGACAAGGATTTTACTCGAGACTGTTCTTGGTGCCCAGAAAGGACAAAGCCTGGAGACCAATACTGGACCTATCTATTCTAAACACATATCTGGATATTCCAAAATTCAAAATGTTGACTCTGCAGCAGCTTCTGCCCATGCTGGGCAAGAAGGCTTGGCTTGTGACTTTAGACCTAAAAGAGGCATACCTGCATGTCCCAATCAGACAATCATGCAGAAGATACCTCAGATTCATAGCTGGCTCAATGCACTACCAATTGTCTGCACTGCTTTTGGCTTATCTACTGCGCCCAGGGTCTTCACAAAATGCCTGGCTCCAGTAATTGCATTCTGCAGACAAAGAGGAATACAGATATATCCTTACTTGGACGACTGCCTCATTCAGGCAGAGAACAAGGACATTCTACTACAGCATCTGGCGTTTGTAAAAAGATTACTAACATGCCTTGGGTACACAGTAAACGAAAAGAAATCAAAACTAGTACCCTCTCAAGAGATAATATTCCTGGGTGCAAGCTTAAATACAACTGCCCAGATGGCTTATCTCACGCCAGACAAACAAAGGCAACTGACTACTTATTTCAAACTGTTGGCAACAAAGGCCCAGTTATCTGCAAGAAATATTTTTCTGGCTTTGGGCTTCATGGCATCCTGCATTCTGCTAATTCCATATGCAAGACTGCATATGAGGAAACTTCAACGGTATCTAAAAAGTGTTTGGACTCAACATTGCCACAGCCTGGAAACAATAATTACCCTCATTCCCTACCTGCAACAGGAGCTTCGATGGTGGCAAAGGCCTGTCACCGCAACAAGGGACAGCCATTCACTTTACCCACAGCCAGGCAGACATTAACAACAGATGCATCGGATTATGCCTGGGGGGCCCACATGGCAGGAAGATGTACTCAGGGCACATGGTCCGCAAGCCAAATGCATCTACATATCAATCAAAAAGAGATGCTAGCTGTTCAGAATGCCCTGACAACCTTCAAGGATCAACTTAATCCGGGACAATTACTGATAAAGACGGACAATACCACAGTCATGTGGTACATAAACAAGCAGGGAGGCACTCATTCCTATTCCGTTTGCAGAGTAGCCATGACTTTGTGGCACACAGCATTGACTTACCAAGTACATCTGCAGGCACAATTCCTGCCAGGAAAGATAAATACTCTGGCAGACGAACTAAGCAGAAACCTCATGGATCCCCACGAGTGGAAATTGGATCCGCAAGTCTTCAGCATGATAACAAGGAAATGGGGATGCCCAGACATCTATTGGCTTCCCCTCACAACTGCCAACTACAGAGATTCTGCACAAGGACTTACCACAAGCAAGCATGGAAAGTGGATGCTCTATCTTTCAGCTGGAAAAACTTAACAGTATATGCCTTTCCTCCACTGCCCCTCCTCCCCAAGGTACTCCTAAAGGTCAGACAAGAGAAGCCAAAAATGATACTAATTGCCCCAGACTGGCCCCACCAGCACTGGTACCCAATCGTAAGGAACCTGTCTCAATGCCCAGCCTGGACATTACCTCAAATTCCTCACTTACTGTCCCAGCAAAACAATCATATCCTGCACAGCCAACTCAAGACCTTAAATCTGGCAGCATGGTGGATAATGTAGTCATTCAAAACACCCATCTTTCTAAAGCGGTGATGGGTGTTATTTTGGAGGCCAGGAGGCCTAGTACCAGAAAATCTTATGCTGAAAAATGGAAGAGATTCTGTGCTTGGAACCAGGCACAAGGAATTGACACGATTGTACCAAATATTCCTCAGATTTTGCAATACTTAACTGAGATGCTGGACAAAGGCCTATCCTTTTCATCAATTAAGATTCATGCCTCTGCTATTTCAGCTTATTACAATACAGAGCCATCTATTTTTTCTCAGCCTTTACTAAGGCAGTTCCTCAGAGGAGCCAAAAACTTAAGGCTTCCAAAGAGATCACCAATACCTGCATGGGACCTCAATTATGTCTTGGAAAAACTCACCCTGCCTCCTTTTGAGCCAGCCGCAACAGCTGATATAAATTTTTTATCTTGGAAAACAGCTCTGCTCCTAGCAATAACCTCTGAAAGACGAGTCTCAGAGCTACAGGCACTCATGGCTGTGGAACCTTTTATCATTTTCCATCCAGATAGGGTTTCTGTGAGGACAAACCCGACATTTATGCCTAAGGTAGTGTCCAGTATGACCCTTAACCAAACTATTCACTTGCCTACTTTTTACCCAAACCCACAGAATAAGGGTGAGAGACTTCTGCATTCTTTGGACATACACAGACAGCTGCGCTTCTACTTGGACAGAACCAAAGCTTTCAGAAAGACTGAGCAATCACTAGTGGCATATGCTGCAGGATCACAAGGAAAGGCTATCTCAAAGCAGACTATTTCAAAGTGGATAGGCCACTGCATTCGTTTCTGCTATTCACGACATGGCAAATCAGTGCCTAAGGCCATTAGGCCACATTCAACCAGAGCAGCAGCCACTTCAACAGCCTTCCTCAGAGGAGTACCAACCAAAGCCATTTTAGAGGCTGCAACCTGGAGTTCAGTGCACACTTTTACAAAGCACTATCACTTACCACTCTACTCTAAATCCAGGGCAGGCTTTGCCACTGCAGTTCTGCTGGTCCTCATAGCCGCTCCTAATCCTATTTAGCTCCAGCCTCCCAACCTTAGCTTTGGGATTCAACTCAATTGTAATGACTGCAACAGTGAAACACGATGAACGTAGTACAGTTGTGTGCCTACCATAAATGTAGATGTTTGAGTGTATTCACTGTTGCAGTCCAGGTTACCCACCCACCATCCCCCTTATCTTTGCTGGAACTTATCTGTACTTCTCTATTCTATACAACCTCTGTGGTGTATTTGCTTGTAGATGAAGGAATAATTTACTTTGGTGCATGCATGCTTTACTGATATATATTTTTAGCCTACCCTTTTGGGGGCACCTGACATCTGGGGCAAGAAAAACTGAAGAAAATGGCGTTGGCTGCATCTTTTATACCCCTGGCGCACTGACGTCACGGAGGAGGCGACAGCATCCGACGCCGGACCTAGACTTTGGAATTCAGGCCAACTGCGGGTAGCCTACCAGCAGGATAACCCAATTGTAATGACTGCAACAGTGAATATACTCGAACATCTACATTTATGGTAGGTGCACAACTGTACTTTCTGGACTCTGAATTTTTTCATCTTGGTATAATATTATATATTTTCCTTGCTTTTCTCTCTCAGTATGCAGGTCTATGACCTAAACGAAAATCTGTTAGTATTTTAAATTTCAAGCCAGAGCTGCCTTCCTTACAGTATGTTCACAGGAGATTACTAGGCTTAGGTCTTAAGGGCCCTTACAAGCCTAGCCAATATAACCTGATTTTACCCAATATATGTCCCTTAGGGGCAAAAGGATGGCATGGATTTGTGCCTGCGCTTTGAGTATCTCACAGATTGCCCCTCTCTATAAGGGACATAGGCACTACCCCAGGTATGAATTTGTGATTTCCCATCCATTGAGCCAAACTCAATTTGAAGAGGGCCAGGGAAGGGCTCTTCTTAATGTGAATAGGAAACCTGTTCCAAAGAAGGGTCAGTCTCTGAGAGACATATCTGTTCTTTCTCATCCCCACCCACATACATTTGCTAGTGTATATTTTGACCTCAGTTAATTTTGTAGCCCTAGATATTATATTTTTCTGGTATTATATTGCAACTTTATACTGCTTTTTTGTTGCTGTACAGGACCATGCTGAAAGTCTCCTTTTATAAACAAATGCTGTTTTAATTGTAGGGGGGGATTTTTCAAACTGGATTTAAGTCTGCATTTTTGCTTTAGTTAAGTTTTCATCACCATATTGTTTTATTTAATTTCCAGACATGCTCTTTGTTAAAATGACAGATTCAGTTTAGTTCAACATTTTTGAAAGAAAAAATATAATTTGTCCAAAACAGCTGCATTTCTACTTTTAGCTTTATTTCGAACCAGGGTTTCATTCCTAAATATAAGACGTGCATGGGCTATGTACAGTACAGGCTGGCTGGCTGTTTTTGACATATCGCCACCATAATAAATCATCATTAGGCCATGGATACCTTATGTCCAGACAGTATACCAAAGTACTGGCACTGTATGTCTGACCTTACCCTTAGGCACAAAGCCTGTGTGCTGGTACTTAAGGGATATGCAAACACAAAAATCCTCAGAACTTTCTTGATGCCAGTCCAGACAGTAAGATTCCATCTCTAACTCTGTCAGCTATAGAAAAGGATTTAGTTGCCCTTCACTGGGGAATTCTAAGAATTTTCTGTCTTGTGAGCATTATTCATGTTTTGTAAGATTGGCAAATGCTTCTACGGTATGTAGATTCTGTATAAGGACAGCCATACCCATTGTTTTTTTTTTTGTTTTTTTTTCTACACAGGCCCAGTCATAACATTAAGGACTGCTGTTAGTCAGGCATTTGTCCCGAAGACCCCAGAGGCCATCTCCCTTATTTAAAAATGTTCTTAGAAGATAAGCACTTAACAAGTTTTAGCTCTAGCCACTATGCAGATGGAAGATCCTGCCTCAGATGTACCTTCTCAGCTGACAAAGAAATCCAAACAACAGGAAGGAGACATTGTATTGTCTGCTTCTTTCTCCAGGTCAGAATCCAGTGTCTGCTGAGATTGCTGATTAGCCCACAGACCTGATCAGTCTGATCTCTGAACCTGTTCCTGATTTCATGACTTAAGTGGAGGATGACATGGAACAGCCTTCTGGCACATCCCATCCAACATGGTAAAGATGACTATTAAGACTGCAAAGGCTTGCATTCTCATTTGGACCAGATGATGTTCCTCAAATATTAGTGAACAAAGATATCCCTGGTTCTCTTGTGGAGTTACATCTGTGGTCAGGTCTTTCAAGTATGGCTTCTTTAGGACCCTCCCCCCCCAAAAAAAAAAGACAAAACACCTTTCATATTCTGCAATACCTGCTGTTGTGAGATCCACAACAGGAATGGCAGTACTTCTGTCAGGCTTTTTTTTAAAACACTTATGACTTTTAAAGCCCCCACAGTTTTTTTTTTGCCTGTACACCGTCTACCAGTCTGAAGAGAGAGGGATATTTCCTCGACTCTGAACCTTTGGATTATTCTTGTCAGTTATATTTATCTTCTGGTTATGAGTTTGAACCTGAAGACACCTTATTTTCAGACTTCTCAAAAAAAAAAAAACTTTCTTGGGGACACCATCCAAAAGTTGATGCAGCATTTTAACTGGGGGTGAAAGCAACCCCCTGAATCTCTAAAAAGATCTTGCAGTGTAATATATATAGAATTTATCAAGCTTTTTGTTGTCCTTCATGTAATAGAAGCTTTGGAGGACTTTTTTATTTCTGCTTCTGTAGCACCAAAGTCTCAGCCAACTGCACAAAAAAAAAACTAACAATTGTTGTAAAGTGCTCAATAGTGACAAGTACCTTTACAGGTATCCTACACCTGACACTGCAGTTTTTTCTACAGACTTGGACATGCCATCCAGTCTTTCTCCACCCTCAGATGCTTTACTTAATGATAAAGATAGAAGGGGAATGGACAGGTTTAGAAGGAAAGTATATATGTTTGCCACTTTAACTTTGCATGCTATTAACTGTCAAATGCATTTGATCAGGTACCTGTTATCCATTTTTCGTAACATGTTCAAACTTATTCCTAATCTCCCTGATGGTGACTGTAGATGTGCTCTTCAGAATATGATATCTTCTGCCTCTCATTTTGCGTGCCACTCCATTAAGTGTTCATATTTCCTGGATGATGCTTCTTCAGGGCTGCTGCCACTGGTTCTGTTCTAAGAAGGTTTTCCTGGCTGAAACTCCAGTCACACCCAAAGAATGTCAAAGCCAAACTTTTAGATGCTTCTCTGGATAAAGTCTATCTATTTGGTCCCCCTACTGCTGAAATTTTCAAAAAATTATAAGAAAGCGGTCAAATCATGCAAGGATTCAAGACATTTTTATTTAGTCTCAGGTCTCCGACTACCTCCTTACTAACAACCTCCTTTCCAGTACTCAGCATGGTTTCCGACCAAACCATAGCACCACCACTGCCTTACTCTCCTTTACTGACACTATCCTTCAGCATAAAAACAATGGCTATCTCTCCTCTGCTACTTTCCTAGACCTATCTAAAGCATTTGACATGGTCCCACACAAACAACTTATCTCTGTCCTCAATAACCTATCATTCTCACAATCGGTCACCAACTGGTTTCAGAGTTACCTGTCTGACCGCCAACAATCCGTTGTATGGCAGAATGACATATCTCCCCAATTACCTGTCTCCATAGGGGTTCCCCAAGGATCCATCCTTGGACCTCTACTCTTCTCTGTTTACACCAATAATCTAGCCTCTGCCACCAAACATGGCACACTCATACAATACGCAGATGACTCGACCATCATCTGCTCAGCCCAGTCCCTACCGAAACTGCAAAAAGTCACACAGGAAGCCTTTTCCTCTGTTGAAACATGGTTATCCGATGCCCGATTAATACTCAACCCAAACAAAACTAAACTACTCATCTTCCAACCCACCAAACATACTCAAAACAACTCTCACTTTTACATCACGGCAAAAGACAACACCACTATATACCCAACTGAACACACCAAATTGCTAGGAGTGGAAATAGACAATAAACTAAAAATTGACATTCACATATCCATGACTATAAAAAAAGTCCACAAAAAAATAGGAGCATTATACAGAAATAAGCAATTTCTCACCAAAGCAGCAAAGATTTCAATAGCAAATTGCCACCTTATCTCCACCCTACTTTATGCCTCTCCAATATATACCAACCTAAGGCAATGTGATCTAAACAAGCTAGAGACCTGCTACAACAAAATCGCCAAATTCGCCACAGGGGCATGCTACCATAGTCATCACTGTCTCTCAATTGCTGAACTGGGCTGGCTTGAACTCCCTCACCTCCTTCAGTGGTATCAACTCTCACTTGCCCACAAACTAGTAAACCATCCACTAAATGTCCCATCCCTCCAGAATCTACTCCAACCCTATCACACCACCAGACCACTAAGGTCCAACAGCAAAAATCACTTGCAGATCACTAAAGCCAATAACTCTGCTGGTGAAGCACTATTCTCTTGCGCCATAGCCAAATTATGGAACTCACTCCTACCCACAATTACCTCCATACCATCATGCACCCACTTCAAAACTTTACTAAAAGCGCAACTAAAAACATGCTGGCTATGCCCTTGCAACTCCCACTCTAATATCATCCACCCCATCCAACCACTACCTTTATTTCCACTCCACTAACTACCTTGATTATAGCAAGCTCAGATGCTCATAAGCCAGTACTTATTATACAGCACGAACTTCTTCTTCTTGTAACATTTGTTAATGTCTGGTATGCACTTCACAGATAAAGATTCTAGTTGTCTACTGATGTACTATGTTCTTCATCTGTAAATATGTTGTAAGTAATTGCTATGTAAATTTTTATTCACTATGTAATCCAATGTATATACTGTCTGTTTATTTTAACTGTGGAGCTTTTCTCCCCGGGCCTCCGCTGAAAATGGACCTACGTCCAGTCGGACACTCCCGGTTAACAAATTTAAATAAATAAATAGTCTTTTGCTAACTTTAGAAAAAAAATTATCCCTCCAAACCCTTTCTACCACAAAAAGACTACTAAACAGAAAGGCAAAAAAATCTCCCAACAGAAAAAAAAAGTGATAGGACAAGGCCACATCTGATTTTAAAGTAACCAAAGGACCTTAATCAGGTAAGCCTTCCAGGTTCTTATTACCCATCTTTTACCCCCAGCTTGGCCTACCTTCTTCCAAACTTCCCAAAAACCTTTGCCAGACTTCCCATCTGGCAAACAATCACAATATATTTTTGGGTGCTGCAAATCATTCAAAATGGCTATACACTGCAGTACAATTCTCTTCCTTTTCACCAGTCAGTCCCACAAGTACATTCAAATCAATAATATCAAGTTTCTCATATCATTACAGCCATCCTCGATCAAGGGATAATAGAACCTGTTCCTACCCTTAAAAAATAGAAGAAGAAATGGAAGAAATTGTTTCTACTCCAGGTTTTTCCTAGTTCCAAGAAAAGAAAGTACCTGGAGGTCAGTTCTGGATCTTTCTGATTTAGATATCTTTTTGAAGATCGCTTTGATTATTCCCATTGCTTTTTTTGATTACCTTGGATCTCAAGGATGCTTTTCTTTATATGTCCAACCATCCACATCACAGAAAAGTAAGATTCTGTGCCTTGGGATACTTGCACTTTATTGCTTTATCTTTTAGACTTTCTACTTCTGCAAGAGTTTTCTCAAAGTGGACAGCCCCTGTCATAGCATTCTACTGACTCCAAGACATCCACATTTACCCTTATCTTAACGACTTTCTGATTCATGCCATGTTTTTGTAGAAAATTCTTTTGAGACTTAACTGTTCACTGATAATCTCTTCCTGAACTCTCTGAACTTCAAGTCCAATCTTCTTCCGTCTTGTCCTCTGATGTTCCTAGATTGTCATGTTGCTGTATCCTTAATGATTGCCTTTCTTCCTTTAGAGAAGAATAAATTCTTAACAGAGTACTTCTTATCATTGACTACCTTTGTTTGTCATCAGCAAGAGAGAAATTTTGAAAGCAGTCCTGGGATGCAGGGCATCCGCAGTAATGAATTCCATTTGCCAGATTGCACATGAGGAAAATTTCTTGGTACCTAAAATCTATCAAGCCACAAGCACCAACATAGTCTGCCATTCACAATTCCTGCCTTACCTTTCATGAAGAAAGAACTGCTTTGATGGAGCACTTAGATTAAGAAAACCACTTCCTTTTCTTATTCCCCCCTCCTGTACAGAAGATTACTACAGATGAATCAGACAGGGCCTTGAGGGCTTACTCTAATGGTTTCAAGGTACAGGGGTTTTAGACAAAAAAAGGACAGAAGAGAGCATATAAACATAAAAGAAATTAAAACATTGAAGCTTGCTGTCCAATCTCTTCTTTAACTTTGGTGTCTTGTAACACTGCAGGTTCTGACGAAATGTGTTTCCAAAAAAAAAAAAAACAGATTTTCTGATGTGTATGAATACAGATTTTTTTCAGTCAGAACTAAGTCACTCTCTCTGTATGCCTGCCATATAAACACTTAGCCTTTTTTTTTTTGCTCAACAGGCCTCTCTCTCTCTCTCTCTCTCTCTCTCTCTCTCATATTCCTGTTACTACCTTTCATGAACATGCAATGCTTAAAATGTTTGGAAAGCAACATGGAACACTCAGATTATGCTGACATTGTGCCCCCAAACCTTTTTTTTTTTTATTGTAGCATATTATGTTTCACTTAAAAAAAAAATCAACAAGCATCTGTTATAGAGGCAGACTAGTGTTATGTGATGTGTGAGACAAATGTTGATGATTACAGGAAATGGGATTGCTTAGCAAAACTTGCTAGACTCTGACACTTTATAAGGCATTTTTACCCGTAAGTTATGAGGGTCTGTATTACAACATTGAATGCTTAAAACAGCGAACGATGTTTAATCGACCCTATTTCAGTGAAAGCTGAAAATGCCGACACCTCAGAACAGCGATTTCTTTCCTAGGGAAAGAAATCGCTGTTCCAACAAAAAAAAAAAAAAAAAACCAGTTCCAAACACGTACACACTTAACTTAACCCTAATTCTAACCCCTCCCCCCAAAAAAGTAAACAGCTGAAAACACATATGCACTTAACTCAACCATACAAATAACACACAAAAAAACTAAACAGTTTAAAACATATATGCACTTACCTTAACCCTAAGGTCAGTAATCGCACATTTACGTTCGGGAGCTATACCGGATAAGGGAATCTCTGAGACCACACTACAGTGCAGAACACAGCAAAGTAATGAAGCGGCCAAGCAAGTTCTTTCCCAGGGGAAAAATTTGCTGAACAGCCGCTTCGCTGTTTTGCCTGTTCACTGTTTAGGGTTCAATGAAAATGCTTTCGACAAAATGGGTTTTCATCGTTATAATAGGAACCCCAGTTATGATTTCCTTCACAGACAGCATTTTTCTCAGAGGTCATTTAGTTCTTATGTATTTAAATAATTCTTAAAGGAAAACTTCACCTTGAAACAAAAAAATATGTATTTTTTATTGCATGTTTGTTTTCTGAGCTGCTGTGATGCATTAAAATCACACTAGGTGCTTTTTACAAAATTGTAATACTTTTCCTTAAAATGGTAAACATTGAGCCTGACATATTAATGTGATATTGTTTTAGTGCTTTCTTCCCCTTTCCCAGAATGTATTTCAAGTCCTCTTCATATGAGTCATGCTAGACATAAGAAAGTGATGATGTCTTCCTTGTTTGTTGAAATACAAGGGCAACAATGTAAGTCATAGGCATCTTTTACACAGTTTATAGCGAGTGTTTGCAATTTATTTATGACTAACCATTGTATACATTTCTCCAAGTCTGTTTTAAGCTGTTCAGAGCACTTCATAGCTCCAGCAAAATAACGTAGCTAAACTCAAGGCGTTTGTAAGGATTCTTGTTTTGTTGTCCTATGCTGTGTGTACTGGTAGACCCTGCACTTCTGAGGTGTCAAAGCTTGCACAGCAATCCAAGAGCTGTTAATCAACTTGTTCTACTGTTCATCAGAATCCACAGCAGTAGGGAAGATGAGGTTTTTGTTTTCCTGAATGTTGAAAAAATGTAATGTGCTTGCTGCTGTTGCTCAAAAGTATTTCAAAAGTATTTTACAGTCACATTGCCAAAAAAAATACAACTATCTGTTCTTGAATTTTTGTTTGTAGATTTTTTAAACTGAGGCACAAATGCGTACAAACATTACATTTTCCCACTTCTGTTGTTACTGATTTGTTATACTGCAGCACACTAACATTTCATCAAAAACATAATCCTTGAACATGACGAATTAGTAGTTTTGTGTGTAAGACTAACACCAGTTTCTATAAAACTACTACAGTTACAGAAAATGCTACTTACAAGTGGATCACTATATAAAATTGCTGTCAGCTATTAAGGTTGCAGTATATTTAGATGCTGAAAGTGGGATGTTCTTACTGAAACTCGAGATTGTGCAAGGCAAGCCTTGCCATCATCAAATGAATAATAATAATAATTTTCATCTTATTACCAAAGTAAAGACTCTGTGATGTGCAGTACTGGTTGATTTATGTTAAGATGACTTAAATGCAGTATAAAATCTTTCTGTGATATTTAGAGAAAAAAAAATTTTTTTGTAAAATATCAAGACATTGCCATTTTTCATGACCCCACAACCAGCATCACTACCACAGACCAGAACAGCCAAAATGAGTACTGCTCTGCAGAGATACTGGTGGTAACTCTATCAATTTAGCTGCACTGATACTGTTTATCTTCCTCTCTGCAGTAAAGGCAGTGGAAACAATTTCACAGCAAACACACACTTTTTTTTTAAATAGCAGCTAATGACTTGCTGACATCAGTAGGACTAATTACCTATGCAAAATTGTGGGCAGTAGCTGACAGGAAGCACTATATATTTCCCTGTGTCTGTGTTATAGGTTCATAAGGTCATAGGTTTGTACTAGGCTAATGGCCCTGGTGCCTTTACAAGCCTAGCCCATAGGATTACCCTGGCATTGTGTCACCCGACCTTAGTTCGTAGTGCTCTGTCGAGTAGAGCCACTGGAGTGATCTCAGTGGTGAATTTTCTATTTCCCATGATTGATTTCTCATAATGATTTCTGCTGAAGAGGGCCAGTGAGGTGCTCTGCTTGACATGTATGGAAGACTGTTCCATAGCATGGGCAGTCTCTGGGTTATGAACCTGTCCCTCCAGCATGTTCTGCTGATTGTGGTAATGACGTTGAGGTCTCTGGAGCATGTGGTACGGAGGAATTGGGATGTCTTTAGATGTAGCATTTCTAACAGAGCTGGGTCAGACATCGCTTTGTAAGTCAAGCAGAGATCGCCTCTAAGTAGGCGATATGAGACAGAGAATAGTTGGAGTTTTTTGAGTCTGTTTATATAGGAAAAGTATTTAAGGCTTAGGATCCTCTTTGTGAGGTACTTTTGCAGCCTCTCCAGTTGTTGCAGGTGTCTACTGCGGTACATGCCAAATGGGGCATTGTACTCGATGATTGGCCTAATGAGGGAAGAGTAGAGGGAGACAATGACTTCTTTCTTCCTGGATGCAAAACCCTTAGTAATGAGATGTGCCACATAGAAGAACTTTCTGACCACAGTGGCAAAGTGGTGGTCAAAAGAGAGGTTGCTGTCAACCTGTGTTCCCAGATCTCTTATAACGCCTTCTGTGTTCAGTGGACTACCATCAGTGTTGTAATTCAAGGGAACCAGGTTTTTCCCAAGGGGGGATGATGACACATTTTTTGGCATTGAGCTTAAGGCCATGGTTCGGGTCTATATCAGAACATCAAAGTTTTAAAACTTCAAATGTTCTAATATCGACCTGTTTTAATCGAAAGATAGCGAAGCTGCAGGACACCGAATTCTTTCCTAGGGAAAGAATTTGGTTGGCTGGTTCTGTGGATGTCCTTCATGGATGCATCTGCAGTCATAACAAATGGGTTGTCCTGTCGTGTCCTGTCGTCAGGCAGCCCTTCGGTCGGCCGGATTCCAAAGTCTGGGTCCGGCTTCGGCTGATGTCGCACTTCACCCGACGTCATCTCTGCTGGTCTTCGGGTATAAAGGCATCAGCCGACGCCATTTTCCTCAGTCTTTCTTGCCGCGTGGCGCCCGAAGCAGAAGCTGTTCGCAAGTGCCGGTCGGTCAGATCCAGAGATTACTACTACCGAATACTACTTCAAGACTTCTAAAAGCTAAGTACCCCGTTGGGGACTCTTTCTTGCCTCAGCCGATGTCAGAAAAAGTCAATAACTGTTTAACTTGTGGGAAACAAATACCTCATAAAGATTTCCACTCTTACTGTTTGCCTTGCTTAGGCCCAGACCACGACGTAGCAGCCTGTTCGGCCTGTGCTTCCTTCAACCGACGAACGCTTAGGCGTCGGTCGGAGTTTGCTGAACAGTTTTTCGGCTCAGATTTTGCGTACATTATGCCGTCGGATCCTCCGACTACCCAAATCAAAAAATAGAAGCCCTGCACCAGATAGCGGAATTAATAAAGATGAGAGCTGTGGAAAGAGTACCAATAACAGAACAGGGCAAAGGATTCTACTCCAGACTCTTCCTAGTACCAAGAAAAGAGAAAAACTGGAGACCTATTCTCGACCTGTCCATCTTAAACACATACATCATCGTCCCAAAATTCAAAATGCTGACCCTACAGCAACTTCTTCCCATGCTGGGCAAGGAGTGTTGGCTGGTAACTCTAGATCTCAAGGAGGCATACCTGCACGTCCCCATTCGACCAAATTGCAGAAGATACCTCAGATTTCTTGCAGGATCAGAGCATTATCAATTCTCAGCATTGCCCTTTGGCTTATCTACTGCGCCCAGAGTATTCACAAAATGCCTGGCATCAGTAATCGCTCACTGCAGAGTACAGGGAATTCAAATTTATCCATACCTGGACGACTGCCTGTTACAAGCGGACAACAAAAGCAAGCTGACAACAGATTTACAAAGGGTCATTTACCTGGGATACACAGTCAATTTACAAAAGTCAAGGCTGATACCATGCCAGACAAGAACCTTCTTGGGCGTGGAATTGGACACAGTAAAACAGATGGCATTCCTAACTGCAGAAAAACAAAAAGAGCTCCCTCTTTACTTCTTGGCATTAACAAAACAGAACAAACTAACAGCAAGAAAAGTTCTGCAGGCCTTGGGCTTCATGGCATCATGCATAATCTTGGTCCCACATGCCAGACTGCATATGAGAAAGTTACAGTGGTACCTAAAGAATTTATGGTCTCAGCACAGGCACAGCTTAGAAACAGAAATACCACTAATCCCATGCTTAAAACAGGAGTTCCTATGGTGGGCTCGGGCATGCCAGTCAAACCCAGGCTTACCCTTCCACAACTTTCCAGCAAACCAAACCATCACAACGGACGCCTCAGACCTAGGATGGGGGGCACACATGCTGGGCAAATGCGTTCAAGGACTGTGGACTCAGGACCAGCTGCACCTGCACATAAACCAAAAAGAAATGCTGGCAGTAAAACTGGCAATCCTAAAATTCAGACCATTCCTCAAAGAAGGCCATTTGATGATAAGGACAGACAACACCACAGTCATGTGGTACATCAACAAACAGGGAGGCACTCATTCTTACCCCCTATGCAGAATGACTTTGGACCTTTGGAATCTGGCTCTCAGCTACAACATCCAGTTACAGGCAATATTTGTACCGGGAAAAGAGAACACCCTAGCAGACATTTTAAGCAGAACCACCTCGGATGCTCACGAATGGATGCTACACCGACATCTTCAAGGCCATCACAAAGAAATGGGGAATGCCTCAAATAGATCTATTCGCTTCCCCACAAAATCACCAGCTCAAAAAATTCTGCACAAGGACATTCCACCCACTTGCATGGAAGGTGGACTCTCTATCCTTCACCTGGAAAGGCCTGACAGCATATGCATTTCCACCTCTTCCCTTGATGCACAAGGTACTACTGAAAATCAAAGAGGAACGTCCAAGGATAATACTGATAGCTCCGAACTGGCCAAGACAACACTGGTACCCATTGCTGAGGAGCATGTCTCGGGAGAAAATGTGGTCAATACCCCTGATGCCTCTGATGTTAACTCAGAACAACTACAGCATCATACATCCAAACCTAAAAACCTTGCAACCGACTGCCTGGAACATCACATAGCAGTAACTAACCCAGACCTTTCACAAAGGGTTAAAGACATTATCCTTGAAGCCCGCAGACCTTCAACAAGAAGGAACTATGCAGGAAAATGGAAAAGGTTCGTCATTTGGAGTACTGAAAGAGGAAAAGATGTGTTGAACATAGATATTGCTAACATTCTGGAGTACTTGGCAGAGCTTCTACATACAGGCCTGTCCTATTCCTCCATCAAGATACATGCATCAGCTATTTCAGCAGAATACAGCTTTGATCCTCCTGTCTTTTCACATCCTCTACTCAGGCAGTTCCTCAGAGGGATCAAGAATGTAAACCCTCCTAGGAAACCACCATTACCAGCATGGGACTTGAATTTTGTACTAGAAAAGTTGACACTCCCTCCGTTTGAACCAGCAGCAACAGCAGATCTACAACACCTGTCATGGAAAACTGCTTTCCTACTGGCTATTACTTCAGCAAGGAGGGTTTCGGAACTACAGGCCTTAATGGCAGTGCAACCCTTCCTAATCTTCCATCAAGATAGGGTGTCCATGAGGACTAATCCTACATTTATGCCTAAGGTGGTATCCAGAGTGTCTTTAAACCAGGCAATCCACCTACCTACCTTCTTTCCCAATCCACAAAACAGAGGTGAAAGAATAATGCATACCTTGGATGTACATAGACAATTACGCTACTACCTGGACAGAACCAAAGGTAACAGAAAAACTGACCAGCTCTTTGTAGCCTATGCAGCAGGAAGGGAAGGAAAAGCAATTTCCAAACAGACAATCTCCAAATGGATAGGAAATTGCATAAGATTCTGTTACTCCTACCATGGAAAACCAATTCCACAGAACATAAGACCTCACTCTACAAGGGCTACAGCCACTACCACAGCTTTCTTAAGAGGAGTGGCAACCAAGGACATTATTGAGGCGGCTACTTGGACCTCCGTGCATACATTTGCCAAGCATTATAATTTACCTTTATATTCTAGATCCCGAGCAGGGTTTGCCACTGCTGTACTGCAAGGGATCCTGACTACACCATAATTTTTATTCCTCCTCGCGTAGTTTGGCTATGGTATTCTACCCATTTGTTATGACTGCAGATGCATCCATGAAGGACATAGTACAGTTTTGTACCTACCATAAATGTAGATGTCCGAACTGGATAGCATCTGCAGTCAGGATTACCCTCCCTCCTTCCCCTCTGTGGTACTCCTAGGGTATTTACCCTCCTAATAGCTAGCTGGGGGGGAGTCTCTTATGGTGTATTTGTTTGTATATATGTACATACATGTTTATTTTTTGTGTTTACCTTCTACTATTTTGGAAACATTGGCATTTATCCAAAATTTAGCTTTCCAAGAGGGCAATTGGCATCTGGGGCAAGAAACACTGAGGAAAATGGCGTCGGCTGATGCCTTTATACCCGAAGACCAGCAGAGATGACGTCGGGTGAAGTGCGACATCAGCCGAAGCCGGACCCAGACTTTGGAATCCGGCCGACCGAAGGGCTGCCTGACGACAGGACACGACAGGACAACCCATTTGTTATGACTGCAGATGCTATCCAGTTCGGACATCTACATTTATGGTAGGTACAAAACTGTACTTTTTGCTATTTTCAGCGCTGTGGTGGAGATTTACAGGTCGGGTTCAGGTAAGTGTGTGATTGTGTGGTTGTTAGGATTAAGGCGCGGGTTAGGTGAATTAGGTTTAGGGGTGGGTTAAGTGAGTTAGGGTTAGGGCACGGGTTAGGTGAGTGTGCGATAGTGACGGACCTTAGGGTTTGGGTTAAGGTAAGTGGATAGATAGTAGTGTATGTATAGTTTAGTGTAGGGTTAGTTGTAGGATTATAAGTGTATGTGTGTGTGTATTGATGTTTTTTAGGTGTGCTTGTGTTGTGTGCATGTGTTTCGGAATAGCAAATTTTTTCCCAAGGAAAAAATTCGCTGTTCTGAATGTTTGATATTATGTGGTTTAGATATTTTAGGTTCAATGAAATAGCGTTCGCTATTTTAACCTTTTGATAACGTGATATAAACGCCATGGTTCAGACACCATTCGTTGGTATCCTTGAGGCCTCTCTGTAGGATGTCAACATCACTTGGGGAGTTAATAATAGCTCCCAACTTGCAGTCATCTGTTAACTTAGTCAGCCAGAGGGCCTGGACTTCAGAGAAGCAAATACCAAACAGGAGAGGACCCAGGACTGAACCCTGTGGGGCTCTACTCATGACTGGTTGGTAGTCTGACTTGGAGTCAGCTACTTTCACACTGCGGGTTCTATCTGTGAGCCAGTTTGCAATCCCCACCTAGTGATATAGGGGTTGATGCCTAGCTTAATGAGTTTTTCTATGATTCCTGAGTGGGGAATGGTATCAAAGGCCTTGGCCAGATCAAAGTAGGCTGTATGAACCACGTTGCCTTCATCCACAGGTCTGGTGACTGACTGACTCAAAGAAGTCTACCAAGCTGAGCAGGCATGATCTACCCTTCACAAAACCAAACTGTGTAAGGATCCAGAGTTTGGAGATTCCCTATATCCTTGTTAATTAGGTCCATGATGATGCATTCCATAGCTTTGCATATCAGACTCGTCAGGCTAATTGGGTGATAATTCCTGGGGTCTGTAGTCGTGCTTCCTTTTTGGAGAGGGATGACTGTAGCAGTGCACCATTTGGTAGGGACAAAGCCTGAGGTGAGGGTGTGATTGAACAGGGCACACAAGTGAGGTGCCAGTTCACTCTGTAGTTCATGTAGAACACAGCCAGGGATATTGTCAGGTCCTATAGAAGCTGTATTCTTGGCATTGGACAGTGCTGTTTTAACCTGTGCAGCAGTAATACTGGGTGCCTGGCAATCTACTGGTATTGTGATTGGTCCTTTGTGGTGGGGGTGGGGTAAAGTTAGCACTGAATCTGTCGGCCAGGATATTGGCAGTATCTTTTGGCTCGGTATAGGAGTGCAGTAGTTCAGAGCAAATCTTGGTATTGCCGTGGAGATTCATTACATATAGAAGGCCTTGTGGTTGTCTTTACTATCTGCTGCAATTCTGTTTTCATAGCTAGCTTTAGAAGATTTGATGAGGGATCTCAACCTTTTGTTGAGGCTGATAAGGGAGTTTTTCCAGTCTTGGAACTTCGCCTTATTTCACATCAGTTTCCTCCTTTTGTTGGAGAGTTTGTTTATGGCAGTGGACCACCAGATTGGCTTCCTTTTTTTTGAGGAGAGCATTTTGGTTCTATTGGGTATGGCGAGATCTATGCATTTGTGTACGTGTTTGTACACTGCATTGGTGTATGATTCAGCGGTCCTGCAAGTATTCTTCATTTGCATGGGTGCCATGAAGTTAGCCACCTCTGTTTTTAGGATCCCAAAGTTAGCTTTGGAGAAGTTTTCATGGTGGTTACCTTTGTGTGTCGAGGAGGGATGTGGATTTCCAAGGTGATTAGTTTGTGGTCGGATCTAACCAGGGAGAAGTTGACTATTGGTGTAGAGCAATGGTCACCCATGTTAGTTATGACCAGGTCAAGGATGTTGCTATCTCTAGTGGGGGTAAGAATGAGCTGGTCCAGAGCATTGGAATTAATGAATTCCAGAGAGCATTGGGCAAGTGTATTCGTACATGAGTAGTTTTTCCAGTTAATGGAGGGGTAGTTGAAGTCACCCAGTATGAGAGTGTTAGGCTGGACCCTAATATTCTCCAGGGTGCTTAGGAACGTGGAGTGTGAGTCTTGGGACATGGTTGGGACCTATAGCAGGCTACGACCTGAATTGCTGTCTTATCCAGTGTTAGCTGCACCTGAAGTGTCTCAAATGCGTTACGTTGGGCTACCAGTCTGAAGGTGTGTGCATCCTTTATGAATATGGAAACACCACTGCCTTTGGAGCTTTGGTCCAGGGTCTGGGCCAAAAGGTGTGGAATGAGTTATAGCCTGGTACTGCAGGGGTGCTTTCTGCTGCCTTGAACCAGGTCTCTGTTACAGCACAAATGTTGATGTTCTCCATTTTAAGGAGTGCTTCGAGTGAGTGCATTTTGAGATTTAGACTTCTACCGTTGAGCAGAATGATTCTCAGATTGTATTTGTTTGTAGCTATTACGGTGGTAATTTGGTCTTTGGAACACCACCTAAAAAGGGCACTATAGGAGTGGCAGGGACCCTTGGCATCTCTCTGGCAAAACATCGAGGTCCGTCAGTCATGTCATCCTCCCAGGCAGACAGATACTGGATCTCCTTAGAATGACTCCAGAAACTTAGTCAGTTGTTTAAATCAATCATTTTCTGCTTGTACTGTGGTATCATTCAGGGTGATGGTAGGATACTGCTCAGGGCTGTGGTCATACCCGCCTGGGCTACAGAATCCAAGAGCTCCTCCATGTCTTTTTTCATGTAGTCCAGTGAGGTACTTCTCAGATCATTCAGATCCACATGTACAATGATAGAGTCATATTTGTACCTGTTGTTGAGGGGCCTGAGTGTGTGCGTTATGTGGCTGATCCTGGCACCTGTCAGGCAGCTGACTGTTAGTTTCTCCTTATTCATCCTAGTGAGTGGGACATCAGTGTGCCTCACTATCGAGTCACCTATGAATAGTGTGTTGAGCATGCTGTTTTGCCTTAGGGGCTTTGGTTGAGTGGCACACTTTTAGGAGAGTTATGTGCCTCGTGATTAGTGTTGTGTTGTGGTGGTCGGGTGTGTCTCTGCTGTTTGGGTAGATTTTTATTGAGAGCCTCCATGAAGGTGGGTGTGTGGTTTGTGTTTTTATGTGAAGGCAGTGCCGGTGTGTGTTCTGGAGGGCTATGTGTTCCATGTGGTGTGGTGCAAGTGTTGACCTTCTCTTGACCAGCTATTCCTGTCTTGGCTGGAGAGTGCGTGACTTCCAATTTAGATATAAGTGCATCTCTCACAAGTCTGAGTGTTGGGAGGTAAGAGGAGAGGTTTGTCAGTGTACATGAGGCAGTTGCTACATTGCCTCAGGATGCCCAAGTTCACCAGGTTAATAGGAGAAAGCACAGGGAACTGACCTTTAGACATGCCTGGAGGGAGTGGGCATTAATAAATACTGGAGCTGTTTACTTGTGGAACAGTTAGTGCTTGTAGCACTTTTGTGTGTTACAATAATTGCTACAAGAAGTAATAAGCTAGTAAAAGTGCAGGCGAGGAGAGAACTAGCAGATCTAAGGGAAAAATTGAAAAGCAGACTTTGGCACCGCTCAGAAGCTTACAAACAGTCCTGTATACAGCAAATCTGTATCTGAACTGGATTAGTTACAGGAAAGGCAGGAAACAAGCGCAGATGTGGACTTTTAAACCAGAAAGTTGAAAGAGATGGAAAAACTGCCCAAACAGCCAGTGAACTACAATTTCTGGGCCAGAAACCACTCCTCTTGTGATAGATAGGCTACCTAGTACTTACCACTCCCACTGATAAGCTAGAAGGCTTCCCTTCATCACAGAAAGGCTTGTGGGGGGGGGGGGGGGGCTCAAAAGCTTACAAACAGTCCTGGATACAGCACATCTGTATCTGGACTAGACTAGTTACAGGAAAGGCAGGAAACAAGCGCAAATGGAAGCAGAGACAAATTCCAGTGCCAAAGTTTTTTGAGATGTTAAGCTTTAAAAGAGGGTGGGCTTTCCCTTCCTTTGACTCCATGACAAGGAAATGAAAGTTTCATGAAGTATAAGCAGATTTCTAGTACCTAAACAATACTGCAGCCATATTGTAGGGAAAAAACAAACATTGAAGTTTAACAATAGGAGAGGGTGAACTTTTCCCTTACAAAAAAATTAAATTGTATGGACACCGAAGACTTCAGCTGAATCTTCTACTACCTGTTCATTGAAATGTGGCACATACAACATCTGCATTAAAGTTATGCCTCTTGAAAAAAATCTTAGTATCCCAGAAGACAACACAAATACCCCTGCTTTCACAGATGAAAGTAGTGATCTCACTTAAGCTAAGTCTGATTATGAATGTTTGCTTAGATGTGTTTTAAAACTAAAACAGATTTTCTGTTGATTATGTATATGTAGTTTTCAGTTAGAACAAAGACCCACCCTCCCCAACACCAGCTGTTGTTTTTGGGGTAAGAATTAATGCTGTAACGGCTCTCAGTGGGCTGGTGAACTGATGATAGTTAACTCCCTTCCAGGGGATGTGATTTTTTTTTTTTTTTTTTTTTTATTTATTTTGCAAATTATAAACAAAAATTTTGATTGTGCTCCTCTTTGCTATAAAGAAACACAACTTTTCCATGGGACAACTGAGTCTGTCTTTCCTTTATGTAACTGTTTGAAAGCTTTAAGTGAAGCAGTTTTTGTTGAGCCTAATATTGTTACTGGGTGGAAAATTAGGTTGGAAACAAAGTAGAATAGTTTGTATCTGTTTTGTCACTGGTTCATATCTTTTACTCCTGATTCTGATCTGATTTCTTTAGATGTACAGAGGATGTAAAGAAAATGTATGTAATGTTGTGTATCCCATGGTAAAGAAGTATTTAGTCATGTTCTTAGAGCTTTGAGTCTTTTAATGTTTAGCTTGACACATAAGAACAATGTTATGCTTCTGAGTTTCTTCTGTGGTTGGTGACATCTGTTAAACTTGATGAGAACAAGGTTTTTGCATAGTTGCATCCTACTACTAAGTTGTTTCCACATTTATTTAAGTGTGCTTGTCATACATGTTGTAATCTTTCAAGTATTTTGCTACTTGTATTGGATCCCGAAGGCAGGCATTGATCAGACAATATAATAATAAAAATCGCAAACCTGCTTGTTTTGGCTGGAGTTTTGTTTGGTCCTGAGGCTAACACAATGATTTTTGATTTGGAAAACCAATCTAAGATAAAGGAAACATTTAGAAAAAATATAGAATAGTTCCATATAGCCACAGACAAGGTTCTTCTATTCCTTTGATGTATGAAAAGTGTTCCTTTTATGATAAGATATCATTGTGCGGTCTTCTTTCTTTTCTTCTGGGAGGGATTGCTCTTATACTGGGATTAGAGGTGGGGGTCTTCAGAACCAAAGTAAATGTGGTCATGTTTCTCCAGCTCAGATTAAGAGAATGCTAATAAATGACTTTGTCATATTCATTTGTATCTGTACAGTAATTCTTTGCCTTTTTTGTTTTCAGAACCTTTAAAGGGTTTAGTCCTTCATTTAAGATTTTTGCATAACAATAGGTATCTTTCCTGAATGACTGTGTAAGTTATCACAGATGAGTCAGCCTCCATGGAGATCTTATCATAACATTTAAAATTCTACACTGTCTCTTGAGTGATGCTGTATTTCTAGCCACACGTAAATTTTATTCTTGCTCTTTGTTTTAAGAATTGCAAGCTTACTATTAGTTTTTGTAACATTCCATTTATTTCTCAGTGTCTCTGCTTCCAGTGCCACTTTTCTTCATAATACGCATATGGATTATTTCTTTTTTTCATTATGTGTTGTACTTTCTTTGCTTATGGCCTTGGTCATTGCTGAAAAGGATCTGAAGTCCAGTCTACTTGCAAGTTAACAAATGTGTAAACAAAAATAAGTTAGTTTCTCAGCACTGAACTCCTATATCAAATGTTCTGAAGATGTTTCTTTTATTTACAAGTGACTTTACTGGCAATGAATGGTCAGTATGACAAGGCATTCTGACCCTAGTCAAGGAGCTGTATTAGTAGGCAGTGTCTGCTGGGCTGAATTCTAGCAGGCATTTTGTGTGATTTCTGTCGGTAGTGTTGGTGACATGCATTGGACTTGGGCTCTGGGGAGCACAAGGGCTTGTTGTTTGGACAGGGAATCTTGTTGTGTTCATGGCTGGAGCTTCACATCATTATAAAAGAGAGACAAGCTGTCTTTGTCAAGCCATTTAAAATGGTCTCTATTCATATCTTCTTCATGTGATAACTAACGGCACTACAGAGATGCAGTTCATAAAATGTAAGGTGACATAGGGGTGTACAAGCTCTGTGGAATGGTCATGCAACTAAGGGAAACTAGCTGTATTTCTTTATTTTTTAATTAATTTCTGTCCATCTATTAGAAAAAAATCATTGTACTGAAAAAAACATTTAAGCTATTCTGCACACTTAGATCATTAATAGGATTTTCACTCTAGAGGTTTTTCATCTCTCTTACATTTGTGAAATGCTGAAGTTAGATCTATTTCAATCCAAGAACAGTGCTTAATCTTCAAATTTCTGGATGGAATGACAAAATGCTTTCTTAAGGCCGTCGGAAGAAAACTTTCTGTACACATTTCCACCACTTCGTCTCATTCAGAAGGCAGGAAAAAAAACTACAATTGCCCATCACTGTCCAAGAATTCATTTTTCTTCCTTCTGTTTGAAAGTGCAAATCAGTTTCTGCTCCTACCTGTCAGGAATAATCTGATAAAATATAAAGCACATTGTTGCACCACCTGTACATTTTGTCTGTCTTACAAGACTGGAGGCTGTGATTTTGATCTCTTTTGCCTGTAGGTAGTTAGGGGCCTGAAAAAAAGTAGTAAGGAAATGTACTACTTGGGCGTATTCATTTTTTAAATAGAACAGATTATTTTTTTGATGTATCAATAATAACTTGCATCCTTTTCAGGTTCAGCTTTTTGGTGTGCTTTATTTTCCATCTTGTATTGTCAGTCATGGATTTTCTTTCTCCTCCTGTGAGGATAATTGTTCTACCTTGTCAGCTTGTAATCCTTGAGCACCTTCTGTAGTTTATTGGCCTACAGTTAAAATGTTTTTAGTGGGCTGTTTATCTCCGTTTTCTTGATAAAGTATTCTTCAGTCATGGGATTTGAATTTTGTCTTTAAAGATTGGCAAGGCCTGTCTTTGAGTATGCGTATTCTATTCCTTTGAAGTGCCTTGCCTGGTGAAAAGTGCTTTTCTTGGTGATTACCTCAGCAAGGAATGTCTGAGCTGCAAGAGCTTGTGCTTTATGCTTTACATGGCTTACATAAAGATGTAGTATCCTTGTTTACTAACTGTATTTTATTTGAATCAGAAGATTAGGTTGTCTGCTTTTCATAAATGGAGGCAAAAATCACATGATCCAAGACTTTCATCAATGCATTCCAATCCATTTAACAAAATACTTAAATGGTAAAAAAAAAAATTACAAAGTCATTACTTTTGCCTTTAGTAGTGTGTATATATATATATATATATATATATATATATATATATATATAAAATGGCATTATGCACCCCATGTTTAGGGAGACTGCAAATAATGAAAAATACTAAATTTTCATATTTTCTTAAGCATATGAAGAATAATATACTTTATGATTAGCATAAGAGAGTAGTAGAAATTCTAGTGATAGTGTTCAATTTGTGCATGTACTACATTTCATATATATATATACACATTTGTTTTAATAGTATCTAGTACATGAGAAAGGCAGACTGGTAAATGGAACATGCAGAAGTGTTTGTAGTAATGAAAATGGGACTGCTATGCTTTTTGTTGCCTAAATGTAAGCCATGTGTTCCGATACTGGATGGATTTTGAAAACATTTTGGTCTGCACTGTATTGTAACACTGAACTTAGTGGTATGTCCCACTGTTAAAATCTGAAATAAATAAAATTATAGGAGATACGGTACTAGTGCACCTAAAATGTAATTTATATAAAGTGTACATTTTAGCATTGTTACTTGTGCCAGCTGCAATTGCTTTAGCTAAATTAGAAAATATGTATTTTTGTACATTACACAACAAAGTGGCAGTCTTAGTTTTTGATGTGTATACTGGCCTTCAGATGTGTGTTGTAAGCTGAATGGCTGTATTGCTGATTAAATTGCATACAGTAAAAAGAAGATCAAGAATATATTAACTAGCTATGGAAAATCATATCTTTTTGTTACAGATTAATAGATTGTCTGAAAAGACTAGAGGTGATATGGCTGGATAGTAGTCCACTGTTAGAAGACGCTAATTGGCAGAACAGAGTAAATGGTAGCGTTTGCCCAGGATGGAATGGCAGTTTTTCCTTGGTACCTTACATAAAAGAAAAAACAAGTTTGTAAATTTTAACTGTGGTAACTCCTTTACTGGTAAATTAGACAGGATGTCTTACTGCAGGCTTTGAATTATGTTGCCTTACTGAAAGCTTTAGTTTGTGTAGTCTTTATCCTTTATAACAAGCACATTCCCAGTTAGCATATGTCTTCTTTTTATCCTTTCCTCAGAAATCAAAGCATGAGTGAATCTTACACCTCACGAATCCCAGGAGACAGCTTACCATTTAAGGGCTAAGGAATTTTTAAAACTTTATTCACTTCTTTGCTTATTCATAAAACAGATTGGGCAGTTCTGTATGCAAAACAAATCTGTTCATATCGCTGTAGGTATTGGTTTCTGCTGCTACCCAGTAAGACTATATAGGGACCTATCATAGCTCATTCTATGAAAATTATTGCAGATTCTGCAGCTGTCTTCCAAGTCGTGTCAGTGGTATGAAGCAGCATTGTGGACCACAGCACATACATTCACTAGACATTATAAGCTAGTCAGTGCTTTGCTGTAGTTATGTTCATGTGATATTGGTTGTAGACCTCAACCAACCTGCAGTTTCCCAGATTGGCATTCTAACCAGGAGGCAGAGAATTAGTTTAAAGACTTGACTGGTTGAGACATGATTGTACAGTTGTGTCATGTGCTCACCCTAACTCACCTTAATGTTAGGCAAACAGGTAGATTTATTTTTTCATAGTTCAAGCTTCTAAACTCTTACAAAAATACTTTTTTTGGCTTATTTGTTATATGTTGCCTAGCCTAAGCTATGACTGTGTATGATCATGACTACATTGTGATTTCCACTTTTGGCTGGAACCAGCGATAACAGACTGCTGTCTAAAACAAGCTGCTGTTTAGGACCAGATGTTGGTGTATGTTTGTGTCACTTTTGTCATAACTAGTACATTTGTAATTTGTGTGAGGTTTCTGCTCTAAGAACCAGTTAGATTTTACCATAAGCTGGATTGTCCATCTCTGCTGGGCTGTGAGTAGCACCCAGTCAACTAGTCAGTTGAAGGTATCTTCTGCTGTGCAGAATTCTATCCTAAGGGTCATCCATTTTAAAGTTACTAGAGCTTGTAAGGTAAAGAATTACTGTGAAAATATGAATGAGTTCAGTCATCTAATGTTACAGAGTGCCTAGCAGGATTATTTTCTTCCCCTTCCAGTTTCCCCGTGTTCCTCATGTTCTTTACTCAGGCAAAATGTTTCAGTGCATGGGTGGGAGTGTGGCTCGTAGTATAGTGAGATTTTCTGCAAGATATTTCCACAGATTTGTGAATAAAAGAGTTTTGTGAAGTGAGTACAGGATAGAGTGTTTGTCAAAACTAATATCCCAAATGATTCAAAAGATGTCTGGGTCACTCCTTCTCAGAGCAAAAGCTCTTTTAAATTTATAAGAAAAATGTTAAAAGAGAAAGGCACCCTCCCCCAACAAAATCTGTGTTCTTGTTCTAGGTTCTTTCCTTCACCAAGGAAATAAGATCAGTAGAGATCACGCTTTGTTTTTTGTAATGTCATCAAGCATTTGAAATATGAAATTCCAATTATTGATGACCCAGATGCTGTTAATGACTTTCCCCTCACAAGGCTAGGATGGTCACCCTAGACTAGAAGCATACTTGTTGGCACACTGCAGTATTTAGGACCCACAGGAGAGTTTTTAGATTTCAAGTGCGTCTTCTTCTTCTTCTTTCGGCTTTTCCCGGTTAGGGTTCGCCACAGCGGATCACCTGTCTGCTTATGATTGGCAGTGGAGTTCTACAGTGTCGAGTTGCCAGCCCGACGCCCAACCTTCCACTGAAGGCACACACACGCACTTACACCTAGGGCCAATTTAGAGTGTCCAATCCACCTACAGCATGTCTTTGGGATGTGGGAGGAAAACAGAGCACCTGGAGGAAACCCACGCAACCACAGGGAGGACATGCAGACTCCGCACAGAAGGCACCCCAGCCGAGGAATGAACTGGAGAGCCTTTTGGTGTGAGGCGACAACACTAACCGCTGCACCACAGTGACTGCCCCAGATTTCAAGTATATCAACATTTTCATTTTAAATACTTCCTTCTAATCTGAATACTACCCTGGAAGTATTTTCCAAGGGCTATATTTCAAATATATTTCTTTCAGGGGCAGGATGCTCACATCTTTTCTTATTTAGATGATAGTCCAGTTAAAACATAGTTGAATCATTAGTTCATAGGAGGTTACTAGGCTAATGTTCCTAGGGCTCTTGCAAGTCTAGCTAAGTACAACCCTGTTCCCAAGAATATCAAGATATTAAGCAGAACTAAGTCAACAATTACTGCCCTTGTCCAAGAGGGACACAGGTGAAACCCCCAGAGTGGATTTGCAGTTTCCCATCTAATCATCCAAATTATGCTTAAATAGGGTCAGCAAGGGGGTCTACTTCACCTGAATTGGATGTTTGTTCCAGATGAGAGGTAACCTCTGAGAGACATATCTGTCTCTCCAGCAAGTCCTGTTGATGTTGCATACTAGGTTGAGTTCTCTAGAACAAGTGCATATTATACCATTTGATTTACGAATGTGCAGCATTTTCATTAGTGCAGGATCTGAGGTTGCTTTATATGCAAGGCAGAGGCTATCTCTGAGTAGTCTGTTAGAGTATAGTGACAATGATTTCAGCCTGTCAATGTATGACATATGATGAAGACCTTGAATTTTCTTTGTAAGAAACTTTTGAGGTCTTTCCAGTTGCTGCAGGTGCCTGGTAAGGTACATACCAAAGGTAGCATTGTACTCTATTATTGACCTGATGATTGAGGAGTATGGGGGGTTCATAACCTCTTTTGTTATGGATGCAATGCCCTTACTTATGAGGTGGGTGATGTAGAAAGCCTTTTTTTTACAACTGTGGAAATGTGGTGGTCAAAGGAAAGGTTGCTGTCAACCTGTGTGCCCAAATCTCTTATCACTGATTGCATGCTTAGGGTCTTGTTATTAATGTGGTAATCTGCAGGGACATTGCCCTTGCTAAAAGGGGTGATAATGCATTTTTATGCATTGAGTTTTAGCCCATGACCTGGGCACCAGTCATTTGTCTGTGCAAGTCCCTCTTGTAGGATGTTATCATTTGGTAAGTCGATGACTGCACCCACTTTGCAGTCATCAGCAAATTTTATCAGCCATAGGCCTTTTTTTTAGTCTGTACATCTGAGAAGTAGATTCCAAACAATAGGGACCCCAGCACAGATCCCTGTGGACACCACTGGTAGCTAAAGTTCTGCTGGTGAAGGTAGAGTCACCTATTTTGACTGTGCGCATTCCTATTGGTGAGCCAGTTTGCAACATACCTAAAATATACAGGTTGATCTCCAGATGGGTGAATTTATCAGTGATGCCTAACTGGGGAATAGTGTCAAAGGTCTTCAGGAGGTCCAGGTAGACTGTATGCAAGTATTTGCCTTCATCCAGGGCTTTGGTGACTGTCTCAAAGAAGTCCAAGTTCTAGAGACAGGATCTCCCTTTAACAAAGCCAAACTGGGTCGTGTTGAGTATTTGGAGGTCTCCTATATCTTTGTTGATAAGGTCCATGATTATTCTTTCCATAGCCTTGCAGATTAGGCTAGTCAGGCTTTATGGATCTGTAGTTCCCAGGGTCTATGGAGGCACCTCCTTTATGTAATAGGATGATGGTTGCTGTTTTCCATTCAGCAGGTACAAAATCAGTGCTTAGACTGTGGTTTAAAAAGTACTCATCTGTGCAGCTAGTTCCTGTTTCAGTCCATTTCGAATGCAGCCTGGGGTGTTATCAGGTCCCATAGAGGCTGTGTTATTGGCTTTGGAGAGAGTGTTTACGACCTGCTGCTTGAAGATACTAGGTGGAGGACAGGTAGTAGGGATGCTTTGAGGAATATGTAGCGGGGATAGGGTGGAGAAGTTTTCACTGAACCTGTCAGCTAGCAGGCTGACTATTTCTACAGGTTCAGTATATGTGGTGCAACCAGTTCTGCACAGATGTGTTTTTTTCCTTTAAGGTTTCTGACATAGCTAAAGAAGGCCATATGGTTATCCTTAGTGAAGGAGACTAATCTAATAGATGTCTTACTTGCTAGTTTAAGCCGAGAAGGGAATGCTTCCAGTTCAGAAACTGTTCCTTCCTGTTCTTAGACAGCAATTTCTGTCTCTTATTATATAACCTGTTAATGGCAGATGTCCACCAGGCAGGCTTGTTCTTTCTTGAGGATCTTGTTCTGATCCTATCAGGTATGGCTGAGTCAATGCATTTGTATAGATGCTTATACGAGGCATTGGTATAAATCCTAGTATAGGTGTCCATGTCATCAGTGAGGGCAGGGGGTATGAAGCTATTAATGCCGTCGAGTATTAGGTTGTAATTGGCTTTGGAGAATTATTTTAGTCTAGTTGCTGCTAATGGGGGGGGGGGGGGTCAGATGTAATTGTTACTTCAAATGAGACTGATTTATGATCAGACCTCACTAGGGTGAGCCGCACGCATGGGGTGGTGCAATGATCACCCATGTTAGTGAGCAACAGATACAGAATGTTTGGGCCCCTTGTGGGGATGTCAATCAACTGGTCCAGGGCACTGGACTTGATGAAGTCCAAGAACCTTTGGGCAAGTGTATTAGTACGTGTATAATTTACCCAATTTATGGATGGGTAGTTAGTCACCTAAAACCAGGGTGTTTGGTTGTATCTTGAGTGTTTCAAGTAGATCCCAGTAGTGGTGTGGGTATCCTGGTTCATGGAGGGGGTCCTATAACTGACAGTAACTTGGAGAGAGGTCTTACCTACAGTTCGTTGGACTTAGATTAGTTCAAGGGAATCATTTTATATAACCAATCTAGGGTGTATTTACTTTTGATGACTGTTGATACTCCTTTAAATTTCTCACTTTCAGTTTGTGGTCTGACTGTGTGGAAGGCATTATAACCCAGTATGGCTGGGGTGCTTTCCAAATCCCTAAACCAAGTCTTTGTGATTACATGGATGTTAGCTTCTTCTAAGGTGAGGGCTGCTTCCAGTGAGTGCAGTTTTAGGTTTAGACTCCTAGCATTTATCAGCATAACCTTGAGGTTGCCTTATGAAGATATTTTTATGTTGGGAATATTGTTGTTGTGACATTGCCTAAAGAAAGGCATTTTGGGGGATGCAATCGTCTTAGCCAGTAATGAAAATCCCAGACGTGACAGATGAAGACCATCTCTGGCAAAGCATCGTGGTCTATGTACTGTGTTATCCCAGGCTGACAGGTACTGGATCCTCTTAGACACCAGAAACTAAGCCAGTTGTTGAAGTCAATCATTTTTTCCTTATGTTGTGTGGTATCTTCTCAGGTGAAGGTAGTATGCTGCTCAAAGCTAGGGACATACCTGCCTGAGACACACTCAGAGAGCTCAGCCATGTCTCACTTCATATAGTCCAGTGAGGTACATCTCAAGTCATTCACACCAACATGAACTATGACAGAGTCATAACGGTACATTTTGTGGGGAGACTTGAATGGGTGTGTGATCTAGCAGATCTTGGCACCTGACAGACAGATGACCACAATACCTCTCAACCTCTTAGAGCAAGAAATCTGGACAAAGCCATAAATAAAAGTGGGACAAAGGCCCAAACATAGGGGCAAGTTTTAAATATTGCTCTTACAAACTTAGAACGTTGATAGAATAACAGGTTCGGCATTAGCATGATTTTTATGAAGAGTAGGAAGTCTGAAACTCAAATGTCTGTCATCATTTTTTAACTTCAATCTTTAAAGATTTGCCACTAATTTGCCAGAAAAACACAATTTTACAAAAAATGGGCTAAAAATATGAGGCAAAAATATGGACATTCTGTGAAATTTTATACAGTTGAGAGGTATGCTACATAACCTCCTTGTTCAGCCTGGTAAGTAGAACATGTGTGTGTCTCACTATAGAGTCGCCTATAACCAAAAAAGAAAATTTGGTTTGGATATGCATTGCCTTAGAGTCTTGTTTGGTGAGACACTTGTGCTTGTGGTTTTATGTGTATTGAGTGCTGTAGGTACTGTATTTAGATGTAGCATGTTTGTGTTTCAGAGGTCTCTGGTGATTAGGTAAATTTCTGATGAGTACCTCTGCTCTGCATGTTATGGTTTATGTGTTGAGACTAGTTCGTGCAGGAGGTGTAGTATGTGGGCTGACAACCTGTTCAATGTCAGTGTTCTGTAAACAAGAGAGTAAGAATTCCTAATTCTTAGTGTATATGCATCTCTCACAAATTGAGCTTGAGTGGTTTAGGATTAGTTGGTTGTCAGTTTACATGAGGCAGTTGCTACACCACCTCAGGTTACCTATGTCAATCAGGTTGGCAGGAGAAATGGAGGAGAACTGACCATCTGTAATACTAGGTATAAATTTGTTTACATTAATGAGAAGGGTGTGGTTTAAATGGGGGCTTAATGCTGGGTCTATATTGTTGGGACTCTCAAGGGGTATGAGACTATTAGAGATTAAGAGATTTCAGTTAAAGTGGCAAATGCTGTAGAAAGCCCAGCTGAGGTGCTCTCCGAACCGCTAAGCACAATTTAAGGGACTCCTTAGTTGGAGCATGGACAGCTTCTAAGGGGAAAATAAATCTACTTTAGCTTTTGCGTTTATAACTGCCAATGGTTACCTCCACTGCGCAGTGCTACCCGGAGGTGCACTAAGTACAAACAGATGCCTCGGATTGCTCAGATGATCATAGTAGAGCAGTGGCTGGTTACCAAACTCTGTAGAGATGGGTTAAAACAGGCTCAAACTCACGCAAACACAGGGCTTGTGTATCAACTGTGGGAACCCTTTTTTTAAAACAAGTTAAGCATTTGTCAAACATGATGGCCAATGGAAATGTTCAATATTGAGTCTTATTCCAACAGTCTCCAACTCACATGGGTCCTTTGCTATACTCTTCTGCCAAAAGTGTGCAGAGGGCCCTCTTAATGTAAGATGGCTGGTTTTAGTGCTCAGATAATGCCAAACAGTCTAGATTCAGCAAATCAGAATCTAGCTTATGTTATAAAATACACAAGTACTAGAAAATACAAAGTGCAGGAAAACAAACTCAAACAGCAAACAGTTGAAAAAGTGAAACAGCAAAACAGGATGGCTAAAAAAACATTTAAAAGTAGGTGGTATTTTAGTAGCACACAGTTCAAAAGTATAGTACAGTGAATAAAATACTTATTTTTATGTAGATTTCAAAGGATGCCTTGGATTTAATTTGGATTCACTCCAGAGATCAGAGAGAGCACATCAATGCTAGAGCTGTTCCTGTATTAAAAAAATTAAAAGCTACTATATTCTTGAGTTTTTTGGGATTGACCTTGAGTAAAACTGTTAGATGTAGTTTATTCATTCCAAAAAGTGCTTTAGATGGCTTCAGTCTGAAAAAGACTATGTCTGATTAAAAGACCGGATTCAAAATATAGTGTTTTGTTTTCATTGGGCTAGAAGACCTTCTTCCTTAATTGCTAGATAACTCATCAGACAGCTTTGAATTGATTCAAGACACCAGGTTGTATGTGAGATAGATTCATCATTATTTTAAGAGTCTGTGGAATCAAGAAGAGGAAACTTGACATGGATATTGGATTAATCCTAAAAGTGGGGGGAAAAAAGAAATTAGTGGGTTTTGGCAACTCATTTGAATCTTAGCAGACTGTTTGCACAAAGATGGAGCCATCAGACTCTGAGTCAAAAAGTAGGAATCATCTGCTAGGATACTCAGTAACAAGTCCTTAGATTTTCATATCAGATTTTCATGCATACCCATCTGAAAAAGATACTGGCACTGAGTCTTTCCATTCATTCAAAATTACATATTGCTGTGCATTTTTTAGGTGGTTATTGACAACATCACAATGATTTGATTCATAATCAAACAAGCAAAATAAAACCTGTAGGACCCTTGGTGTGTTCCCAGATCATGATTTACTTGGTGATCTAGGTCCTTAAACAAGAAATGATATGCAAGAGTCCCAGTCCAAACCCAGAAGGGAGTTAGGACTGTGGCAAGTTCTGAGATGAGCAAGCTATGGCCCATCCTAATAACATTGTTTTGTACTTATCTTAAGTTCAGTTCATCCTGCAGAGGGCATTCATATGTAAGCAGTTTTCCTTCTTACATTCATCCTAAAGAGGGTGTTTATGTATAAGCAATTTTTTCATCTTTTTGAGTGGTTACCCTGATAAGGATGCTTTTGGTTATCAAACACTCATAGTAGGTAAAATCGTCCTAATAAGGATGTCTTTTAAACAATTATTGTCCTGATAAGGAGATTTAGGGATCAGTGTAGTAGTCCTGTCCTTATTGTCGTAATAAGGACGTTGTAATAAGAACATTGTTAGTCCCTAGAATCTTCATCCTGATAAGGATGTTTAATGTAGTTAAAAAAAAAAGACTCAGGAAGCCTTGGTTCTTCTAGGATATTTCTTATAGATTCATAGGTAGGTACTAGGCTATTGGCCCAAGAGCCTAAGTAAGCCTAGCCAACAAGGTTCCCTGGCTTATGCCACCCAAGAAAGTTAATTTCCTGTGCCCCTGTCGAGCAGAGCCACAGAAGTGATCCCCGGGGTGTATTTCCTATTTCTCATCCACTCATCAAGATTTTTCTTGAAGAGTGCTAATGAGGAACTTTGCTTGACATAGATTGCTAGCTTGTTCCAGAGTATATGAAGTCTCTGGGACAGAAATATATCTCTCCAGCATGTCCTGTTTATTGTGGTGACAAGGTTTAGGTCCCTAGAGCGTGTAGCTTGCAGGGATTGGGATTTCTTAAGGTGTAGCATGTCCAACAGCTCTGGGTTTAACATAGCTTTATATCTTGGGCAGAGATCTCCTTGGAGTAGGCAGTAATGCTACAGAGTAAATCTGGAGATGTTCTTCATTCCACATTGCTGCAGTCCTAACTATTGGGTAGTCCGCTGTCCAGTCGGTACTTTTTTTTGAGACAGTCAGTGTAGGGCATCTGTTTGAGGCCAGTAATCCTCTTTGTAAAGTACTTCTGTGGCCTTTCCAGTTGCTGCAGATGTCTTGTGAGGTACATTCCAAAAGGGGAGTTGTACTCTATAATGGGTCTAATGAGTAACGAGTAGAGGGGAACAATGACCTCTTTTTTCCTGGATGAGAACCCTTTTGTGATGAGGTGTGCCATATAGAAGGATTTCCTGACTACTGTGGCAATGTGATTATCAAAGGAGAGACTACTGTCCACCTGGGCCCAAGGTGTCTTATCACACACACATTCAGCATTAAGTAGACTGTCGCTTATGTGGCAGTTCATGGGTACAGAGTTTTTACCAAAGGGGATGACAATGCATGTTTGGCATTGAGCTTGAGGCCATGCCTCTGACATCAGGCATCTATCTCAGTGAGGCCCTTCTGTAGGATATGCACATCATTTGGGGACTCTACTATGGCTCCTAGTTTGCAGTCATCTGTGAACTTCGTTAGCCAGAGGCCTTCTGTGTTAGCCTGTATTTCAGAGAAGTAGATACCAAACAGGAGAGGTCCCAGGACTGAACCCTGTGGTACTCCACTTGTCACTGGTTTGAAGTCAGATTTGGAGTCTGCAACTTTTACAGTGTGGGTTCTGTCAGTGAGCCAGTTGGCAACCCATCTTGTGACGTAGAGATTTATACCTAGTTTAGTGAGTTTAGCTATAACACCAGAATGGGGGATGGTGTCGACAGCCTTGGCGAGGTCAAGATTGGCTGCGTGAACCACCTTACCCTCGTCTACGGCTTTGGTTACTGCTTCAAACAAGTCAATCAGGTTCAGAAGGCATGATCTGCCTTTCACAAACCTGAACTGGGTGGGGTCGAGAGTTTGGAGGTTACCAACATCTTTGTTTATGAGTTCCATGATGATACGTTCCATGGCCTTGCAGACCAGGCTGATCAGGCTAATAGGGCGATAGTTCCCAGGATCAGTGGTGGCTCCCCCTTTGTGAAGTGGGATAACTGCTGCTGTGTGCCATTCAGTGGGCACAAAGCCTGACATGAGACTATGATTGAACATGGTGCTTAGGTGGGGAGCCATTTCATTCTGAAGTTCGTGTAAAATGCAGCCTGGGATGTCATCCAGTCCCATGGATGCTGTGTTTTTGGTTTTAGAGAGTGCAGCTTTTACCTGCATAGATATAATTACAAGGACTCTGCTTTCTTTCTGTATAGATATGGGCCCTTTAGGGGGTGAGAGGGGGGTAAAGTTAGCACTGAACCTGTCTGCCAGGATGTTGGCAATATCAGTTGGTTCTGTAATTTTCATGCCATTGTGATGTAACTCAGAGCAGATCTGGTGTTGCCATTGAGATTCTTGACATAGCTATAGAATGCTTTGTGGTTGCCCTTAGAATCAGTGGTGATTTTGTTTTCGTAGCTAGCTTTGGAGGATCTTATACGGGATCTCAGTTTCTTACTGAGGCTGACCAGGTAGCTCCTCCACTCATGGGATTTTACTCTCTTTTGCAACAGTTTCTTCCTTCTGTTGTAGAGTTTGTTTATGGCAGGGGACCACCAGATTGGCTTCCTTTTTTTGGAGGATAGCATCTTGGTTCTGTTTGGGATAGCATGATCCATGCACTCTTGTAAGTGCTTATAGAGTGCATTTGTGTAGGATTCAGCAGTCGTAACTGTATTGTCCATCTGCATGGGTGTCGTGAAGTTCGCCACTTGAAGCATGAAGTTGGCTTTGGAGAAATGTTTTACCATGGTTTCCTTAATGGTGGGTGGGGGCAGGATTCGGATAACTAGGGTAATTAGCTTATGGTCAGAGCTGATCAACAAGGAGTTGATTTCAGGTGTAGAACACCAGTCACTCATGCTGGTAATGACTAGGTCTAGGATATTTCCAAAATCAAAAGAGGATGATACTCCACAACAAACGAAGCAAAACCAGATGGGTTTGTGCTTTTTTTGGGAGGTGATACCTTACCCTGACAGTGTTCTTTTCTTGCTGAGGTCTAGGATATTGTTGCCGCTAGTGAGGGTGTGGATAAGTTGATCCAGGGCATTGGAATTTATGAATTCCAGAAAGCGTTGAGTGAAGGAGTTGGTACATGAGTAGTTTTCCCAGTTAATGGGGGGGGGGGGGGGTAGTTGAAATCACCCATTGTTAGGGTGTTTGGTTAAACCCTAATATTTTCCAGTATATCAAGAAAAGAGGAGTGAGAATCCTGGGGTGCGGTGGGGGATCTGTAGCAAGCTACAATTTGGATTGCAGTTTTGCCCAAAGTTAGTTGCACTTGGATAACCTCGGATGCATTATGCTGCGCAACTAGTCTGGAGGTGTGGATATCCTTAATGAATATGGACACACCTCTGCCTTTGGTGTTCTGGTCCAGGTTAAATGGCCAAAAAGTGTGGTATGAGTTATAGCCTGGTAATGCAGGGGTGCTCTGTAGAGCCTTGAACCAGGTCTCAGTCACTGCACACATATCGATGTTCTCCATTTTAGGGAGTGCCCCGAGTGAGTGCATTTTGAGATTTAGACTTCTAGCATTGAGTAGCATTACCCTCAGTTTTTGCTTGCCTGTTCCTGTTACGGTGGTGAATTTGTCATTTGAACCTTGCCTAAAAAAGGCACTATAGGGGTGGCAAGAGCCTTAGCCAGTATCCGGAATCCCAGGGGCAACAGGTGCAGGCCATCTCTGGCAAAGCATCATAGTCTGTCAACCATGTCGTCCCAGGCAGACAGATACTGGATCCCCTTAGAATGACACCAGAAGCTTAGCCAATTGTTGAAGTCAATCATTTTGTCCTTGTACTGCGGTATCATTCTGAGCGATGACAGGATGTTACTCAGGGCTAGGGTCATACCTGCCTGGGCTACAAGATTGGAGAGCTCTTCCATGTCTCTTTTCTTGTAGTCCAGGTAGGTACATCTCTGGTCATTCCCACCAACATGGGCAATGAGAGAGTCATATTTGTACTTGTTGTGGAGTGACCTGAGTGCGTGGGTTATGTGGTGGATCCTGGCACCCGACAGGCAGCTGACAGTAACCTTTTCCTTGTTTAGCCTGATGAGTGGGACATCAGTGTGCCTGACTATAGAGTCACCTCTGACTAGTGTGTTGGGTATGTTGTTTTGCCTTATGGGCTGTGGTTTATTGGAACACTGAGTCCGTAGGCTATGTGTCATTTCGGTTGTGTTGGAGGGTGGAGGTTGCTTGCGTTTCTGCTTTGGAGGTCTCTGTTGCTTGAGCAGATTATTATTGAGAGCCTCTGTGAATGTTTTTGTATTTCTATGTGTGGCTTTTGGTGGTGTAGGTTTAGTGGGACTATGTGATGAGTGCGGTGTGGTGCAAGTGTTTACCTTCTCTTCTTGACTGTCAAGTTCAGTCTTGGTTGGAGAGAGCTTTGCCTCCAGTTTGGCTAGATAAGTGCACCTCTCACAGGTTGTGGTGTTGGGTGGTAGGAGGAGAGGATTGTCTGTGTACATGAGGCAATTGCTACATTGTCTCAAGAGGCCCAGATTCATCAGATAGACAGGAGAGAACACTGGGAGTTGACCCTTGGATATGCTTGAATGAAAAACTACTTTCTTCTAGACAAGTGAGGGAAGTGAGTATAAGAGCTGTTTTTCTCTAAGCGAGTGAGGAAAGTAAGTGCAAAAACTGTTTTCCTCTAGGTAAAGCGGAAGGTTGAGTGATGTAGTAATTTGTAGCTTATGTAGTGCTAACAACAAGTTCTGAACAAGTGCCGATCACAAATAAGAAAATTCAAGTGCTAAAACTAAGAATCTGTACCTGGATCTTGTGGTAGATAGGCTACCTAGTGCTTACCACTCCCACTGATAAGCTAGAAGTCTTCCCTCCAACACAGAAAGGCTTGGGGGGGGGGGGCTCAAAAGATTGCAAACAGTCCTGGATACAGCAAATCTGTATCTGGACTAGACTAGTTACAGGAAAGATGGGAAACAAGCACAAACACAGGCTTTTAAACCAGAAAGTTGAAAGAGATGGAATAAATGCCCAAATGGCCAATAAACTACAATTTCTGGGCCAAAAAACACTCTTGTAGTTGGTAGGCTACCTAGTGCTTACCACTCCCACTAATAAGCTAGAAGGCTTCCCTCCAGCACAGAAAGGCTTTGGGGCTCAGAAGCTTACAAACAGTCCTGGTTACAGCAAATCTGTATCCGGACTAAACTAGTTACAGGAAAGGTAGGAAACAAGCTTAGAATTTTTTTTTATTTTAATTTTTTTTGGAAAGTAGAAAGGGAGAAAGGAGAAACAGAAGATAATTCAAAATTAAGAACCTAAGTGGCTTGCCCTTCACAAATGTTCTCTGTGTTAGGTAGAATGAACTAGTGACACTAGACTTGAATAGAACTGTGAGAGAGCTGAACAGATGGGACTGGTAGGAGTGTCTGAAGTCAAAATATGATCTCACTGTACTCAGTTGAGTGAGCAAATGAGATAGACCCAGGAGGAATGTACAGACACAAATTTACAGGAGGGGCTGGCAATTCCAAAGCCACCAAGATTAATACCAGAACAAGAACAGAGAGGGCAGGCAGGAAACTAACTGCAGAGACAGAGAGACACCACAGTATTCTATGAAACAATTGAATAGAAAAATAAATAACTAAAGAGAGACACAGACCAATGAAACAATTAAATAAACAGAAAAATAAATTAAAATGCAGTCAATCTTTAACACTGCAAGTTTGTACTTAACTCAGCTAGTAATGCAGTTGATTGTAGGTATGTAGCAGAAGCCAAACAACTCAGAAATTGAGCAGTAGTAAATTCCAAGATATGTGACTAACACTTATAAATACATAGAAACCCTCTAGGCTAAGAGTTTAACACTGAATATCAAAGAAGTGAAACACAATAGCCCCCACTAAATGCAGAGACGGAGAGAGACCACAGTATTCTATGAAACAATTAAATAGAAAATTAAATAACTAGAGAGAGAGAGAGAGAGACACAGACCAATGAAACAATTAAATACAAAGAAAACTAAAATAAAATGCAGTACAATCTTTAGCACTGCAAGTTTGTACTTAACTTGGCTAGTAATGCAGTTTGATTGTAGGTATGTAGCAGAAGCCAAACAACTCAGAAATTGAGCAGTAATGTCAAAGTTATTGATTTTCTCTGAGTATGTGGAATTTTCCATCCTTGTCGTTTATTCTGGAGCATATGCTGTCATTTTTGGATAATTTAGTTTTATATTTATTTTGTAGTTTTCTGTTGTGGGAGAGGAGAATGCTGACCAAATTGAGTCCAGCTTTCCATTAGTTGATCATTCATTTCTCTGCAGTTAGGTTTCTTTTTCAGTATCAGTCTTTTTGGTACAGTTTGTCTCTTTTTGCAGATGTATAAATAAAATTCCAACCATTGGAAGCTTTTTATGTCCATCAGGGTTCTTTCAAGTTATTTAAGGAGTTGTTCCTTTATGTGTGCTTCAGTGTTGTCCAGTATGTTGTCTAGTTGCTTAAAGTCTGCTGCTAGATTTGGTGGTATAAGAACATTGTTAAACCATGAGGACTCCTTTGGTGCATTAACTTGCTGGATCCAAGGTTATGCCTGTTGTCACCAAGTAGTGCAAGGGGTAGGAATGTCTCTCTAGTCTTTCAGCTTTTCCCGATTAGGGGTCGCCACAGCGGAACTCTGGTCTGCTCGTGATTGGCAATGGATTTTATGGTGCCGAGTTGCCAGCCCGACGCCCAACCTTCAACGAAGGCACGCCCATTCACGCTCGCACCTACATGCATGTCTTTAACATCACTCGACCGTAGGGAGGACATGCAGACTCCACACAGAAGGCGCTCCAGCCGAGAATCGAATGGGAGAACCTCTTGCTGTGAGGCAAGACTGCTAACCGCTGCACCACCATGGCCTAGGAATGTAATCAAGGAAAATAAAACCTGTAGGACCCTTGGTGTGTTAAGAAGTAGCTGACCCAGATCACAATTTGCTTGGTGAGCTTGGTCTGTAAACATAAAATCATATGCAAAAGTCCTGGTCCCCAACCTAGAAGAGGGAGTTAGGACTGTGACAAGTTCTGAGAAGAGCAAGCTGTGGCCTGTCCTAGTAACAATATTTTGTAGTTATTAAGTTTAGTTTGTCCTGCAGAGGGTGTTCATATGTAAGCAGTTTTCTTTCATAAGTTCATCCTAGAGAGGGTGTTCGTGTATAAACAGTTTTCCTTCTTTGTGAGAGGTTGTCCTGATAAGGATGTTTTTTGTTATCAAAATGTCATAGTTGGGAAAGTCGTACTAATAAGGATGTCTTTTAAACAGTTATTGTCCTAAGGATCTTTAGGGATTGGTGTGGTAACCTTGTCTTAATAAGGATGTTGTTAGTCCCTAGGATCTTCGTCCTGATAAGGACATTTAATTGTAGTTAAAAAAAAAAAAAAAAAAAAAAAAAAAAGACTCTGGGCTACATTCTAGATACACTTCAACATCTAAAGGATCATTATGAATACAACCCTGCTTTGAACATCACTGCCCCCTACAAAAAAACAAACAAGTCTTTGTCCATGAAAAGTTGTACATGGTTGCAAATAAGTCTATATATTTTTTTTCAGTGACATAGTGCTCAAACCTGACACCAAACAGCATAGTTTGACTTCAATGAGAGTGCATACTGGAGACTCTAATTTAATATGGTTTATCCAACACATTTTAAAGTATATTTTCCACGAGTTTGACATTTATTGACTTGCATGAGAAGAACAAGTAGACTGCTCAGATGGTTGAAGTAGGGATGGATGCAATGGAAATAGATTGAAAATATCAACTGTGGAAAAGTTGAAAGGTTTTCACAGATTTTGCATCAAGAATAGCTTTCTGTTTTTGAGCTGGTATGAATCAAAGACAAAAGACAGTGCATAGCATGCTAAAGCAATCCAGATGAATGTCTGAATTATATATCAGTGGCTGTTGGATGTGTTAAAAACAATCTTATCTACCATGATGGAACTTTTGGAAATGTGAGCTTTTTATTTCTTAATGGACTATATAGCCAAATACTAAGTTGTTAGTAGCACACACTGAGAAGGATGGGATTAATTTTCTGTGATATTAACAAAGTCTAGTGGCACCTGGACAAATTATAACTTCAAAACTGGCATTGTAATGTTAACATAATTTTTAAAATGGTTAAGTAAGGGTTAGCTGAGTTGGAGAGTGGTGGTGGGAGGATTCCTGCTTTTTTCAGTGTTCAGAGTATAATGTTAAGAATGTGTTGAGTTTCATGATGAATAATGGACTTGCATTTTTTTTCAAGAGTAAACAAAAGCGTAGGAATGCAATTGGTAATTGTAATAATGTAATTTGGAAGTTGTACATTAATGACTGTTTTAATATATGAGTGGCCTGAGTAAAATGATATCTTTCAACTTATTTGAACTGAGACTTTGCACATGTATAGCAATTTTTGCTCATGATACAGAACTGGAAAGTCAAATGGCAGTGTGGAGCTTCTTTCTTTCTTCTGAGACTGTTAGGAGATATATCATATATAAATATATGGTTTCACTTCATAATCTCGAATTACTGAAATCCCGAATTTCAGTAACCTGAGATTATAAAGTCGAACCATTCACAATACCGAAATCCACAATCCCGAATCACACAGTCACAAACATACGGGTCTATATTATATCAGCAAACGCTTAAAAAGGCGAAAGATGAATAATCAACCCCATGTAAGCAAAAGCTTACAATCTCAAAAGCTCAGAACAGCGATTTTTTTCCAAGGGAAAAAAATTGCTGTTCCAAAAAAAAAAATAAAAAATTGAAAGAGTACGTAAAGTGGGGGGCTCTGCCCCCTACACCCCCCCACTTAAATATACCAACTCAGAGATTGCACTACAGTGCCGAAAATGGCAAAGTAATGGAAGCGACCAAGCAAATTCTTTCCCTGGGAAAGAATTCACTTAAAAGCCGCTTCACTATTTTGCCTTTTTGTTTTAAGTTCAACCAAGATGCATTTGATAGAATGCGTCTTCGGTCATCTAATAGGAACCCGAACATACATATATACCATACACCACATAACACACACAATTCCACCCACAGCACACAAACCACACAACCCTACACTTCATATAAGCAGGGGGCAAGCCCCCTGAACCCCCCCCACGCCCCCCCCACTTATATATACCAACTCCGAGGTAGCACATAAAAAAAAAAAAAAAAAAAAACTTACACCACGCCATCCTCCACTCGCACACAAATACACAACACACACACACAAACACCAACAAATCCAACACTCACACTTACACCTCTCTACCCTTACCCACACATACAACGTACAAAAACACACACAAATACTGACTCACCTGCAATCTCGGGCACCATAACACTACACGCGATGTACCGGAAATGCATAAGCACGGATTTGAGATATTTGAATTCGCTCTTATGTTCTTTATTCTGGTTTTCACCTTCATGGACTCTGGTTACTGAAATTCAGGATTTCAGTAATTCAAGATTATGAAGTGTAACTATATATATATATATATATATATATATATATATATGTATATATATATATATATATATATATATATATATATTTTCCTTGTTTGCAAATTTTGTCAATTGAATTGACTCAGTGTTACACACTGTGAATTTCCTTGTGGTTTCTCTTTTAAGATGATTCATTTCCTGGGGGCTTGGCGGTTATTTGATTGAACACAAAAGCTACAAATTGTGTGTGTACTTCCAACAATGTTTATCTGATGAAGTTCGAGTATTTTTGTGAACGAAAGCTCTTCCGTCTCATAGTTTTAAGCAAGTTTTTATTTCATAAATTTTCTAGATTAAAGTTTTTCTGGATTTTATCTGCAGCAGTTTGTTTCCTTGGAATTTCTAAATAGTACAGTACTGTGCTTGAAGATATTTCAGTGGTAGCAAGGGGCTTTTAAGTAGGAGCGAAGAGGTATATTGAAACAGATTTATTACTATAGATCATTTACATGCCCTCAGATGCAGCACAAAAAGATTGTGGGGAATAATGAGGGAATTGATTGCCTTTGAAGAGGGCATAGCAGCATATTTTTGAGGGACTGGAGTATAATAATAAATACTGCTGATGCTAGGATTGGACCTATGGCTTATGGTATTTGACATTTTCGACATTATTTGGCTACGTATGTTAGTCATAGATATGACTTCTATTTCATATATTAGGCCAGAATTGATACAGTATACCTTTTATTCTAGCAGACCTCAGCCATAATTGTGAACTGATAAAGTATATATAGCTCTTGCACATGAATATTTAGTTAAAACCGTAGAGTGTCATCCTGTAGTAGTCTTTAATAATATGCTGTTGGAGGTATGCATCATGTACGTTAGTACCTTCTTATTTGTGAAATACCTTTGGTGTTTTGCAACATGTTATCTTAAGCAGGAGGCATTTGTTGAATTGTGTAGTCAATTGTCAGAGAGTAGACTGATTAAACCAGAAAGTTTGGAAATATGACTTTTTTGTGATATTAACCAAGTCTAGTGGTTAACATTATAAGGTCTTAAATCAACAATACCCGCTTTGAAATTATAATCTGTCCAGGTGCCACTAGGCTTTGTTAATATCACAGAAAATTAATTTAATCCTTCTCAGTGTTTTTAAACGTCTTTAAATAAAAAGTTGAACATTGAAGGTAAGGGGTAGTGAAAAGGAGTCATCGAGGTAATCTGAGAAGGGAAAAAGAGAAATTAATGTAGTTGCAAAATAAACTTTATGATGGTAATTTACTAAACCATGAGTAGTAGTTGTTTTTTGTCTATTATAGTAGACTGGCAAAACCTTATTCCACAGTTGATTCAAAATGATCAGTGCTGATTTTTGAAAGCAGACTTATGACAGTATTCTAAAAATTGGGATTATTGAGAAAATTGGTGGTAATCAAGAAAGCCATTTGAAAGAAATGGAAGTCATGCATGACTCCAGCAGTAGCCTGGCTGTGTGGTGCCAGGGGATGAAGCTTCACCTGCTACTTTCATAATCTATTTTTGCATAGAGGGTTGTGTGCTGGAACAGCCAGGGGAAGGGAGCAAGCAGATTACTGTTTGTCCATCTTGGGAGGAGTGTGTGGTGGTTTCTAGCTGGCTGGTGTGTATTTTGTTGCAAGTGGAGACTAGGATTGGGAGGACAGAGGCTGTGCCTTCCAAAGTTTATGATGGAAGCCCTTGTGTGAGTGCACGAAAGAGCATGCATCCACTGACAGTGGGACATTTCAGGTGCCCTTGGTAATGCAGGTGCTCTCATGACTAACAGTGAGTGGGGTTAGGGCTATAGAAACCACTCCCCCCACTAGCTTGCATCCTGAATGAAACAAACTTGGTAGCTGTAGCTTTCTTTTTTTTAAGTTTCAACTTATTAAAAGTTCTACAGAAATAATTTTTACATGGAGGAAAGCCTCCAGCACCTCACACTACCTTATGTTAAGTATAGTCACCATATAATTTCACAAGTGTGAGGTAAAGAGAAAAGAAGGCACAACACATATTGTTCCTGGGGCAGAAATATAAGCTGCACCAACAGTGATTTTCAAAGGCAAACAATAGACATCTAGCCGACCTTCAATAATTTAAAACACACGGGTTATAATTTCATCCAGTAGAAGCTTGATGGCTACTAGGTTAATGACTGGAGATATGCCATTGTGATTCTAATCCTCCAGGTCGAATGTTAGTGTGGTCACATTAGCATTTTCAGTAAAATTGTAGTGAAATGTATTTTAGGTCTATTGAAGACAGAGTCTGGGTTGGAGGGCTACATCAGCATTTGTCAGCCTGGGTTGGAGGGCTACATCAGCATTTGTCAGCCTTCTAACAGCAAGACCAGTTAAATATGTCCTGCAAAATTTTATTTTGCTATGGTGAATACTAGCAGTGCTTTTGATTCAGGTTTGCAGTGGATGTTTTGTGTTTGGATTTTGTCACAGGATTCAAGAACATTAATCATGGTAGACGTAACTTATAAGCAGTAAAGGTAGTAAACTTGATTTATTGTGAGATGGATTTCAGACTAACAGAAAAAACTTGGTGTAAGAGTATTATGTTGACTTGTTAAAGAGGTGTACCACAGGACTAGTGCAGATACCTTTTTCTGTATATAGTGTTAGTATTTTAACTAGTACAGAAATTGTGTGTATTAAAACTGCAAAGTGATGATGTCACTGACCCTGTACATAGAGAGCTAAAGCTGTGACTTTGACACAGATAGTGCAAGAAAAAAATGTAGAACTGCAGCATCAATGAATTTAATAAAACAGTAAAGCTTTCAGATATAATCCTTCATCAGTACAACCATTCCTAATTACAGCATCATTTAAATCCAAAATTAATAAATCACATGATATCAAACAGCCTATAAAACATTAAAACCTATTAAACATTAAAATCATCTCAAACTCATTTGTTTAAACTTTAAAACAGGTTTAATAGAAACCATTTTATTGATTCCTGATGAATGATCAGCATTCAAATGCACTATCCATTTGTATTCTTTTAGTTCTAGTTTATTATTCAAATTCCCACCCCTAATATTTTTTGTTACTACATCTAAAACTCTAAAAGTAAAATTATAGTCTTCTCCCCTTTCTTTCAAATGTTGTGCAAGGGAATTAGTCGTGACCCCCCTTCGAATCCTTGACCTATGGTCAAAAATTCTTTCTTTCAACTTTCTAGTTGATTTCCAACATAAAAACTAGGGCATATTTGACATGTAGCTAAATAAATATTTGTGGTATTACAATTTGCATAACATTTACATATATATTTTTTATTATAACAGGATGAATTAAATAATTCTCTTTATTAATAACCTCACAAACTGAATAATTATAGCATGGATATGTTCCCTGTGGTATACATTCATTTACTCGAAGAAACAATCTCTGAATGTTGTATTTTCTGAACCAAAATGTCTATTTTCAAAGTGGCGAACGGTCAGAATGTCGTAAATAACACCGAATGTGACATTTCCGACCAGTCTACCACCTAAACAAGTGCTACCATGGGTCAAAAAGGGGGGGGGGTATTGTGTGTTTCGACTATCTCCAGTTCGCAATTATGGTAACCTGCTGCACTGCTTTCGACATTTGGTATGTCAACAAGGTAACGGACGACTAAATGAATGTATATCGTTCCCTGTTTTTTAAACACCGCTTGCTTATTAGAGGAAAAATCTTTATACCACAGATTTTTTTTAAGACTAGAACAGTTCCTATAGGAAAATTTAGGGATACTACCTGTAATCTTTGCTAATTCAGGAAGCAACTGCAGAATACACCAGTTGTTACAAATGATATTTTGAACCTGTCTATTACACCTACTATATCTAGTAGTATAGTACATTATGGTGTTACTCTTTTGATTGGGAGTATGGGAATAATTGGTGGAAAAATATGGATGTGCTCTATTGTTTCTCTCACAAATAACCTCTTCAGGAATAGTTTTCAAAAAGGTTTCATCATAACCCTTATTTTTAAATTCCTCTGTAACTTCATGGATCTGGGTAAGGCAAGTATCGTAACTTTTATTTAACTTACTAATCTGAGTAAGTTGTGCCTTCACAATATCTTTAAAAACATGCTGAGCATGCATACTATTTCTGTGAAGGCACTTATTTTTATGTGCTGACTTCCTATATACACTAGTATCTAACTCCAAATCATTAATTGATAAATCAATATCTAAAAAAATTAATAATAAACTTAGAATAAGTTAACTTAAATCTAAGAAAATCAGTAATGAAATAAAAAAAAAAAAATCAACAAATTCTAATAGTTCAAATTCATTGCCCGCCCACACCAGGAAGATGTCGTAATTTTCCTGGTTGACACAGATAACCTAAATTTGAGTAGTGATTCAGGTTCCTGATGGAGTTGGGCAGGTTGGATTTGTGTAAGTTGGAAATGCTTAATCCATCCTGATGGGGTCAGCAGTATAAGTGTTAAGAGATTGTAGGAGCAGTTTGGGGTTGGTGTGGATACATGCTATATGTAAGCCAGTACAGAAGCATGCATGGAACACCTTTTGGGCAGCAGCTTATTTGGGAGGCACTGACCACCATAGGAAAGGGTAAAGTCTTCAACAAGCCACAACAAAAAACTTCCCAGAATGTAGTAAAAATAATCAGCAAACTTCAACAAAATGACTGGCACCAACGTAGAGCAGCAAAGTATTTAATAAGAACAGTAAATAATGTAGCAAAGTTTTCAGGTATCCAGTACCCTTCTTAAGTGCTTAATAACCAACATAAAATGATCACAGTTCTTATACACATCAATTAATCACACAGCTAATAAAAGAAAATAATTAATAATGCAATTAAGTGCAAGGTAATATATATGTTAAAACTACATACAAAGTTTTTACAAACAACAATTTTGGTCTAAAGAGTCATCTGTTTGAGTTTTAAAACAGGTTTAACAGAGACCATTTGTTTGACACCTGGTGGGTATTCAGCCTGTAGTCTTAAAATCCACTGATATTCCTTATTTTCTAATTTGGTGTTTAAATCTCCTCTTCTAATAGATCTCATCACAACTTCCATAACCCTAAACTTAAAACTATGGGTAGCATTTTCAGACACGTACTTTGCTAAAGAATTAGACAATATACCCCTTCTAATTTCAGAATTATGGTCTATACTCCTGTCCTTTAAATGTCTAGTTGACTTCCCCACATAAAAACACGTGCATTTTGTGCAAGTAGCTAAATAGATAATATTATTAGTGTTACAAGTAGCAAAACATTTAAAGGTAAAGGAAATTTTACTATTAGGGTATATAAATATATTATTTTTCTCAATAAGATCACAACAGCAGCAGTTATGGCAAGAAAAAGTGCCCTGCCTAGCCCATCTATCTTGTGATTTCACTACCTACATGTCCTTATAACATAATCTGTTCTTAAGGTTCATACATTTCCTATACATGAACATAGGTCTATGGCTAATAGTGTTATTAAGCTCAGGTAAGCTCCTGAGGATACCCCAGTTATTGGTCACAATTTTTCTAATACCTTCACTGCATCTATTATATGTAGTCATGTATCAAACACCTTGTGTATAAACATTATTATTTTCCCTATCATGATTACTGTGTTTCACCAAAGAATGGTGAATGCCGAATCTCTATTAGATAGAACATGACCTTTAACATCTTCTAACATTTCATCCTCATAGCCCCTCTCTCTGAGTGAAGCCAAAGTTTCATTGATTTGAGAAACACATTTGGAATCACTAGTGTTCAATCTACTCATATGCATAACTTGGCTTTTAACAATACACTTATATATATGGGGGTGCATGCTTTTTCTATGCAGATATTTATTTTTATTTACTTCCTTCTTAAAAACAGAAGTTTGTATTTCTGTACCATCATATACAACACTAACATCCAAAAATTCCATGCTATGATGTGAGTAATGCATAGATGCCTATGTGGATCATCTTAACACTACTACGAACATTTACATTTTTCTATGCATTATTCACATCATAGCATGGAATTTTTCGATGTTAGTGTTGTATATGATGGTACAGAAATACAAACTTCTGTTTTTAAGAAGGAAGTAAATAAAAATAAATATCTGCATAGAAAAAGCATGCACCCCATATATATAAGGGTATTGTTAAAAGCCAAGTGATGCGTATGAGTAGATTGAACACTAGTGATTCCAAATGTGTTTCTCAGATCACTGAAACTTTGGCTTCATTCAGAGAGAGGGGCTATGAGGATGAAATGTTAGAAGATGTTAAAGGTCATGTTCTATCTAATAGAGATTCGGCATTCACCATTCTTTGGTGAAACACAGTAATCATGATATGGCAAATAATAATGCTTATACACAAGGTGTTTGATACATGACTACATATAGTAGATGCAGTGAAGATATTAGAAAAATTGTGACCAATAACTGGGGTATCCTCGGGAGCTTACCTGAGCTTAATAACACTATTAGCCATAGACCTATGTTCACGTATAGGAAATGTATGAACCTTAAGAACAGATTATGTTATAAGGACATGCAGGTAGGGAAATCACAAAATAGATGGGCTAAGCAGGGCACTTTTGCTTGCCATAACTGCTGCTATTGTGCTCTTATTGAGAAAAATAATATATTTATAAACCCTAATAGTAAAATTTCCTTTACCTTTAAATGTTTTGCTATTTGTAACACTAATAATAATATCTATTTAGCTACTTGCACAAAATGCATGTGTTTTTATGTGGGCAAGTCAACTAGACATTTAAAAGACAGGATTATAGAACATAATTCTGAAATTAGAAGGGGTATATTGTCTAATTTTCTAGCAAAGCACGTGTCTGAAAATGCTACCCATAGTTTTAAGTTTAGGGTTATGGAAGTTGTGATGAGATCTATTAGAAGAAGAGATTTAAACACCAAATTAGAAAATAAGGAATATCAGTGGATTTTTAAGACTACAGGCTGAACACCCACCAGGTGTCAACCAGATGGTCTCAGTTAAACCTTTTTTAAAGCTCAAACAGATGACTCTTTAGACCAAAATTGTTGTTTGTAAAAACTTTGTATGTAGTTTTAACATATATATTACCTAGCACTTTATTGCATTATTAATTGATGTTCATCGTGTTTCACTGTTGCTATCATTACACTTGGGTTATCCTGCTGGCAGGCGACCCGTAGTCAGCCCGAGTTCCAAAGTCTTGGTCCGGCGTCGGTTGCTGTCACCTCTTCCCTGACGTCAGTGAGCCAGGGTATAAAAGCTGCAACCGACGCCATTTTCTTCAGTCTTTCTTGCCGAGCGATGCCCGAAGCATAAGCAGTTCGCAAGTGCCGGTCGGCCGACTCCTGAGATTTTCAAATTTGAATTTCAGAACCGAAGTCTTCAATAAAGCTAAGTACCCCATTGGGGAAACTTTTTCTTGCTCCAGGCCGATGTCAGTAAAACTTAATAATTGTATTTCTTGTGGGAAGCAAATACCTCATAAGGACTTCCACTCTTACTGTATTCCTTGCCTAGGCCCTGACCACGATGTCACTAGTTGTCGGTTTTGTGCTAGATTTAATAAACGCACTGTTAAACGTCGGTTTGATTTTGCTTTACATTATTTTGGACGAAGATTTAATTATATAATGCCATCAGAACAACCGACGACCGGAATGTATAAAAAACGCAAAGACAAAGAAAAAGACAGGCATCCGAGGTCCAAAACTGACGACGAAGCCTCTTCTAGGCCAGTTGCCGGTTCTCAGTGAGGCGCTTTTGCAGCCCCTGACAACCGCTACCTCAGAGCCACAGGCCACAACTGACAGCCACGTGGAGACACCAAGGCCTGTGGAAACTCAAGGTATTGGGCCTACGGAAAATATACCCTCAGATGGGTCCAGAGCTGCTGAGCAGGCACCAGCTTCTGAGGGTGTTTTCAGACCTTCACAGCTTACAATTAAAGCTACTACAGCAGCAAAGGCAAAGTCAAAAACACCATTAAAGACAAAGAAACAAGTGCAGCATTCTCCAGAACAGTCATCCATGCCTAAGAAACAGATGCTTAAAATGGCCGAAGACCTTATTACTTTAATCAGGGGCTTCCATCCCCCTCCTGACAAAAGGCCTAGGCAAGACACTGATTATGATTCCTCTGATCAGGTTTACATTTCTTCTGATTCTTCCTCTGACCAGGGCTATTCTCTTCCTTCCTATGAGGACTCTGATGCTGAAGAGTCCATTCCTTCAGCCTCACCGCCTGAGGATTACTCTTTTGGGGAAACCCTGCACACCATGAGGGAACATTTCCATTGGGAGAGCCAAGATTACTCAGAATCCAAGAAAATGCTCAGAGATTTCCTTCTGTTGCCTCAGCACAGGCCCTTGGCTATCCCCCCTGTGCTTGATATTGTTGATGATGTTTTTTTTCTGAATCCAGTCTGTCTCCAGATTCTTTACCCCCTGCACCAGTAAAGCCAGACAGGTACTACAGGGTCCCTGACTCTCATAAATTTCTTTACAAAAAACCCACTGTGGACCCAGAAACTATTTCTCAGGGTCCAAAAGGGGTTAAAGCTTCCACTGCCAAAAATCCTGTCCCCTCAGATAGAGATTCCAGAGCTCTGGACAGATGGGGGAAAAAAGTTTACACTTCTGCTACTTTAGCTGTAAGAGCTTTAAACTGTCAGTTTCACATGCTTAAATATCAGAAGGATCTCATGTCATTGTTAAAGCAGAAAATGGTTACAAATACAGAAGGTCCTGATTGTAAAGAAATGCAGGATTTATTGCATGCAATTGAACAAGTGGGAAAGCATACTCTGCAATGTGATTTTGATTCATTAGAGGCTTCTTGTAGAGCTGCAGTTACAGGCTCAGTTATTCGAAGACATGCTTGGTTGAAAGAACAAAGTTTACCTGACCATGTTAAAATGAAATTATTGGATGCTCCACTACAGCATGATACTTTGTTTGGTGTTAAGGCAGAAAAGGTTTTAAAGAAAATGGAGGATAAAGCAAAGTCAATGCAAACTGTGAAAGAGTTCTTACAGGTTCAGCCACCTAGATTTAGCAGGAACTGGCCTTCAAAAAATTGGCCCTTTCCAGTGTCAGACAGGCCACAAAGAGGCAGATACAGACGCCCAAGAGGCAGATCTCAGCCCCAAGGCTCCTACAGACCTAAACAATGGGGTTCTTCAGCCCCCAAAGGGGGCGAAGACAAATCACAACCTTATAGAAAACAGTCACAATGACTTCCCTCTGCAAATGCCAAGCACTTACCAGTTGACAGCACCCATGGGGGGAAAGCTAGCACTTTTCTCAAAAAATTGGCACATGATCACCCAAGACCAATGGGTGTTGAATATAGTTTCTCAAGGGTACAGGTTCCACTTCCACATGCTTCCAAAACCAAAAGGTATGCCAAACCTGCCTCAAAACCAATGGGCAGAGGCACAAAAACAGATTGCAGCTCTTATGGATATGGGAGCTATTCAAAATGTTCCACAAGAAGAACAGGGCCAAGGGTTTTACTCATGACTTTTCCTAGTACCCAGAAAGGACAAAGCATGGAAACCAATACTGGACCTGTCAATCCTAAATACTTTCCTGGATGTTCCAAAATTCAAAATGTTAACACTACAACAACTCTTGCCCATGCTGGGCAAAGAGGCTTGGCTAGTTACTTTGGATCTCAAGGAGGTATACCTGCATGTCCCAATCAGACAATCGTGCAGAAGATACCTCAGATTTATAGCAGACTCAATGCATTATCAATTCTCTGCACTGCCCTTTGGCTTAACTACTGCGCCCAGGGTCTTCACAAAATGCCTGGCACCAGTAATTGCATTTTGCAGGCAAAAGGAATTCAAATATATCCCTACTTGGACGACTGCCTTATTCAAGCAGAGAGCAAGGACATTCTTCTAAAGCACCTGGAGTTTGTAAAAAGATTACTAATTTGCCTAGGGTACACAGTAAACGAAAAGAAATCAAAACTAGTGCCCTCTCGAGACTTAATATTCCTGGGTGCAAGCTTGAATACAACTACCCAGATGGCTTATCACATACCAGATAAACAAAGGCAACTGACTCAGTACTTTCAAATGATGCCAACAAAGACCCATCTCCTGCAAGAAAAATTCTGCAGGCCCTGGGTTTCATGGCATCCTGCATTCTACTAATTCCATATGCCAAACTGCATATGAGGAAACTACAATGTTATCTAGAAAGTGTTTGGACTCAGCATTGTCACAGCCTCGAGACAATCATAACCTTGATTCCCTGCCTACAACAGGAGTTTCGATGGTGGTCACAGGCCTGTCACCACAACAAGGGACAGCCTTTCACCTTACCTACAGCCAGGCAGACAATAACAATGGATGCATCGGATTACGCCTGGGGAGCACATATGGCAGGAAAATGTATTCAGGGCACGTGGCCCAAGGAACAACTGCATCTTCACATCAATCAAAAAGAAATGCTAGTTGTACAAAATGCCCTGACAGCCTTCAAGGACCTAATACATCCAGGACAATTATTAATAAAGATGGACAATACCACAGTTATGTACCAGGTACATCTGCAAGCTCAATTCCTGCCAGGAACAAAAAATACACTGGCAGACAAACTAAGCAGAAATCTCATGGATCCTCACGAATGGAAGCTAAATCCACAAGTGTTCAACATGATAACAAGGGAATGGGGATGCCCAGACATAGATCTATTTGCCTCCCTCACAATTGCCAATTACAGAAATTTTGCACAAGGTCTTATCACTCTCAAGCATGGAAAGTGGATGCTCTATCTTTCAACTGGAAAAATCTGACAGTCTATGCCTTCCCTCAGATGCCTCTTCTCACCAAGGTGCTTCTGAAAGTCAGACAAGAGAGGCCAAAATGATCCTGATTGCACCAGACTGGCCACGCCAGCACTGGTACCCAATCCTAAAGATTTTGTCCCAAGGTCCGCCTTGGCCTCTACCTCAAATCCCTCATCTTCTGACACAGCAAAACAATCAGATTCTGCACAGTCAAATCAGAACCTTAAACCTGGCAGCATGGCAGATAATGTAGCCACTCAGAATGTACCTCTTTCTAAAGCTGTTATGGATGTAATTTTTGAAGCCAGGAGACCCAGCACTAGGAAATCTTATGCAGAAAAATGGAAGAGATTCTGTGCTTGGAACCAGGCACAAGGGCTCAATCCACTGGTCCCTAATATGCCTCAGATTTTACAATACCTGACTGAGATGTTGGACAAGGTCCTGATTGTAAAGAAATGCAGGATTTATTGCATGCAATTGAACAAGTGGGAAAGCATACTCTGCAATGTGATTTTGATTCATTAGAGGCTTCTTGTAGAGCTGCAGTTACAGGCTCAGTTATTCGAAGACATGCTTGGTTGAAAGAACAAAGTTTACCTGACCATGTTAAAATGAAATTATTGGATGCTCCACTACAGCATGATACTTTGTTTGGTGTTAAGGCAGAAAAGGTTTTAAAGAAAATGGAGGATAAAGCAAAGTCAATGCAAACTGTGAAAGAGTTCTTACAGGTTCAGCCACCTAGATTTAGCAGGAACTGGCCTTCAAAAAATTGGCCCTTTCCAGTGTCAGACAGGCCACAAAGAGGCAGATACAGACGCCCAAGAGGCAGATCTCAGCCCCAAGGCTCCTACAGACCTAAACAATGGGGTTCTTCAGCCCCCAAAGGGGGCGAAGACAAATCACAACCTTATAGAAAACAGTCACAATGACTTCCCTCTGCAAATGCCAAGCACTTACCAGTTGACAGCACCCCTAGGGGGAAAGCTAGCACTTTTCTCAAAAAATTGGCACATGATCACCCAAGACCAATGGGTGTTGAATATAGTTTCTCAAGGGTACAGGTTCCACTTCCACATGCTTCCAAAACCAAAAGGTATGCCAAACCTGCCTCAAAACCAATGGGCAGAGGCACAAAAACAGATTGCAGCTCTTATGGATATGGGAGCTATTCAAAATGTTCCACAAGAAGAACAGGGCCAAGGGTTTTACTCATGACTTTTCCTAGTACCCAGAAAGGACAAAGCATGGAAACCAATACTGGACCTGTCAATCCTAAATACTTTCCTGGATGTTCCAAAATTCAAAATGTTAACACTACAACAACTCTTGCCCATGCTGGGCAAAGAGGCTTGGCTAGTTACTTTGGATCTCAAGGAGGTATACCTGCATGTCCCAATCAGACAATCGTGCAGAAGATACCTCAGATTTATAGCAGACTCAATGCATTATCAATTCTCTGCACTGCCCTTTGGCTTAACTACTGCGCCCAGGGTCTTCACAAAATGCCTGGCACCAGTAATTGCATTTTGCAGGCAAAAAGGAATTCAAATATATCCCTACTTGGACGACTGCCTTATTCAAGCAGAGAGCAAGGACATTCTTCTAAAGCACCTGGAGTTTGTAAAAAGATTACTAATTTGCCTAGGGTACACAGTAAACGAAAAGAAATCAAAACTAGTGCCCTCTCGAGACTTAATATTCCTGGGTGCAAGCTTGAATACAACTACCCAGATGGCTTATCACATACCAGATAAACAAAGGCAACTGACTCAGTACTTTCAAATGATGCCAACAAAGACCCATCTCCCTGCAAGAAAAATTCTGCAGGCCCTGGGTTTCATGGCATCCTGCATTCTACTAATTCCATATGCCAAACTGCATATGAGGAAACTACAATGTTATCTAGAAAGTGTTTGGACTCAGCATTGTCACAGCCTCGAGACAATCATAACCTTGATTCCCTGCCTACAACAGGAGTTTCGATGGTGGTCACAGGCCTGTCACCACAACAAGGGACAGCCTTTCACCTTACCTACAGCCAGGCAGACAATAACAATGGATGCATCGGATTACGCCTGGGGAGCACATATGGCAGGAAAATGTATTCAGGGCACGTGGCCCAAGGAACAACTGCATCTTCACATCAATCAAAAAGAAATGCTAGTTGTACAAAATGCCCTGACAGCCTTCAAGGACCTAATACATCCAGGACAATTATTAATAAAGATGGACAATACCACAGTTATGTACCAGGTACATCTGCAAGCTCAATTCCTGCCAGGAACAAAAAATACACTGGCAGACAAACTAAGCAGAAATCTCATGGATCCTCACGAATGGAAGCTAAATCCACAAGTGTTCAACATGATAACAAGGGAATGGGGATGCCCAGACATAGATCTATTTGCCTCCCCTCACAATTGCCAATTACAGAAATTTTGCACAAGGTCTTATCACTCTCAAGCATGGAAAGTGGATGCTCTATCTTTCAACTGGAAAAATCTGACAGTCTATGCCTTCCCTCAGATGCCTCTTCTCACCAAGGTGCTTCTGAAAGTCAGACAAGAGAGGCCAAAAATGATCCTGATTGCACCAGACTGGCCACGCCAGCACTGGTACCCAATCCTAAAGATTTTGTCCCAAGGTCCGCCTTGGCCTCTACCTCAAATCCCTCATCTTCTGACACAGCAAAACAATCAGATTCTGCACAGTCAAATCAGAACCTTAAACCTGGCAGCATGGCAGATAATGTAGCCACTCAGAATGTACCTCTTTCTAAAGCTGTTATGGATGTAATTTTTGAAGCCAGGAGACCCAGCACTAGGAAATCTTATGCAGAAAAATGGAAGAGATTCTGTGCTTGGAACCAGGCACAAGGGCTCAATCCACTGGTCCCTAATATGCCTCAGATTTTTACAATACCTGACTGAGATGTTGGACAAAGGCCTATCTTTTTCTTCTATTAAAATCCATGCCTCTGCCATTTCAGCTCATTACAATATGGATCCTCCTATTTTTTCACATCCTGTACTACGACAGTACCTCAGAGGGGCAAAGAATATAAGACCCCCTAGGAGAGCACCAGTACCTACTTGGGACCTCAATTTTGTTTTAGAAAAACTAACACTGCCTTCTTTTGAACCAGCCAGCACAGCTGATCTAAAATTCTTGTCATGGAAAACTGCTCTGCTCCTAGGAATAACTTCAGCAAGATGAGTTTCAGAGTTACAGGCATTGATGGCTGTGGAACCTTTCCTCATTTTTCACCAGGACAGGGTTTCTCTAAGGACGAACCCAACATTCATGCTGAAAAGTAGTCTCCAATGTGGCCTTAAACCAAACTATTCATTTGCCTACTCTCTACCCAAATCCCCAGAATAAAGGGGAAAGTCTTCTGCACTCGTTGTATATTCACAGGCAGCTACATTCTTACTTGGACAAAAAAAAGCTTTCAGAAAAACTGAGCAACTGTTTGTAGCATATGCTGCAGGATCACAAGGAAAACCTATTACAAAGCAGACAATCTCCAAATGGATAGGACACTGCATCCGCTTCTGTTATTCACAGCATGGCAAATCTGTGCCTAAGGGCATTAGGCCTCATTCTACCAGAGCATCAGCCACTTCAGCAGCTTTCCTCAGAGGGGTACCAACCAAAGACATATTAGAAGCTGCAACCTGGAGCTCATTGCACACTTTTACCAAGCACTACCACCTACCTCTCTACTCCAAATCCAGAGCAGGCTTTGCCACTGCAGTTCTGCAGGGCTTGTTAGCCTCGCCAAATCCAATCTAGACCCAGCCACCCTGCCTAAGCTTTGGGTTTCTACCCAAGTGTAATGACTGCAACAGTGAAACATGATGAACATAGTGCAGTTGTGTACCTACCATGAATGTAGATGTTCGAGTGTATTCACTGTTGCAGTCGTGGTTACCCACCCACCATCCCCCTCTTTGCTGGGACTATTCTGTACTTCTCAACTCTATACAACCTATGTGGTGTATTTGCTTTTAGAAGAAGGAAATGTTTTTAGTGATATATGCATGGTTGTTTGGCATATTTTTATCTTTACAGCCTTCATATCTGGGGGCACCTGACATCCGGGGCAAGAAAAACTGAAGAAAATGGCGTCGGTTGCAGCTTTTATACCCCTGGCGCACTGACGTCAGGGAAGAGGCGACAGAAACCGACGCCGGACCAAGACTTTGGAACTCGGGTCGACTACGGGTCGCCTGCCAGCAGGATAACCCAAGTGTAATGACTGCAACAGTGAATACACTCGAACATCTACATTTATGGTAGGTACACAACTGTACTTTTTCTTTTATTGGCTGTGTGATTAATTGATGTGTATAAGAACTGTGATCATTTTATGTTGGTTATTAAGCAGTGAAGAAGGGTACTGGATACCTGAAAGCTTTGCTACTTTATTTACTGTTCTTATTAAATACTGTGCTGCTTTAGGTTGGTGCCAGTCGTTTTGTTGAAGTTTAAAGGGTAGAGTCTTGGCAGGGATAGTTGCCTGACAAGGGGGACAGACTGTTTTTTTTACTCACAACTCACAACTTATTATTAAAAAATGGACTGGAAAGGTTGTCACTCTAAACAGGGAAAGAATAGGTTGTGAGAGACTTACCTTAGTCTGAGAATGAATGGCTGTGGATCTTGCACTACAGAAGGAATTAATGAGGTCAGCTGAATGCAGAAAAATGCATATAATGTTCTTGGGGAGGACAAAACTTAAAAAATATATTGGCATCACATTGGCTGCTTTTATTTTTTCTTCCACGGATATGCTAAAATGAGTATACTCTGGATCAAATATGGGGTGATTGTGACTTATTAACTAATGTCATGAGTTTTAGGATCTCTAAAATGAGTGCTTACTTGCTTTATATTAAGTTAGAAAACAGTGAAGATTTAAGAATTAGGAGTACTGAGAGATGACATTTCCTTTGGTGAACACGTTAACATGTTTGTTTATTTATTTACTTTTCTTTACTGGGAAAGTCCGTTTGGGAACTGAAATGCCCATTTTCAGTGGAGGTCCGGTGTAAAATGCTATGTAGAAAGCTTTTAAATGCTTGCTTAGTGGATGGGTGCAGTCTCAGGTTTATCACATCAAGATCTGATGTTTTGCCACCTCTGTACATAAGCTTTTGTCACCTCTATGCATAAACTTAGTGAGATCCAAGATGGAGTATGCTTTCATCATTTGGTCATGTTTTCAGACATAATATGCCAGAAGAATTCAACAAGAAAAGGTGAACTTCACATGGAAAATCAGCAGAATGTAGTAGTGTATAAACCAAACAAGAGTAAAACTGTAGGTGATTTAGAGATTATATTCTTAATTTCAGTGCATTTGGGTAATTAATTATGTGGGATTAAAGTGGATCACAGAGGATCAGTAGATTAGTGGAGGAATCAGACTTCAGTAAACTTTGTGTGAGAACAGTTGTTTATTCTATTTTAGTGAAAGGATTATATGTCAGTGGAATGTGCTGCTACTTGAGAAAGAAGACTGCATCAGATATAACCCACTGTAGTCAGCCCACTGCCACTAGGGCAAGATGTCTACATATAATGCTGGTGGTGTGGGATCAGTTAGTGACCTGGAAACAATGGGCTCGATGGAAAGAGGGGGCTAGGTTTAAGCAGGCACTGGCCAGTTACCTTACTTTAATGTGGGGTTCACCACCTTGAAGTTTCTCTATCTTGTTATACCAATAGTGAGAGTTGTCAGTATGCAGAGTAGCACTTTTGAGGAAGGATGGCAGATGTCATACACCACATGTGTGGAAACTAGAAACTCATCACATGTTAACCCCAAGAAGGATATGTAGTGTTAGGGTTAGCAGGTGAAAGCCTAGTGACAGTCTGTGAATGATGCTGCAGCTGGTTTAGCTCTGATCGCTTCATTTATTAGAATCCATTAATGAAACTAACCTACTTTGCAAGTTGTGGGAGGCAGATGGATCACCACCTAGGGTTGGAGTCAAGTCAGACATGTAGGCCTGGAGGCTAAGGAGGCTTGATATTGAGCAGCAGATGGTCCAAATGGTATTCATGTCCTCAAAAGAATAAGTAATAAAATTTAAATGGCAGCTTAGCTGATTGCATGGAGAACGGGAAATGTGAGGTATATGGTTTAATGCTGGACCTTCAGAGCATGTTGCATTGTTATATTTATAGCCATAAAACTCTGTACATACATTATATTATTGTGTGTGTCTGTACATATATGTGTGTGTGTGTGTGTGTGTGTGTGTTTGTGTGAGAGAGAGAACGAGTCTACCTGGATTAGAAAGTCTTCCGAGTTTGTCTATATCTAGAAACTTTTGACTGGCAAACTCGTTGGTATCAATTAAATCCACGATGAAGTAAACACAAGAACTACTGAGGGAATGTAAGTAACACAAGCGATATCCTTGGAATCCAAGCAGTTTAATGTTCACACCAAACACGAACCAAGACATCAAACCAACACGTAAAACAATAAAAAATTCAATTAGAAATTCAGTTAGAAATTCGAAAATACTGAGCGCTTTCACCCGCTCGATTACCTGCGGGTTTCATCAGAGTATATCTTTTAGTACATTGCACCAGCTTATATACTAAAAAAGTATCCAATGTTTCAATTGATCTTAATTTAATTAATTGTTAGTGTGATTCCTAATTGTCTGTTTTAAAAAATAGATGTTGTTTTGATACCTTAAAGGCAACAACAATGAATAGTAGGCTAACTAAATAGGATTTCTTTGTTTGTGTAATTAGAATAGAGGGCTATTTAACCAATATAAATAATGATACTTAATAAGAGCTAACATGAGTATAATATAATTATTATAATCCAACATGCGTACATTAATTTTATATACATTGAATATTAATAAATATATATAAATATAAGATAAAGTAAAAAATGTATATGAAAAATATATCATCAAATCATTCATTCCAATGTAAACATTATTTTTTTTAATTAAAACATATATTATACATAAATACCAGAATTAATAAATATTAGTAATATTAATGTTAAACACTACATAATACTACGTATAATCTTAGATATATTTTGGATTGTAGCATGATTTGTAATTTCTTATTTGTTTATCATTTCTTCTTTTTTGTCAATTATATAAATAAGTATAATTATATAAATATTAATTATTAAAAAAATAATGTTTTATATATATATATACTAAAATAGTTAATTTCTAACCTTAAAATATTTGTAAAATGTATTATATGTAGTTGTTAAAAAAATGTGTTGTATGTAGTTTTTTAAAAAAACATTCGTTCAAAACATTCCTCATAGACTTTCATTTCAACCATATTTGAATATAATATAACGTAATATGTGAAATTCCAATTAACCACTTATGGATTTTTGTTTTAAAATACTTGCAATACTGATGTGGCCATTCAAACCCGGAGTTGTACTCGCATTACAACGAAGTTGCCATAAACATTCTTTAGTTAATAGTAAATTGTCCAAATCCCCTTCTTTTTCCTCAGGATTATAAATTCTGTCAATAATAAAAAAGATGAATCTTTTGTAATTAACACATGTGGTACTGTGTGTGTAAAGGGCATTAGATTCTTTTTTGTTTTTCACATCACTAACATGTTCCATAATTCTATTGTGTAATTTTCTCTTAGTTTTACCTATGTAATATGCTGGACATGAAATACAACTTGCCATATAAATAACCCATTTAGTATTACAGTTACATGTACCTGGGCATTTAAGTGTTTTTCCATAGTTGTACACGGTACAGTAAGGACCATCATTTATATATTTACAACTTTTACAAAATCCACATTTTTTCATTCTAGATGTAGTCTCTCCTTGTACCCTGCTTTCAAACATCTCTTTCATATTCATGCCCCTACTATATGTAACTGATGGATGTAAACCAACTATTTCTTTAATTTCCAAACTATTATTTATTACACTTTTCCATGTGTCGTTTAGTATTGTCATTATTGCTTTAAAGTTTGTGTTGTATGGCAAAATAAGTGAATCCTTCTTTTTGTTAAAATCTTGTTCCTTCGGCCTCATATGTTCCCCACTAATAATTATAGGTTTGTACTTTATATCTCTGTCTCTCACAACTTCTTTAGTCAGGGACCCTAACAAATTTAGTGGGTAACCTCTGTCCCTAAACATATCTTGCAAGTATTTGATTTCAACCTCAAAGTTTTGGTCTTCACTAATAATACGAGAAAGTCTAACTAATTGGCCTTTCACCAAATTCCTTTTTTGAAAGTGGGGATGATTACTGTCGTAGTGTAGATAACTATTTGAGTAAGTTTTTTTACGAAAAATGGTAGATTCTATCCTTCCTTCCTTGTTGTACATTCTGATGTCTAAGTAATCACATTGATCGTGGTTTATTTGGAAAGTGAACTTTAAAAAATTAGTACTGTTTTCTAAGAAGTGCATAAATTCCTGTATTTCACCTTCTTCCCCCTTCCAAAAAACCAAAATGTCATCTAAAAATCTTACATATAAAATAATTTTCTCCCAGAAGTGCGATACAAATACTTGATTTTAACAAAAAGAAGGATGGAAAAGTGTAATAAATAATAGTTTGGAAATTAAAGAAATAGTTGGTTTACATCCATCAGTTACATATAGTAGGGGCATGAATATGAAAGAGATGTTTGAAAGCAGGGTACAAGGAGAGACTACATCTAGAATGAAAAAATGTGGATTTTGTAAAAGTTGTAAATATATAAATGATGGTCCTTACTGTACCGTGTACAACTATGGAAAAACACTTAAATGCCCAGGTACATGTAACTGTAATACTAAATGGGTTATTTATATGGCAAGTTGTATTTCATGTCCAGCATATTACATAGGTAAAACTAAGAGAAAATTACACAATAGAATTATGGAACATGTTAGGGATGTGAAAAACAAAAAAGAATCTAATGCCCTTTACACACACAGTACCACATGTGTTAATTACAAAAGATTCATCTTTTTTATTATTGACAGAATTTATAATCCTGAGGAAAAGAAGGATTTGGACAATTTACTATTAACTAAAGAATGTTTATGGCAACTTGTAATGCGAGTACAACTCCGGGTTTGAATGGCCACATCAGTATTGCAAGTATTTTAAAACAAAAATCCATAAGTGTTTAATTGGAATTTCACATATTACGTTATATTATATTCAAATATGGTTGAAATGAAAGTCTATGAGGAATGTTTTGAACGAATGTTTTTTTAAAAAACTACATACAACACATTTTTTTAACAACTACATATAATACATTTTACAAATATTTTAAGGTTAGAAATTAACTATTTTAGTATATATATATATATATAAAACATTATTTTTTAATAATTAATATTTATATAATTATACTTATTTATATAATTGACAAAAAAGAAGAAATGATAAACAAATAAGAAATTACAAATCATGCTACAATCCAAAATATATCTAAGATTATACGTAGTATTATGTAGTGTTTAACATTAATATTACTAATATTTATTAATTCTGGTATTTATGTATAATATATGTTTTAATTAAAAAAAATAATGTTTACATTGGAATGAATGATTTGATGATATATTTTTCATATACATTTTTTACTTTATCTTATATTTATATATATTTATTAATATTCAATGTATATAAAATTAATGTACGCATGTTGGATTATAATAATTATATTATACTCATGTTAGCTCTTATTAAGTATCATTATTTATATTGGTTAAATAGCCCTCTATTCTAATTACACAAACAAAGAAATCCTATTTAGTTAGCCTACTATTCATTGTTGTTGCCTTTAAGGTATCAAAACAACATCTATTTTTTAAAACAGACAATTAGGAATCACACTAACAATTAATTAAATTAAGATCAATTGAAACATTGGATACTTTTTTAGTATATAAGCTGGTGCAATGTACTAAAAGATATACTCTGATGAAACCCGCAGGTAATCGAGCGGGTGAAAGCGCTCAGTATTTTCGAATTTCTAACTGAATTTCTAATTGAATTTTTATTGTTTTACGTGTTGGTTTGCTGTCTTGGTTCGTGTTTGGTGTGAACATTAAACTGCTTGGATTCCAAGGATATCGCTTGTGTTACTTACATTCCATCAATTAAATCCACACCAAATCAAAAATACTATTGATAAATATTTTCTGTTCCTCCTGCTCGTGCTTGTGATCACCCAGTCTGAAGTCAAAGCAGTGGCCCACTGACACCATGCGTCTTGCAGCAATGAAGATTTATGATTATAGACCTCTATTCACTTTAATCATATGTCTGAATGGCTATTATAAGTACATACTGCTTTATAAATCGATGTAGACCATTTTCATTACAGAATATGCCATTTCATTTTTAATCTTAAATAACTTGCAATCAGACATACAGTGTGTGGATGCCTAATATTACTTCCTTGCTTGAGAACATTTCAATACGTTTGGAACAAACCCTTATTGACTCTTGCACTGTTTCTAGCAATAAATCTGCTTAATTTTCTGTTTTCTTTAGGGAAATACAGTTGAGCTTCCTGAAGAAGAAAACACACCAGAAAAACGGGTAGATAGAATTTTTGCCATGATGGATAAGGTAAGCTCTGTTTAAACTGTAAGATTTGGAGTAGAGATTCATAAATAACCATTAAGTCACTGGCAGTGATTTTTTTATTGTTACTGTGACCACAGAATTTTAATTTTGTATTTAGTAAAACAAATAAAATGCAAAAAATCTTATGAGAGCTTAATACGTTTTCTGGCCTGAAGGCTTTGTCTCTCCATGGCTGCAGTCATTAAGACTGACAGCATGCTAATAAGCTGTAATTTACTGATAACATTTTCTGCAGGTGCCCATCACAGATATTAACTTGGCAGCTATTAAACAAATTTGGATACTAGAGATGCTTGTTGCTGTGCTTATAAAGTTTCAGTGGAAGAGATGCAGTAACAAAATTTGAATATGAATGTGATTGCAAATTGTGCACATATGTGTAGCAGGCTAACTTTTTGTAAAGCTTGAAGCATTATTCCATCATGCATTAGAATGCAGTGAAAGCAACTGCAGATCTACAGAAGATAAATGTACTCATTTAATAATCATTGTTCAAGGAGAGATGTTTATTGCATATCTTGAGTCCCCCTATTAAGTCTTTCATCGTTGTTAGAAAAACAAAGAATATATGCATGTATATGAAGAATGCAAGCGAGGTGGACCAAACTATACATTCTTTTTGGCTGCTACCTGTAGATTAAATGCATCAAGTTGAAGTAGTTTGGGTTTGTTTTATCAGACTTATTAGTTCGACACATATGTAATTATCCTGGCTACTACTTGTAAGCTAAATAGTTAGCCTCAATTGTCATAGTCTGTCTGATAGCAGTTATTTTCTTGGAAACTGAGCAGCTTTGTAAAGAAATCATTTACTTATTAGTAAAGTTCTAAATCCTTTTCCTGGAAATTTGTTGTGGTCTGTCCTCTGCAGTCCTTGCATGATTCAGGCCCTTTTAAATTGGTTACAGTCAAAGAACTAAGTTTAATATAAATCCTTCTAAAAGGCACAGCATGAGTTGTGGAGTTCTCTTCTTGCCTGGTCATTGCTAGTCATAATTTTACATGCTTCCTTTGTGAGAAATTGTTCAAAAGTAGAATTTAAAATATCACTATTAAGCAGATAATGCCTTGTTTTAAGTACATTTTCCACATGGTAAATTGTTTGGCCTAAGTATATTACAAGATCATCTTGATGATCTACATAATTATATGTGAGCAGTTAAACCGTAATCCTCACAAAAGTGAAAATATGATTTTATTCTTTTGGCTTACTTACTGTTACTGACCTCTAACCAATTATTAGCTTTTCTGGTAGTATACTGAACTGTGGAACCCATGTTTGTAGTTTACATGTGATTTTAGATTACTGGTTAACTGTGAAGGAACAAATGTTATCCCATTTTAAAGCTTCCTTTTATTATTATCTTAAGAATAGTGCATTGTTTAAACATTTAAGTACAAAAGAGGACTTAACTGTAGTGACTCATGCTTTAGTTTCCTCGTATTTTGATTGCTGCAGTGCTGTATATGTGGATGTGGACATTGTGGCTAGAAGACTTTTATCATTGTTGCAGAATGTGCCAGCACATCTTTTAACAGAATCTAGTAATTACTAATATGACAACTCTGCTGTTATCAGTCACACCAGTTGCAGATTGCTTCTAGTTGTGGTTTGACAATTTTCTTGTTTTACTTTGCAATTCATGACTTGAGTACCACTGCATTAAAAAAGTGCTGCTTTAATGACTTTTTAAAATGTAAGTGACATGGAAGGTAATTGTATATTTTTGGAAGCATATTGGTTGAAGGAATTTCTCCCCAAATGCTTCAGATGAAGATAGGGGATAGCCAAAAACCCTTTGCCAGCTGATCAAAAAGGCCAGTAAAGTAACAACATGTTTTAATGTATGGGGATCTAGTAAGCTCAACAGCAAATGTTCTCAGTAATTTTATCTTCTCAGACTGACTGCTGACTTAGTTTCTGAAGCCCATCCTCCCTCTTTACTGAACACGTGCCTTGAGAAAATCTGTAGGGTGACATTCTGACATAAAGTGCGTCTATATGGCCATTGTGCAAAAATGCATCATGGTTCTTGTGAATTCTGAAAAGAAAATTAATACCTTATTGCTACAGATCTAGGATGCCTGAAAACAAACTCAACAAATATAGCTTAATTATCTCCAAAAAAGAAAAGAAAAACATTTACTCAGAAGTACATACACTGAAAAATGCACAAACCAGTCTGACTTGGAGTCCGCTACTTTCACACTGTAGGTTCTGTCTGTGAGCCAGTTTGCAACCACCTAGTGATATAGGGGTTGATGCCTAGTTTGATGAGTTTATCAATAATTCCTAAGTGGGGAATGGTATCAAAGGCCTTGGCTAGATCGAGGTAGGCTGTATGAACTGCCTTGCCCTCATCCACAGCACTGGTGACTGACTCAAAGAAGTCATCCAGGTTGAGCAGGCATGATCTACCTTTCACAAAACCAAATTGTGTGGGATCTAGAGTTTGGAGATTCCCTATATCCTTGTTAATTAGGTCCATGATGATGCACTCCATAGCCTTACATATAAGACTCATCAGGCTAAATGGGTGATAATCCCCAGGGTCTGTAGTCGCTCCCCCTTTATAGAGATGGATGACTGTAGCAGTGCGTTATTCGGTAGGGACAAAGCCTGAGGTAAGGCTGTGATTGAACAGGGTACACAGATGTGGTGCCAGTTCACTTTATAGTTCATGTAGAACACATCCAGGGGTATTGTCGGGTCCCGTGGAAGCTGTAGTCTTGACCTTGGACAATGCAGCTTTAACCTGTGCTACAGTAATGTTGGGTGGCTGGCATTCCTCTGGTATTGTGATTGGTCCTTTGGGGGGGGAGGGGGTAAAGTTGGCACTGAATCTGTCGGCCAGTATGTTGGCAATATCTGTTGGCTCAGTGTATGAGGTACCATTGTGCAGTAACTCAGAGCATACCTGGGTATTGCCATGGAGATTCTTCATATAACTATAGAAGGCTTTGTGGTTGTTTTTAGTGCTGCCACAGTTCTGCCTTCATAGCTGGCTTTAGAAGTTTTGATGAGGGATCTCAACTTTTTGTTGAGGCTAATAAGGGAATTTTTCCAGTCTTAGGACTTCACCTTTTTCTGCAACAGTTTCTTCCTTCTGTTGTTGAGTTTATTAATGGCAGGGGACCATGAGATTGGCTTCCATTTTTTGGAGAGCATCTCGGTTCTGTTGGGTATGGCTAGTTCTATGCATTTATGTATGTGTTCGTACAGTGCATTGGTTTATAATTTGGCAGTCATGCATCTATTTTCCATTGACATTGGTACCGTGAAGTTAGCCACCTCTGTTTTTAGGAGCCCAGAGTCTGTTTTGGAGAAGTTTTTCTTGGTTGTTACCTTCGTGGGGGGTGTGAATGAGATGTGGATTTTCGTGGTGATTAGTTTGTGGTCGGATCTAACCAGGGAGGAATTGACTACTGGTATAGAGCAACAGTTGCACATGTTTGTAATAACCAGGTCATAGATGTTGCTTCCTCTAGTGGGGGTAAGAAAGAGCTAGTCCAGGGCATTGGACTTGATGAATTCCAGAAAACGTTGGGCCAGTGTATTAGTGCATGAGTAGTTTTCCCAGTTGATGGAGGGGTAGTTGAAGTCACCTAGTATGAGAGTGTTGGGTTGGACCCTAATAACTTCTAGGGTGCTTTGGAATGTGGAGTGAGAGTCTTGAGACATGGTTGGGGACCTCTAGCAGGCTACGACCTGAATTGCCATCTTACCCAATGTTAGTTGTGCCTGAAGTATCTCAGATGCGTTATGTTGGGCTACTAATCTGGAGATGTGCATATCCTTTGAGAATATGGAGACACCACCACCTTTGGAGCTTTGGTCCATGTACTGTGGCCGAAAGGTGTGGAATGAGTTATAGCCTAGTATTGCAGGGGTGCTTTCTGCTGCTTTAAACCAAGTCTCCGTTACAGCACAAATGTCGATGTTCTCCATTTTGAGGAGTGCTTCAAGCAAGTGTATCTTGAGATTTAGACTTCTAGCGTTGAGCAGCATGATCCTCAGAATGCATTTATTTTTAGCTGTTACGGTGGTAATTTGGTTTTTGGAACATCACCTAAAAAAAGGCACTATAGGGGTGGCAAGAGTCTTAACCAGTATCTGGAAACCCAGAGTGACAGATGCAGGCCATCTCTTGCAATGCATCGAGGTCTGTCAATCATGTCATCCCAAGCAGTCAGATATTGGATCTCCTTAGAATGACACCAGAAACTTAGCAATTGTTGAAGTCGATCATTTTCTGCTTGTACTGTGGTAACATTCTGGGCAACAGTAGGGTGCTGCTCAGGGCTAGGGTCATACCTGCCTGAGTCACATAATCTGAGAGCTCCTCCATGTCTCTTTTCATGTAGTCCATTGAGGTGCGTCTCAGGTCATTCACACCCACATGGACAGTGACAGAGTCATACTTGTACTTGTTATGGAGTGACATGAGTGCGTGTGTTATGTGTCGGATTCTGGCACCTGATAGACAGCTGTTACCTTCTCCTTATTCAACCTAATGAGTGGGTCATCAGTGCGTCTCACTATCGAGTCACCTATGATTAGTATATTGGGCAAGCTGTTTTGCCTTAGGTTGAGGGGCACACTGTGTAGGTGAGATGTGTATCTTTTGGTTTGTGCTGTGTTGTGGTGGTCAAGTGCATTTCTGACTTGAAGGTCTCTGCTGTTTGGGTAGATTTCTATTCAGAGCCTCCGCAAAGGTGAGTGTGTGGTGTGTGTTTTTTATTGTGAGAGCTGTGATGGTGGGTGTTCTGGAGGGCTATGTGTTGCATGTGTTGACCTTCTCCTCTTGACCAGCTATTCTGGTCTTGGCTTGAGAGTGCATGGTTTCCAGTTTGGATATATAAGTGCATCTCTCACAAGTGGGTGTGTGTGTTGGGAAGTAAGTGGAGAGGGTTGTCTGTGTACCTGAGGCAGTTGCTGCACTGCTTCAGAATGCCCAAGTTCACCAGGTTAATAGGAGAAAGCACAGGGAACTGACCTTTAGACATGACAGGAGGGATGGTTTTCCTCTTTTATCTTTAGTGATGTTGGTTTCTTGTCACCCAGAAAGGGAAAATGTCAGTGTGGGAGGCAGATGTCCGATAAAGATCATCATGACAAGTGTATCTTCTGTTTGGGTTCTTTCCACGACCATACTCAATGTTCTATCTGCCAAGCGTTTGTCCCCAAGACCATACATAGTCACCTGTTCTCCTTATCTATTTAGTTTGAAAACCTCCGTCTTAAGCTATTGTTTCAGGATGCTATAGTGGAGTCTTTCCATCTAGGGGGTCAGCCGTTAGCCAAGAGGAGGACCAAAAGACTCAGGTCTGATATAGCTGCTGTCCAACCTACCCCAGACATCTCTTGTGAGACTAGTGAAAGCCCAGATTATTGTCCGGTTGTTGCTTCAGATTCGTTTGCCTTGACCGTGTCAGAGTCTGGCATGGATCTGACTTCTTGCACATCTTCGGAGGCTTTAGAAATGTTTGCTACAAATGTTGAGGTGAAACCTTGTCTGATTATATCCAAGGGACTGACGGCAGTTAAAGAAATGTTAGGGAGGGAGGAGATCCCTACTGCACTTATCAAGGGTCTGTCTCTCCAATGTTATTTTGTGCAGATATCCCACAGAAAAAGAAACATAAAACCAAACATACTTCCCCTGCAGTTCAGGATTCCCAATGAGAATGGCAGGATTTTAGTCAGGGTGGATTAATGCAAACTCTCCTTTGGGGACAGTTTCCCATATGATGGAATTCTTCAAGTGGGATTACTCTCAGGTTTTTGATATCCAGAAAAGGTATTATGAGCTCCTGCAGATGGAGTGTCCCAAGCCTTCTGCTGTTCCTCCATTTCTGAATTCCCTCCTGGATACCTTTTCAGCAGCATCTGAAACCCCTGATTCCCAGACCCCAGTTCCTAAGAAACCTAGCAGATTTTACAAGGTACCTGATGAATGCAAATTTCTCAATAAATACCCTTCGGCTGATCCTTCTGCAGCCCTGACAAACCCTACAAGCTGTAGCTCTCTTCCAAGCTGCTTCCTTCAGATAAAGATTGTAGGACCATGGAGATGTTAACCAAAAAGGCTTTTACTGCTGTCAACTTTTCTTATAGGGCTACTAGCTATCAGACTCGTATGACTAGGTATGCTTTAGCCCTCCTTTCTCAAGTTTCTCAGGTGATTTTTGATCTTCCTGATTCTGAGGGAAGGCTTCTGCCATTTCCTTGTTGGGTTCTACCTCTCAAGTTGCCCGCCACTCTATTAAATGCAGCTGTGATGCAGCTAATGCCTCTTCCAGGGCTGCTGCATTTGGCTCTGTTATGAGGCATTACTCTTGCCTATGTCTTTAGGCTTTACCTGATGACATTAAGGCCAAATTATTGGATGCTCCTTTGGATAATACAAATCTTTTGGTGCTGCTGAACTTATTAAATCTCTCCAGAATAAGGGCAAAGCCTTGCAAGAGTTGAAACATATTTTTTTCTTTACCATTTGAAAGTTTCAGAGAAATTACCTTTCCGAATCTGCTTTTGTTCACAGATAGTCTTGCCCTCCACCCAAAGGTAAAAAGGGTTCTAGTAAAAACACAACGACCATCCAAGTATTCCGAAATGTTTTAATCCACACACTAAGCGCTTTCACCATCAACACATGGCATCTTCAGAGTGAATGGAATCAAATTGTTCCCTTACTTTTATACATAATGTTAAAACAATGCTCTAATTGGCTAACGCCATAATTACCTTGTTCTTAAAGAAGCATACATCAGGCTATTCAATACAGCTTATGCACTTATAAAACCTGTCTTGTAAAACATATACATTTCTATAACATTTTTCCTAGTGAAAAATATATATATGTATATGCATAACATATAACAACATTTTTAAAACAACACTGCATTTTTCAAAACATTGCTTTTTACAAAAGGTTGTATGCCAACAGTAAACAGTTTTTTCCCCTTCTATATAACATTTGCCCTTTGTTTTAATATAGGTTTTAGGGAGATGTGTTCATTTAAACCAGGTGATATAAAGGCTTTTAACAAAATCTGCCATTTGTATTCTAAATGTTCCACCTTCAGTTTTTCATCTCCCCCTCTTTCACTGAACAACACCCTATCTATAACAAAAAATATAAATCTCCTAAAATTAATACACTTCATGCTGTGTACATATAGGGCATTGTGTATGTCATGACCCTTAATAGCCCTAAGATGTTCAGCTATCCTGTCTTTTAGTCTCCTAATGGTCTTCCCTACATAGTAGGCACTACAGTTGGTACACTTTGCCAAATAGACCACCTTTGTTGTGTTACAGTTGACTCTTCCAGGACAGGAAATAGTTCTATTATACCCATGTATAGTAACATAAGGGCCCTCATTGATATACCTGCACATCCTGCACGTACCACATCTACTCATCTTGGAGACACTATTTATGGTGTTATGCTGTTCCAAAAATTATTTTATATTCCTTCCCCTTGAATAAACTATTCTAGGGCAAGCCCCCAATAGATTTATAAGTTCACCACTGAAACAAAAATTCCATGCTGTACGAGCAACTTCCTCTATTTCTTTTATTTGACTATTGTAAGTTAATACTAAAGCCCTAGAATTAACTTCATCTTGTTTGGATGTTTTCGCAATATTAGTATTCTTAACCCCTAAAATAGGAAGAAATGAAGTATTTCTTGTATTTAGAACTTCTTTACGTGTTTTAATCAACAATTTCAGGGGATAGCCTCTTTCCAAAAACATCCCAATCAGAATATATAATTCTTCTTCCAAGATTTTGTTGTCATTTATAATTCTAGACAACCTTACCATTTACCCGTTTACAATACCTCCACGTTGATGCAAAGGGTGACAACTATTGTAATGCAATAGTGAATTACTGTGTGTTTCTTTCCGATATATTTTACTTGTTATACCATCTACACCCTTTACAAGAGTTATATCCAAAAAAATAAATTTGCTTATCACTCCACTTAATGGTAAATCTAAAAAACGTAGTTATTGTATTCAAATAATCAACAAAATTCTTTGCTTCTTGTTCATTCCCCTTCCACAAAATCAGTACATCATCACGGAACCGATTGTATAATAATATTTTGTCCTTATATATAGAATTCAAGACAAACTGTTCCTCCCATTCAAGTAAAACTAAATTTGCAAAACTGGGGGCACACTTTGCTCCCATTGCCACACCTGAAATCTTATGGAAAATCTCGCCTTCAAAAGTCAAATAATTATTCTTGAGTACAATTTCCATACAGGACACAACAAAATTCACATTGTCATTACTCAAACATTTACTTCTAACCAAACTTTCAATAAAATAATCTATACCTTCGTCGTAGGGTATTACTGTGAACAGATTTATAACATCAACAGTTAAAAAGGACCAATCAGTGTCCATATTCTGGAAAATGTTTAACCTTTGCAAGCAATGTCAGGAATCTTTTAGTATATGATGAGCGCTTTTTACAACCTGCTGTATTTTCCTATCAACATAAGCAGCCAATGGTTCCGTTTTTGAACCCTTTGATGAAACTATAGCTCTAAACGGTGGATTGTTCAAATCTTTATGTGTCTTTGGAATTCCAAACACGTGCTTCTTGTTCATTCCCCTTCCACAAAATCGGTACATCATCACAGAACCGATTGTATAATAATATTTTGTCCTTATATATAGAATTCAAGACAAACTGTTCCTCCCATTCAAGTAAAACTAAATTTGCAAAACTGGGGGCAAACTTTGCCCCCATTGCCACACCTGAAATCTGATGGAAAATCCGTTGGTTCTGTTTTTGAACCCTTTGATGAAACTATAGCTCTAAACCCGAAAAAGAAGTTGTATCTTTAAATGAAAATATTGTGAATGATTTATTATCTTCACAGTATGTTAAGAATTATCAGTCTGTTTTGTCAAATTTGGAACAATATGTTGACAAAAGTGTTAAAATCAAGGTTAGGAAATTATCGAGGGACATGCATGACTATAAAAGCAATGTGGCCTACCCCCCCTCCCGGGCAACAACAGAAACAAGAGTGGAGATAGGGTCAACGCAGCTGAGATACACAATGGACATTATGATATAGTGGACAATGATGTAGGTCACAATGATTTTTTAGACCGGTCACCACAACTCAGGAGGTCGGAACTATTACAAAACAGGAGAGATGGTGTGGAACATAACCATTATCAATCCGGGAAACAACATGAACAATTCCCACAAGCGACAAACAGATATTCAGCGAGGAGACAGTGGACCAACAACAATTACAACAGGAAGAAGTACTAGATGAATAAGTGAATTTGAGTCTATCTTTACTTAGTAATAATACTGTGCTAAACCAAAATGATGAAAATTTGATTGACAGTTCTATAGAATCTGTATGTACACATTTGAATGCATTACCTTTGGTTAAAATTTATAAAAAATCAGGATTCAATGTATACAATTATAGTGCCATTGATATAAATGAACACCACCATGATGTTTTGAGTAAAGGTTTTTCCTTTGTGCCTGAACACAAACTCAATATTGTGAGAACATATTCTAACATTAGATTGTATGCTAGACAGTTAAACTTGGCGATATTTTTTAATGATACCACTGAGACAAACAACATTCCAGATAATGAGGTGGCAAGTATTGTTTGTAAAAGAAAGAGCACTCTTATTCCACCATACAACAATGAAGTAGCTATTTTTGAGAAAATGTGTATTGGTGGTTTGATTAATAACAGTAAAACAAGTCAAAATATGCAGTATGATGACAACTTAAATAAGAAAGAAAGAGAGGCTTTAAAGCAATTGGCAACCAATAAAGAGCTAAGAGTTATGAAACCAGATAAAGGTGGGGGGGCAGTCATTATGTCAAACATAGATTATGTTGCCAAAATGATGGACATTTTGGATGACACCACCACCTATCTTAGAGTTTCTTTAAATGAGGTGAATATTTCTTATCACAGAATTGATTTGTTTTTACTAGATGCACTATACCAGGGAGCAATTGATGTGGATGATTACAACTATTTGAAAGTTGATCATCCTGTTACCCCGGTTGTGTTTGGAATTCCAAAGACACATAAAGATTTGAACAATCCACCGTTTAGAGCTATAGTTTCATCAAAGGGTTCAAAAACGGAACCATTGGCTGCTTATGTTGATAGGAAAATACAGCAGGTTGTAAAAAGGGCTCATCATATATTAAAAGATTCCTGGCATTGCTTGCAAAGGTTAAACATTTTCCAGAATATGGACACTGATTGGTCCTTTTTAACTGTTGATGTTATAAATCTGTTCACAGTAATACCCTACGACGAAGGTATAGATTATTTTATTGAAAGTTTGGTTAGAAGTAAATGTTTGAGTAATGACAATGTGAATTTTGTTGTGTCCTGTATGGAAATTGTACTCAAGAATAATTATTTGACTTTTGAAGGCGAGATTTTCCATCAGATTTCAGGTGTGGCAATGGGAGCAAAGTGTGCCCCCAGTTTTGCAAATTTAGTTTTACTTGAATGGGAGGAACAGTTTGTCTTGAATTCTATATATAAGGACAAAATATTATTATACAATCGGTTCCTTGATGATGTACCGATTTTGTGGAAGGGGAATGAACAAGAAGCAAAGTATTTTGTTGATTATTTGAATACAACTACGTTTTTTAGATTTACCAGTAATTGGAGTGATAAGCAAATTGATTTTTTGGACATAACTCTTGTAAAGGGTGTAGATGGTATAACAGGTAAAATATATCGGAAAGAAACGCACAGTAATTCACTATTGCATTACAGTAGTTGTCACCCTTTGCATCAACGTAGGGGTATTGTAAAGGGGCAAATGGTAAGGTTGTCTAGAATTATAAATGACAACAAAATCTTGGAAGAAGAATTACATATTCTGATTGGGATGTTTTTGGAAAGAGGCTATCCCCTGAAATTGTTGATTAAAACACGTAAAGAAGTTCTAAATAAAAGAAATATTTCATTTCTTCCTATTTTAGGGGCTAAGAATACTAATATTGCAATAACATCCAAACAACAAGATGAAGTTAATTCTAGGGCTTTAGTATTAACTTACAATAGTTAAATAAAAGAAATAGAGGAAGTTGTTCGTACAGCATGGAATTTTTGTTTCAGTGGTGAACTTATAAATCTTGGGGGCTTGCCCTAGAATAGTTTATTCAAGGGGAAGGAATATAAAAGAATTTTTGGAACAGCATAACACCATAAATAGTGTCTCCAAGATGAGTAGATGTGGTACTTGCAGGATGTGCAGGTATATCAATGAGGGCCCTTATGTTACTATACATGGGTATAATAGAACTATTTCCTGTCCTGGAAGAGTCAACTGTAACACAACAAAGGTGGTCTGTTTGGCAAAGTGTACCAACTGTAGTGCCTACTATGTAGGGAAGACCATTAGGAGACTAAAAGACAGGATAGCTGAACATCTTAGGGCTATTAAGGGTCATGACATACACAATGCCCTATATGTACACAGCATGAAGTGTATTAATTTTAGGAGATTTGTATTTTTTGTTATAGATAGGGTGTTGTTCAGTGAAAGAGGGGGAGATGAAAAACTGAAGGTGGAACTTTTGGAATACAAATGGCAGATTTTGTTAAAAGCCTTTATATCACCTGGTTTAAATGAACACATCTCCCTAAAACCTATATTAAAACAAAGGGCAAATGTTATATAGAAGGGGAAAAAACTGTTTATTGTTGGCATACAACTTTTTGTAAAAAGCAATGATTTGAAAAATGCAATCTTTTAAAGTGTTGTTTTAAAAATGTTATATGTTATGCATATACATATATATATTTTTCACTAGGAAAAATGTTATAGAAATGTATATGTTTTACAAGACAGTTTTTATAAGTGCATAAGCTGTATTGAATAGCCTGATGTATGCTTCTTTAAGAACAAGGTAATTATGGCGTTGGCCAATTAGAGCATTGTTTTAACATTATGTATAAAAGTAAGGGAACAATTTGATTCCATTCACTCTGAAGATGCCACGTGTTGATGGTGAAAGCGCTTAGTGTGTGGATTAAAGCATTTCGGAATACTTGGATGGTCGTTGTGTTTTTACTTTTACTAGTGTAATATCCATTGGGTATTTTTTATGTTTTTTGGTGTGTTATTTCGATTTAAAAAGGGTTCTAGACTTGTGCCTCCTGCTAAGTCTACACAGACCCCTATTTTCCAGCAACATCCTTTTCAGGACAAGCTGGGTTCCATTTGACAATTTGCTTCCCATTTCCCTTTGTCATGTCCCCTTATCCCTTCGTCTTTCCCTGCCCCTTTCATATTGGTTAAAGATCATAACAGTCTACTGTTTTCTGTCCATTATCTGCCAGGGGTAGTTCATGGTTTGGAAATCACTTCCTCCCTTTCAGGGTATCCCTCAACCTCCTGAAGAACAGCTTCTTCTCATTTCAGAGGTGTTTCATTCTCTCTCTCCAGTTTATTATTTCCCTGCTGCAGAGTCTGGGGTTCACCATAAACTTTCAAAAATCAGTCTTGACTCCTTTTCGGGATCGTGTTTTCCTTGGTTGCAGAATCTGGACCATCCCTGTTTTGGCATCTCTGTATTCCCTCAACACCCTGTCTCTTATTGCCTTTTTACTGTCTCATATTCTTCTGGACTCAGTCACGGTCAGAGAGTTTCTCAGAGTTCAGGTTATGGCTTCCACTATTCCCATGCTGCATCTGGCCAGGCTCCATATGAGAAAGTTTCAGTGGTACCTGTGTATCTCCAATATTGCCACCCCTTGGACTTCCTAGTTCCCTTCCTTCTTTGTCTCAAGCTTCAGTTGCAGATTCATCAACTTTATCTCAACCCATGGCTTCCTTTCCAGTCTCCAGTCCCGACTCCAGAGCTCTTTACAGATGCCTCAGACAGAGGGTGTGGAGCTTCCTTCGACTGTCTCAAGGTTCAAGGTCCCTGGTCTCTTCAGCAGAAGTCAGATCACATTAACATAAAGATGATGAGGGCTCTGCTTCTAGCTCTGTAAGCTTTTCATACCCTCTTTCATCCTGGGCCCTCAAAGTTTTCACAGACAATACCAAAGTGATGTGGTATGTCAGCAAGCAAGTGGGTACAAGGTCCTACGCTCTTTACAAACTAGCTCTTCAGGTCTGAGACCTAGATGTCCAGTTTCAAGTGACTCTTCAGGCATGTAGTGGCAGAATCTCTGAGCATGTTCAGCACACAAGTTCACAAATGGTACTTCACAGAGATTTGTTCATCTGTGGGGTATCCCTCGAGTAGATCTTTTTGCCTCCTGTCGCTCTCCTACTTTGGACACAATAGAAGAGTCATCTTGGGTTCTGTTCAAGCAGCTTTATTATATACAAACACATCACAGTAGAAGTTTGCTGACTTTAACTTAAGTAATTTATATGCAATCTAACTACTGCAGTCATACATGCTTACTCTCTGGTTGCACTCTCAAAATGGTACTGGGAATAGCATGTGCCCAGTATTTATATGTGCACACTCAGTCCTTGATATGCTTCTTAAAGATACAGCACATACACTCTGATCTACATCCTCCCTCTTTGAGAAATAGATCATGCAACGTTATGAATGTATTTGACATGTGGATATTACAAGTAGTTCTTTGTCGTGCAATTATACAAGACTAGGTACATATATACAGCTTTGTCCATGCTGCTGCATATTTCACACTGGAACTGGATATTCAACCATATCATGTGACATAAAACTGGGAATTAGGTTTAGCAACTGGAGTTGTCTCTACAGAATGTTCAGCTGTGGACGTATTTGGAACATCCTTGGGAACAGAAGTAGAGGTTGAAACACACTCTGGGATGGGAACAAGGTCTGGTTCGCTCTGAGATCTAGAGTCTGTATTACAGGAAAAATGCTGCAATGATGATTCTGGTACAGGAAGACGATGCCTGCGATTTCTCCTGTATTCCACATTCTCAGATTCTACAAGATAGGATCTCTGCTCAGCACATATGCCTGTAACTTGACCAATCCGGTCAAAGCCTTTCACCATTTGTATCCTCACACTTTCTCCTTCCCTCAACGGACGAAGAAATCTGCTTGATTTATCATAACTGGACTTCTGGGTAGAATGCTTCTTGAATAATTGAGCCTTGATGGCTCTGTTGTTCTTCGCTTTAGGCCTCAATAAACTGGAGCTAACAGGTAGCGTCATTCCGGTTTGTCTGGATAGAGGTCTTTGAGCAGGTGAGCCAAGTATATTGTCACAGGGTATGTTTCTGCAATTAAGAAAATTCAAAAAGACATCGGTATTGTCACATTTTGACCTTTCAAGTAATTGCTTTGCACTCTGCACTGCATGTGTAGCTAGCCCATTTGACTGTGGATATTCAGGACTGCTAGTAACATGTACAAAGTCCCATTCTCTTGCAAATTTCTGAAACAGCTCACTTGTAAATTGAGTAGCATTGTCAGAAATAACTGTGTATGGACTACCATGGACTGAGAAATGACATTTCAACTTAGTAATAACAGTAGTGGATGTTAGATTAGGTAGGTAAGTCAATCTCAAACCAATTTGAATAAGAGTCTACCAGTATTAAGTAGTGTTGATTGTCCCACTTGAAGATATCAGTGGCTATTGTTGATCAAGGTAGTTCAGGAACTGCACTTAGCTGAAGTGGTTCTCTTTGCAAATGCGGTCTAATGCTATTGCATACTGAACAATAAGAAAGTACTTTATCAATGTCTTTCAGTAATGAAGCCCAAAATACTAGTTATCTCACTCTTCTCTTAGTGGATGAGGAACTTGTGTGACCATGATGCAAAATCTGGATATATTCTTGTTTTAAGGAAACTGGAACAACAATTTTAGGACCTTTGAAAACAATGCCATCTTCCATCAACATTTCAGCTCTGTAAGGAAAATAGGTTTGCACTTCAGGTGGTACACTAGATTGCTTTGACGGTCATCCAACATTAATGTAGTGATTGTGCTTTTGCAAAATTGGATCAGTCTTTGTGTGATCTCTCAACTCATCAAGCTTACTGGTAGAAAAATTATGCACTGCCATCACATCAAAATCAAAATTCTCTCCTACAAGCTGTTCCTTCGTATTTCTGGGTGATCTGGATAAGGTATCAGCCAGATAGAGTAGTTTGCCTTTCGTATAAACCATTTTGAAGCTGTACTTTTGCAATTTCAGCATCATTTTTTGTAATCTTGCTGGAGCGGAATGCATAGGCTTCTTTAGAATAGTAACTAGAGTTTGGTGGTCACTTTCAATCTGAATAGCTCGACCATAAATATAATCATGAAACTTAGAACATGCAAATACTATTACCAAAAGTTCTTTTTCAATTTGAGCCTATTGAATTTCAGTTTAGGTGAGTGTTCTAGATGCATAGACTACTGGTCTGCTGTCTTGAAGAATAACTGCACCAAGACCAAAATTTGAAGCATCACAGGTAAGAGTGACTGGTATATTCAAATCATAGTATCTTAATGTAGGTGGGGTGGCAATTTTCTGCTTAAGGTCTTCAAATGCTTTCTGGTGCTGTTCTAATCATGACCATGCAGCATTTTTGCACGCCAGCTCTCTTATAGGTGCTGTCAACTTACTGAAGTCTGGTATAAACCTGCCTAAATAGTTGACCATGCCTAGAAAATGCTGTAGAGCTTGAATACTGTCTGGTGCTGACATCTCAAGAATAGCTGCTTGCTTGTTCTGGTCTGGTCTCAAGCCAGTACTGCTAAATAAATGACCTACATATGTAACTTCTGGTAGCCTGAATTTGCACTTCAGAGGATTGAGCTTCAAATTTACTTCACGTGCTCTAAGACTCTCTCTAGGTTTCTGTCATGCTCTGCTTCACCATTGCCCCTAACCAATAAATCATCTACTGTAGCACAAAGGTAACCCGAAAAAATTTGCTTCATTGCACGCTGGAAGACTTCACTTGCAAAATTTATTCCATATAGCATTTTGAGTAATCTCTATCTGCCAAATGGGGTACCAAACGTGGTTAGTAACGAGGATTTGCGATCAAACATCACTTGCCAGAATGAACTTTTTGCATCCAAAACAGAAAAAAACAGTGGCATTTGTTGTTAGAGCTGTGACCTCTTTGCTGTACGCATTAGATGATGCATTCTCTTCAGTCCTTTGTTCAAATCTCATGGGTCAGTACATATCCTGATTTCATCTGCGCCTTTTTTGTGAGCTGCTGCCATAGGTGACACCCATTCAGTTGGTTCTGTAACTGGACAAATTACACCCTACTGTACCATTTTATCCAACTTGGCCTTAACTTTATCCTGCATAGCTATTGGAACTCTTCTTGCTGGTCTGACTACTGGAGTGACCTCTGGGTCTAACTTCATGGAATACACAACTGGAAGTTTGCCCAACTTGTCCTCGAAAACATCAGTATACTGTGAGAAAATGGCTTCAGACAAATTGGAACTAGGATATGCACTTACGTGGTGAACTTCTTTGGTAAAAGAAAGCAGATTCATTCTCAAACTGTCTTTGAAACCCAGTAAAGACTGTACTGCTCTTCAAACTACATAGAATAACAAGCTGTAACAGTTCTTGGCCAAATAACATGAAAGGGTCACTGAGCCCTTGGTTTGAATTTATTAACTTCCATAAGCAACAAGTTTCGCATCACTGGCCACATTGAGTTGCTCATTAATTCTCACTTTAACAGATGTGTGTCTGCTGATATAACATTGCACTTTGAACCAGTGTCTACTTTAAGCTCTCTGGATTTACTATTGATCCAGACTGTAAAAAAAAAAAAACACTTCAGTCTTTTGCCAGTAAATTCACTACATCAAATCTCTCACCAATTACTGATACACTATCTACATAGAAAGTGGACGGCCGCAACTCTACTTGATCAATTTGCTTTTTTGTGTGACCTTTCTTTACAACTGTGTGAGGTATACTTGATTTGCAAAACTTTTGAAAATGGTTCCATTTTTTACACTTATGACATTGCTGACCAAATGCTAAGCATCTCTCTCTTTTAGATTCATGATTGGCACCACAACTGCAATGGTTATCAATAAAGCTGGACTTGGGTTTTGCTGATTCATGTTTGTACTGCACTGAGGGACATGTTCCTTTAACTGAACTAGTCTTAGAACTTGCTGGAAAACTATGTGGTTTCCTTGGTGAGCCAACAGAGCCTGTGGCTGCCATGTGCTTAGGACTACTTCTGTTTGCCACATGTTGCATGCTATCTACATTCACTCTGGAGCATACTTGTGTGTTTTTCTGTCACTTCATGGATTTGACACATCTCTTTGGCTTTACTCAACGTCACTATCACAAAGCAAAATCTTTCTCACAGCAGCACTATTAATACCACACATGAGCCTGTCCTTTATTAACTCATCTTTTAAGTCACCAAACCAACACATTTTGGCTTTCTTTCTCAGGTCAGTTATGTAAGCTGCCAAAGTTTCCCCTGGTTTCTGATCTCTCATGTAAAACAAATGCCTCTCTAATGTAATATTTGTCTGGGGGTTACACATTTCTCTGAACTTGCACTTCAAACACTTGGGGTCTTCCCTTGATTCAGCCTATACAACAATATGATGATTTTCACCTTCTCCCTCATGTACTGCTGGCGCATACACAAATGAATGCTCTCTTTCTATGGCCTCTGACCCAGCTAGGTTCAGCAAAATGAATGCCCTGTTGCATGCATCTTTGTCTGAATAAGCTTCTTGTATAAAAATATTGTACTCTTGCTCAAATATTCTCCAACTCTCTGCAGTATTCTAATCAAATATAAGTGGTGAAGGCTTTCGAAATCCAACTCCTATATTAACGCATACCAGTGAAGGGTCTTGCAAATAAGCATGAACAAATACACATATGTCAGAAATGTATGCCAATACTGGTAGCTTTGCCCAATAGCACAATAAGCCTCTGTGTAACTGAACTTTATGAAATAAGTCTCTCGGGCACTGTAATACTCTTGAAATTACTGTATTGCAAGAAATCACCTCTTAGTGTAAGAAACATAAAATAACTGAACAATGTGAATGAACTGGCAAGAGAAGCTCAGAGTCAATAACATTTTGAAGTAATTACACTTTGCGAATAAACTGTTAACAGCACACTGAAATTTCCCCAAAATGGCAGTACCTTGCTAGGCAATTCTTTACAGTGCAACAAACACACTGTAATATCAACACTTTGCGAATAGATACACCCAGCACAAGAAACATTTCAAAATGGCTATACTTTAACTGTACTTCATGAAACAGTTGCACTTCACACGCAAGTAAACTGTTTGGAATACATGCACAGTAATGAGCACACACTGTTAACACTTTTACACACTTTGAGATAATTCCAGTAACTCTAGTTTTGCCCTTAATACAGTACAGAGTCATAGTTCTGCCAAAACACAACACTTTAACAAAAAACATGCAGTCCCCTTACTTTACTTTTGCCCTTATTATATTTGTTTTGCTCTTTTAATCTCTTTTCATGCCCATTGTACTTTTTTGTGCTTGTTTTACTGTAAACATGCCCATTTTGCTTTAAACATACTCATTTTGCTTTTCTGATAATTGTTTTATCAAATATCTTAATTTTAAACATTTCCCTTAGTTAATAAACTCTTTGTGCCTCACACTTGTTTAATAATGCAGTTTCTGCCCTTGTAATGCTCTGTTTTATCTTTTTTATAAAATAAGTAGTTTGTGCAAATTCTCATTACATTTGATCCTTTTCTGGCTATTTTTTGTGCTTTCTTTTAGTTTACCTTCACTGTAATCTCTGCACCTTATGGCTCCGAATATCATTCTCTGGAATCCCGGTTCTGACACCATGTCACTGTCCTACTTTGGACACAATAGAAGCATCTTCATGGGTTCTGTTCAAGCAGCTTTATTATATACAAACACATCACGATAGAAGTTTACTGACTTTAACTTAAGTAACTTGTATACAAACTAACTACTGCAGTCATACATGCTCACTCTATGGCTACACTCTCAAAATGTCTCTGGGAATAGCACGTGTCCGGTATTTATATGTGCACGCTCAGTCCTCGATATGCTTCTTAAAGACACAGCACATACACTGTGATCTACACCTCCCATCCAAATAGACAATTTTCTCTGCTCTGTTCTAGAGCCCCAAGTCCTCAGGCCTGAAAAGTGAATACCATGCCTTTTCCTTGGAAGGGGGTTTTTCTGTATGCCTTCCCTCCACTTCCCCCTGCTTCCAAGAGTCTTGCATGAGATCAGGCAGGACTCTCCCAAAATCTTATTGGTGACTGCCTTTTGGCCCAGATAGCATTGGTTCCCCCTTCCTTATTACTTGGCCAGGGGCAGTCACCACAAGTTACCTCGTTGGGTGGAACTTCTCTTATAAAACCAGGGGGTCTGTTATCTATCTACAAATGTCCACTCTTCAACTGAGGCTGTGGGTGATAGGATTTTTATCCCTTTTAGGTACCTTTTTTCTCAGGATGTACTTTAGGTCCTGCAGGAGGCCAGGAAGCCCACTACCAGGAAATCATATTTGTCCAAATGGAAGAGATTTTCTGTCTGGTGCCACTCTCACCATCAGGATTGTCTATCTACAGAGGTTCCTCTGGTTCTCTTATTTATGTGATCTGCTCCATGCTGGGTTAGCATATTCTTCAGTGAAAGCTCACCTGTCAGCAATTTCAGCTTGCCTGCCCTTGAATTTTCCTGGTGACTCTTGATTTGAGGTCAGTTTCTTAAAGGCATCCTTCATATCTGGCCTCCCAGGAAGCCTATTCTGCCTTCCTGGGTCCTTAATTTTGCTTGTGAAGAATTGACTCAGGCTCCTTTTCAGCTTGCTGCTCTAGTTTCTTTAGAACATTATACTTAGAAGATTGTTCCTCTTTTGGCCCTTACTATGGCCAAGGGGGTTTTGAACTTCAGGCTCTCATGGCTGTTCCTCCTTTCTTAGTTTTCTGCAGAGACAGTGTCTCTCTCTCTCTACTAATACTTTTTTGCCCTTAGTAGTCAGTGAGTTGTCCCTCAGTCAGTCTGTTCATTTGCCTTCCTTTTTCCTTTTCCACAGTCTGCCAGTGAGAAGGTTCTGCACTTGCATAGATAGCACATGTGTTATTTAGATAAACCTAAACATATTTGCAGATCTGAGCAGCTTTTTGTTTCCTTTCATCCCGGGTCTTTGAGTTTAGCTGTTTCTAAATAGACTATCTCTTCCTGAAAATTTAAATCTATTTCCTTTTGTTATTCTTTTCACAGCAAATGTCTTTCCTTTTCAGCAAAGGCTCATTCTACCAGAGCTGTTTCTTCCTCTGGTGCTTTTTTTCAAGGAGCTGGATACCAGTTCCATCCTTGAGGCTACTACTTGGTTTTCTGGTCATACCTTCATCACTAAGCATTATAAGTTGACTGTTATTTCCAGAGGTAGAACTGGCTTTGCCAGGTCCATCCTGCATGGGTGTGTAGAGGGTTCCTCAGTGCCATCCTCCTCCCAGGTTTCCACTTGAGCTTTTGTACTCTTTAAGGAATACTGTAACAATGATATGAAGGGACATAGTACAGTTGTGTAAAATCTTACCATAACAGTAGATGTCCTTCTTTTCTGTGTTGCAGTATTTGCTCCCTGCCTCCTTTGTTCTAGCCTGCTGTACTTGCCCTCCTGGCCAAGGGGTTCTCCTCTCTTTTTTCCTTCTGGATGCACCTATTCCTCCTGGTCCATGTGAATATTTTGTTCCTTCTGGGATTTTTCATTTCTGAAGTGTGTGCATCCATACATCACCTATATACCAACTGTACTGTATGGCATCTAGGTCTAAGGAATTAATTGTTCCACTGTATTTGGCATTCACCAGACCTATCATGGAATACAATGGCCCCTTTGGTATATACCTAACTAGGCACATCCAACAACTGGAACATCCGTAAAGGTTGCTCATTAAAAGAATACAGGGTATAAGTAACATGCCCTGTGCAGACCACATTAAGGCCCTATCCCTATGTTCTGTCTCTTACAGGGTGTTCATGGGAGATCTATGTCTGGCATATGAGACATTGTCAGACCCCACCTTGATGGACCTCCTGCATATCCACAAAACAAACAGCACCAGAATTTCTCATTCTAAAGTCTTGAACCTTGCCTGTGATGTAAATAGGACCTACTGGAAAGATAGACATCTGCCCCAGAGACTACCCTTTCACTGGAACAGGCTCCCCATCCATGTAAAGTAGAGTTCCTCCCTAACCCAATTCAGGTATAACTTGGACAGTTGGATGGTGATCAGGAAATTCATTCCTGATTTGGCACCTATATCTCTAATGGACACAAGCAGCCTGTAAATGGTTAATCTGCCAGGCCACTGCTTGCAAATGTTTCATCTCTTAAGCCTCTGTTTACATTCATCAAGGGTACGAGAACTTGTCAGAGATTTGGAATGCATGGCTAGGCTTAAAAAGATCCTTGTGGTCATTAGCCTAGTAAACAACTATGAATCTATTTTTTTTAATTTCTTTTATTTTTTTAAACAATAGATAAATCGTTTTTAAAACAAACAAATAACTATTTCATAAGTCCACAGCTGATCAATGCATCAAAGTTAGGGTCTATATTACATAGACGAATGCTTAAATGTTCAAATCTCTAAAAGTCGACCTTTAGAGATCGAACAGTTAAGTGTTTGAAAATGTAATAAAACAAAATTTAAAAAAAGTTAAATGAAAGGGTTTTAGCAGGGAGCAAGCCGTCCTGCACCCCCACACCCCCAGCTTTTTAAATATATCAACTCTGAGATCGTACTTCAGTGCACTACAGTACGGAAACGGGAAATTTCCCATTACCTACACTGTAGCACAATCTTGGAGTTGGTATATTGAAGTAGGGAGGTGGGGGTGCAGGTAGACTTGCCCCCCTGTCTTCGTCCTTTATTTTTTTTAATTTATTTTTTTAATTTTTAAAAATATCTCAACACTTAACTTGTTCGATCTTTAAAGGTTGACCTTGAACATTTAAGCATTCATGTATCTAATATAGACCCCAAAGTTATACATATCAACAGCAATTAGTATTTTTAAACCAAGTCTTTAAGCCAATATTTATACGAATGTATACTATTAGAAGTTATTACCTTCATAGTATACAATTCACTACTGCAAAGAATTTTTGCCATACTAATAAATTCAACAATAGAGGATGTGACTTTACTTTTCCAATTTTTTAGTAATTACTTTTCTGACTATAGCAAGAATAGACCAAATTAAAAGGCATTTGGGTTTTTGGAATTATTCTGAGCATTAAGTAAAACTAAAGATTTACAAATATTGCATCTATCTGACCATAGAGCTTGAATGGCATTATTAATTTCTTTCCATAAAGGGAATATGACTTAACATTCATATACCATATGCATTCAGTCAGCTATTATTTCAGAATCACATCTCCAGCATTTAATTCTATTTGATGTATGCACAATTAAAATTTTGTTAGGGGTGACAAAAGCTCTCTGTAAGAATTTTCAAGTGAAAAGTATAATAATGAAGATGTCATTTTATCTGTAGATTTTCCTGTATTCTTCAAAAAAATCTTTATTATTAATTTTTGAGGAATAGTTCCAATATAAATTGTCTTAAATATGTGAAATCTATCTTAAGATTTTTATACATTTGTGACAAATATGATTTTTTATTGCATTATTGTTGATATTTATTAAGAATATCAATAATTTGGGGAGTGATTTTTTTATCTAGGTTAAAGATCTTATTTATCTCTGTGTTCACAAAGTCTCTATAAATATTTGTAAAATTAACCAATTCTCAGAATCTTGATTGTATTTCGACCTTAAAATTTCAAAAGTATATATCAGTAGCATTTAAAAATGAATGCCAATAAATGAAGTTACTGTGCTGTTTCAATACTAGCATTTTGATGAAGCTCTGAGTTTCTAAGCAGTCATTTGTATATGCAATTGGAAACATAGAAAATATTAAGTGTTTCCTACAGTGGTTAGAATATGTGAACTTTTGGAAAGAGGAAGTGTTACTATTTTGAGAAGAGGGTGTACTTCCATTTACACAAAAATCTTTTAATAATCTGATAAAACTATTAGGGACTATTTGTTTATGATTAGTTGTGATATATTTATTAATTACTGATAACATTTTTGATGCATTTGTTTCCATTTGGAATCATAAGATGAATGTATCCACAATGCTACAACTTTTACAGTTGAAGTAGCATACAATTGAATATCAGAGAATCATATTCCACCATTATCCCAACCTTTTCTCTGCCAGTCAGAGTAAACTATTGGTTTATTAGGATGCCCAGTAAGTTTAAATAGAATAGTATTTATCTTCTTCATTTTTTTTTTGGTGGAGATAGTACTAAAGATTGTAAGACAAACAATATTGTAGGGAGAATTACCATCTTAATAAGCATTAATTGATGTCCTTCATGGATGCATCTGCAGTCATAACAAGTGGGTTGTCCTGTCGTCAGGCAGCCCTGCAGTCGGCCGGATTCCAAAGTCCGGGTCCGGCTTCGGCTGATGTCGCACTCCACCCGACGTCATCTCTGTTGGTCTTCGGGTATATAAGCATCAGCCGACGCCATTTTCCTCAGTCTTTCTTGCCGCGTGGCCAAGCAGAAGCTGTTCGCAAGTGCCGGTCGGTCGGATCCAGAGATTACTTCTACCGAATACTACTTCGAAGACTTCTAAAGCTAAGTACCCCGTTGGGGACTCTTTCTTGCCTCAGCCGATGTCAGAAAAAGTTAACAATTGTTTAACCTGTGGGAAACAAATACCTCATAAAGATTTCCACTCTTACTGTCTGCCTTGTTTAGGCCCAGCCCACAACGTAGCAGCCTGTTCGCCTGTGCCTCTTTCAACCGACGAACGCTTAGGCGCCGGTCGGAGTTTGCAGAACAGTTTTTCGGTTCTGATTTTGCGTACATTATGCCGCCGGATCCTCCAACTACCCAATCTACCAAAAACGCAAAGATAAAGACCAACATCGCGGTCCGCGGTTTCGGCCGAAACCACGGTAAAGCAAATCATGAGTGTCTCTGTTTCGCCAAACCGAGAAAACTGATCAAAGTACAGCTGAACCTATTCTTACAACTGAGGCCCCTGCTACAACTCTTGAATCGACCTCAGAAATTTTACCCACTACGGTGGTTGACTTATCAGACACCATCCCCTTGGATGTCTCTACCCCAGCACGTGGTGCTGCTAGGCCTCCAGCAGCCATGTCCATTAAGGCCTTCGCCAGGGCTAAAGCAGCCAAGACTACTAAAACAGTGCCTATTAAACCCCCCACATCCAGGCCCTCTTCTAGTTCTCAAATGCTTTCTTTGGCAGAAGATTTAATTTCTTTAATTAGAGGATCTCAATCTCACCCAGACAGGGCCTCTCAGCCCCCAGAGAAGAGACCTAGGGCAGAGCCCCTGAGCCAGTGTCTTCTGATGATTCTGCTGATGAATCAGACATAACTGACCAGCCAGAGGCTCCCTTCTCCAATTTTGAAGATTCTGATGCTGAAGAATCCATTCCAGCTGCTTCCCACCAGAAGAATTCTCCTTTGGGGAAACCTTGCATGCCATGCGAGAACAGTTCCAATGGCAGCAACAGGATTTTTCAGACTCCAGAAAAGACTTAGGACCTTTCTGCACCTCCCACAGCACAGGCCCTTAGCTATACCTCCTGTTCTCTCTGTGGTGGATGATGCTTTCAATGATGTTTGCTCCGCTCCAGATTCTTTACCCCCAGCCCCTGCCAAACCAGACAGATTTTACAGGGTGCCAGATACTCATCACCACCTTTACAAGGCCCCACTTGCAGACCCAGAAACTATATCCCAGGGTCCCAAGGCAGTAGCCGACCACAGCTAAAACCCTATTCCTTCTGAAAGGGAAGCAAGGTCATTAGACAGATGGGGTAAAAGGTCTACACTTCAGCTACTCTCTCAGCTAGAGCTTTAAACTGTCAGTTTCACATGATACAATACCAAGAGTTTATGCTTGATCAGTTAACTAAAAACTAACCACTGATGAATCTCTTGATAAGAAATATGTATTAGAGATGGTAAATAACATACAACAGGTTAGCAACCATTCCTTAAAATGTGGCTATGATGCACTGGAGGCTTCATTTAGATCAGCCATGACAGGCACAGTGATAAGAAGGCATGCATGGCTAAAGGAACAAGCTTTACCGGATCATGTTAAAGCTAAGTTGCTAGATGCTCCTATGGACAAGACAAGTTTGTTTGGTACACCTGCCCAGCAGGTTATGAAGAAAATGGAAGAGAAGGCAAAATCTGTTCAAACTGTTAAAGATTTCTTGCAGGTTCAACCCCAAGGTTTAGCAGGAACTGGCCTGCCAAAATTGGTCCTTTCCTGACTCCACAAAATTTCAAAGGGGCAGGAATAGATGTTCCAGAGGCAGAAACCAATCCAGAGGAGGTGCCTACAGAGGACGACAGTGGCAAGGTAACAACAGAGGCACAGACACAGCCACTGCCACTACATCAGCACAACCACAGTGACTTAATCCTAAATCCGCCTACCAGGGAACAAATAGCAGCTCCTCTAGGCGGAAAGTTAACCTTATTTTCAAAGAACTGGCACTACATAACAAAAGACAAGTGGATTTTACAAACCATAGATCAAGGTTACCGGTTTCACTTCCACACTTTACCAGTCAAAAGAGGAATGCCAAATCTACCTCCAAATCAAAAACAGAGGCTCTACGCCAGATAATGGAGTTAGCAAACATGAGAGCTGTGGAAAGAGTGCCAACAGCAGAACAAGGAAAGGGGTTCTATTCCAGACTATTCCTAGTTCCAAGAAAGGAAAAAGTTGGAGACCAATTCTCGACCTGTCCACCTTAAATACATACATCATTGTCCCAAAATTCAAAATGCTGACCCTACAGCAACTTCTTCCCATGCTGGGCAAGGAGTCTTGGCTGGTAACTCTAGATCTCAAGGAGGCATACCTGCACGTCCCCATTCGACCAATCTGCAGAAGATACCTCAGATTTCTTGCAGGATCAGAGCACTATCAATTCTCAGCATTGCCCTTTGGCTTATCTACTGTGCCCAGAGTATTCACAAAATGCCTGGCATCAGTAATCGCCCATTGCAGACTACAGGGAATTCAAATTTACCCATACCTGGACGACTGCCTGCTACAAGGGGACAACAAAAGCAAGCTGACAACAGATTTACAAAGGGTCATTTACTTGCTACAAGGACTGGGATACACAGTCAATTTACAAAAGTCAAGGCTGATACTATCCCAAACAAGGACATTCTTGGGCGCGGAATTGGACACAGTACAACAAATGGCATTCCTGACTACAGAAAAACAAAAAGAACTTCCTCTTTACTTCTTGGCACTAACAAAACTGAACAAGTTAACAGCAAGAAAAGTTCTGCAGGCCTTGGGCTTCATGGCATCATGCATAATCTTGGTCCCATTTGCCAGACTACATATGAGGAAACTACAGTGGTACCTAAAGAATTTATGGTCCCAACACAGACACAGTCTAGAAACAGAAATCCCACTAATTCCATGCTTAAAACAGGAGTTCCTATGGTGGGCTCAGGCATGCCAGTCAAACCCAGGCCTACCCTTTCGCAGATGTCAACCAAGCCAGACCATCACAACAGACGCTTCAGACCTAGGATGGGGCCCACATGCTGGACAAATGCGTGCAAGGATTGTGGACACCGGATCAACTTCACCTGCACATCAATCTAAAAGAAATGCTGGCAGTAAAACTGGCAATCCAAAAGTTCAAACCATTTCTCAAAGAGGGCCAGTTGATGATAAGGACAGACAACACCACAGTCATGTGGTACATCAACAAACAGGGAGGCACTCATTCATACCCCCTATGCAGAATGACCTTGGAGCTGTGGACCCTGGCACTCAGCTACAACATTCAGTTACAGGCAATATTTGTACCGGGGAAATACAATACTCTAGCAGACATATTAAGCAGAACCACTTCGGATGCCCACGAATGGAAGCTGCACCCGGACATCTTCAAGACCATCTCAAAGAAATGGGGAATGCCACAGATAGACCTATTCGCATCACCTCTCAATCACCAGCTCAAAAATTCTGCACAAGGACATTCCACCCACTAGCATGGAAAGTGGACTCACTCTCCTTCAACTGGAAAGGCCTAACAGCATATGCATTCCCACCTCTTCCTTTGATACACAAGGTACTACTAAAAATCAAGGAAGAACGTCCAAGGATAATCCTGATAGCTCCAAACTGGCCAAGACAACACTGGTACCCACTACTGAAGAGCATGTCTCGAACAATATGTGGCCAATACCCTGATGCCTTTGATGTTAACTCAGAACAACTACAGCATCATACATCCAAACCTAAAAACGCTGCAACTGACTGCATGGAACATCACATAGCAGCAGCTAATCCAGAACTTTCCCAAAGAGTTAAAGACATTATTCTTGAAGCACGCAGACCTTCCACAAGAAGGAACTATGCTGGAAAATGGAAAAGGTTTGTCATTTGGAGTACGGAAAGAGGAAAAGATGTGTCAAACATAGATATGCCTAACATTCTGGAGTATCTGGCCGAACTTCTTCATTCAGGCCTGTCCTACTCCTCCATCAAGATACATGTATCAGCTATTTCAGCAGAATACAGCTTTGATCCACCTGTTTTTTCGCACCCTTTGCTCAGGCAGTTCCTCAGAGGAATCAAGAATGTAAAACCTCCAAGGAAACCACCATTACCAGCTTGGGATTTAAACTTTGTGCTAGAAAAGTTGACACTATCACCCTTTGAACCAGCAGCAACAGCAGACCTACAACACCTGTCATGGAAAACTGCTTTCCTACTAGCAATTACTTCAGCAAGGAGGGTTTCAGAACTACAGGCCTTAATGGCAGTGCAACCCTTCCTAATCTTCCACCAAGATAGAGTGTCCATGAGGACTAATCCTACATTTATGCCCAAGGTGGTATCCAGAGTGTCTTTAAACCAGGCAATCCACCTACCTACCTTCTTTCCCAACCCACAAAACAGAGGGAAAGAATACTGCATACCTTGGATGTACATAGACAGCTACGCTACTACTTGGACAGAACAAAAATAGCAGAAAGACTGACCAACTTTTTGTAGCCTATGCAACAGGAAGGGAAGGAAAAGCTATTTCCAAACAGACAATCTCCAAATGGATAGGAAATTGCATACGATACTGTTACTCCTTCCATGGAAAACCAATTCCACAGAACATAAGACCTCATTCTACAAGGGCAACAGCCACTACCACAGCCTTCTTACGAGGAGTGGCAACCAAAGACATTATTGAGGCGGCTACTTGGACCTCCGTGCATACATTTGCCAAGCATTATAATTTGCCTCTATATTCCAGATCCCGAGCAGGGTTTGCCACTGCTGTACTGCAAGGGATCCTAAACACACCATAATCTACTTTTATCCTCCTCCCTAGTTGGCTATGGTATTCTACCCATTGTTATGACTGCAGATGCATCCATGAAGGACATAGTACAGTTTTGTACCTACCATAAATGTAGATGTCCGAACTGGATAGCATCTGCAGTCAGGATTACCCTCCCTCCTTCCCCTCTGTGGTACTCCTAGGGTGTTTACCCTCCTAATAGCTAGCTGTTGGGGGGGAGTCTTTTATGGTGTATTTGTTTGTATATATGTACATATATGCTTATTGTTGTGTTTACCTCTATCTATTTGGAAACATTGGCATCTATCCAAATTTTAGCCTGCAAAGAGGGCTACTGGCATCTGGGGCAAGAAACACTGAGGAAAATGGCGTCGGCTGATGCTTATATACCCGAAGACCAACAGAGATGACGTCGGGTGGAGTGCGACATCAGCCGAAGCCGGACCCGGACTTTGGAATCCGGCCGACTGCAGGGCTGCCTGACGACAGGACAACCCACTTGTTATGACTGCAGATGCTATCCAGTTCGGACATCTACATTTATGGTAGGTACAAAACTGTACTTTCTTGTGACTACACTTATAATTTTATCAACAACCTGTTGAAAGTCTATATCACTTCTTTACTATTAAACGTAATGGTCATACCAACATATTTCATTTGATCACTATTCCAATTAAAGTTTGAATATTTTTGTTTGACTTTTTTTAATTTTTAATTAATAATGTACGTCTTTTAGTATGATCAACTTTTAAGTTTGAGATTTCTTCAAACTGACTCACAGAAATAACTATATGTTTTAATTAAGTTTCTATATTCCCTATTGTTGGTAAAATATCAGCAAAGAGTTGAATCTTTAGTTCAAAATCTTCTTTTATTTTGATAGCGGTAATGTTCTTATTGGATCTAGCAAAGGGTTCTTTAACTAATGCAAAAAGTAAAGGTGATAATGGACAGCCTTATTTTGTGCCTTTTTTAATTTAAAGGAATTAGAAAGAAAATAACCTATAATATATTATAACCTATAATATATATTATAAATAACCTAACATAAGCACAAGACTTGTATAACTTAGAAATTAATGCAGTTAGCTGAGGTGAGAAAGTGTACACTATTTTTAAACAGGTATGACCAATTGAATCAAAAGCCTTATGTAAAATGAGACTAATGATGGAAAGTTTTTTTTTATTTGTATAGTCTATTGTTGTAAGTATTCTTGTTATATTATCCTGTACTTGTATATTTAAAAGTAAACCAAGTTTGATCATTGTTAATTAGTTTAGGTATAAACAGATTAATTCTGTTAGCTAAAATGGACATCTTAATAGTTCACATTTAAAAGTGAAATGGGTCTGTATGATGAACACTTTGTAGGAGCCATATATTGTTTTAAAATAGGTGATATAAGGGAATGTTTCCATGATGGGGTATTCAGCAGTTCTTTTTATTTCTGTATAGACTTATCTAATATTTTAACTGCATCTTCCTGTAGTACTTTATATAGTTTTGGTATAAGACCCACTAAGCCCGGTACCGTATTATTTTTTAACTTTTTTATTTGATCTTTTATTTCTGTTAAAGTGAATGTTGTATTATTTTTTATTTGTTCACTTGTTATTTTATTATTTATATTTTTCCTTAGAAAAGTTTGAACTATATCATTATCTAGGCTATTTGTATCATTATTTATATTTTCATAAAATATTTTAAAGTCCTCAAGAATACCTTTAATATCTGTCCTAATTTTTTTATTAAATCTATGTGTTATAATTTCTTTGATATGATTTAGTTTATTCAGTTTCTTTGATCTAAGTGCAGATTTATGCAAGCTTAAAGAGTTTACTGAATATGCCTGAAGTTTACGTTTTTCCAGGTTTATTGAAACTTTATGATTTAGGATTTCAACATATTTTGTATTTAAGTTTTTTAAGTTCGGACTGACTGATAATGTCATTTGGTTTTAGATTTAACTTTACTGTGTCTGTTTGGGTGCACTACTAAATATTGAAATTTCACAATCCCGAGACTTTGAATACAGACACCCAGAATCTCGAGATTGGGGAATCTCAAAAAAAAAAAAAAAAAACTACAACACAAAACCAACTTTAATAACCTGCACCCCCCACACCCCCTGCAACTTAAATATACCAACTCCAAGATTGCACTACAGTGGAGAGAATGGCAAAGTTCCCTTTCCATACTATACAGCAATCTCCATTCACTGTTTTTGAGATTCCGCAATCTCGGGATTCTGGGTGTCAGTATTCAGAGTCTCAGGATTGGGGAATTTCGATATTTACTAGTGAACCCGTCTGTTTTGGTCTGTAGTGTATTCAATTCTTTGTCCCATTCTCTTGTTTTACTAATATACCAGCTTGTAACTCTTCCATTTAAATATAAATCTTTCGTGAATCCCACAGGACAATGTCAGTTACTTCACCATTCATGGTTATTTCTTGGAAATTTTTGATTTCTTTAACATACCAATCCTTGAATCCTTTTATTTTAATGTATGCTGGTAAACTCCTGTGATACATTAAATTGTTAGTTTTTCAAAAAATAATGATTATAGCATTATGGTCCAATAATGGACATGAAAGTATTGAAACTTCTCTGATATGTGATAACAGATTGTTTGAGCCAACATTTTATTAGTATTTATTTGTGCTCCATGTCTGTATGAATAATGAGTACATTGAAGTGAGTTTGCTTTCCTTAGCTCATATATAGCCTTTAAAATTCATTAGATTTACAAAATTCATTAAGCATTTAGCTGAAGATGTGATTTTCAGCTTTCTATCTGCAGTGGAATCTTTGTCTGTTAAAATACAATTAAAAGCACCAGCCATTATGACTTCACCTTTCATGTCATAGGCTGTAGTATCTCAGTCATTTTCTGTTCCACTCAATTATAACAATGCATAGCATGTCATTTTTATCAACATAGGTATCTTTTACTTCAGGCATTACTGGTGAGTGCTTCCATAAAATGAGGGTGCATCTTCTTTGAGCTCAAAAGCCAGGACCTGCTAAAACCAAATAATTTTTTAATAAAAGTTTATTTACATCTTTATTAAGTAAATATGTTTCCTGTAGAAATAGTATTTGAGCTTTATGTAACTGCAAGTATTTTAATAGACTCCCCGTCTTTACTGGATTATTAAATCCATTAATATTAATATATATGCATTTAAAATCAGACATTTATATAGGAGAAGAAAAAACACAGGCATAATGAAGTCACATTTATGTACAGAACTTATATACTTTATATACAACAATATGAAATTTTTAGCTATGGACAAAACTTTTGAAACAAATAAAAAAAATACGTAATGATATAACCCTACAACATTCTACCATGGAATAATATATTCCTAGTTTGTTGAAAAAGATGAACAAACTACTTCTCAAACTGTCCATTAGACTAATGATGCGTAGCTCATGCTTCTGATTCATATTAATGTGTCACATATTTTTAGTATGCATCATCTTAAAAAAGCCCGTCAATGAGTTATTATGAATAAGACATTTCAAACAGGTATTCAGAATCTTTATTATAATTTGACTGCACTGAATATGTCTACGGTCACCTGTAAATCACATTATCTCCCTGGTCTACTGTAGGGAGGAAGTCGATCATGATTTTCATAATTATTAATTTATAGGTCAGATGATTTTATATTTTTTCTGTTTTATTTACTATGTGTAAAGTTGTTCATAGGATCATAAGTTAATAAATTAGTACCAGGCTAACTGTCCTTGTGGGCCATTCTAAGCCCAGCCAATTACTCCATGTGAGAATCAAGCCCTGCAATTTGTGCCTATAAGGTGAAAACCTTAACCACTATGCCAACCTCCCACTCCTGTAGACATATTTTTATTCTTTAACTATATACATGTTTACTTATTCTGATATCTTTCTATTTGTTTGTATACTGTGTCTTGCACTATTACTATATTCCTAGATTTTATATTTAGCTATAATCCTAGTGTAGAGTATCATATAATAGAACATTTATATTTACTCTTGTATATTTGATACCCTTTAATCTAGTACTATTGTTACAACCAATCCTATTTTCCTTAAATGTTATGTTGAATAGTATCTGAACAGACATCTGAAAAATCTTCCCTTTCAAGATTCAGACTTTCCATAACAGAACTTAATATCTGAGAACAATTTATTATCATTAAAAAGAGACAATTAACAGAGAAACACAATCCTAACTTTTTTATCAGAAGTGTAATTCTGTACGTTAGTATATAAACTATCTTTTGATGTAGTGTAAGCATTCAGAACTATATGACTGACAGTGGTTTAGAATGCAGTTCACTGTCTTTTGCTTGTTGTCTCACTTGTATTCATTGATATCTTAGCATGTGATTCAAAATACTATAGTTATTTACTTTTAGGCAGGAAGAAGTAACCTGGACAGTTCTTAGAATTCACAGAATTTCTGCAGCATCATGAAAGTGCTTATGACTCTAATTAAGCTGCTACAAACTGGTCCTCATGACAAGGGCTTGCAAATGAACAATTTATCAGCTACAATTCACACAAAAACATTCACGAGTAAATCCAAGCCACTTCTACTTTATACATCATTCCCTCATACCCTGCCAAACCATTTCAAAGTATATTAACCACTTAAAAAGCTGTTGTATTTAAAGAAAGCATTTAATGATTCAGTAAGCACTATTTGTATGGGATGTTTAATATAAAGCAGACTGTCATTTTTTAAACAAGACATACCATATAAAGTTGCATTAAAAGAATGGCAGTTGTGTGATCCAGGTTTAACTTGTAAAAGTGTAAATGTTACTCTTATTATTTGGTAGCATTCCAGTAATAACTCATATATATGTAAGAAACTATATTTTTTATACTTTGTTTATAGCGTAGCATAACTTTCCTGGCTGCTATTGCATGTTATGTGTGCTATCAGTAGTAAGCATTCAAAACTATGCAATAACTGACAGTGGTTTCATAGGTTCATATATAGGTACTAGGCTGTTGGCCCTAGGGCCTATATAAGCCTAGCCAAAAAGGTACCATGGCTTTCGCCACCCAAGAAAATTATTTTCCAGTGCCCCTGTCAAGCAGAGCCACAGAAGTGATCCCTGGGGTGAATTTCCTATTTCCCATCGAATCATCAAGATTTTTCTTGAAGAGTGCTAATGAGGAGCTTTGTTTGATATAGATAGGTAGTTTGTTCCAGAGTATGGGATATCTCTGGGACAGGAATCTATCCCTCCAGCATGTTCTGTTTATTGTGGTGACAAGATTTAGGTGCCTAGAGCATGCACCTCAGAGGGATTGGGATTTCTTTAAGTGGAGCATGTCTAACAGCTCTGGGTTTGACTTGGCTTTGTATGTTAGGCAGATATTGCCTCTGAGTAGGAGATATCCAACACAGTAAAGCTGGAGTTTTTTGAGACGGTCTGCGTAGAGCATCTGTTTGAGGCCAGTAATCCCCTTTGTGAGGTATTTCTGCGGCCTTTTCAGTTGTTGTAGATGTCCTGTGAGGTACATACCAAAAGGGGCGTTGTACTATATAATGGGTCTAATGAGTGACGAGTAGAGGGGAACAATGACCTCTTTTTTTCCTGGATGAAAAACCTTTTGTGATGAGGTGTGCCATGTAGAAGGATTTCCTGACTACTGTGGCGATGTGATTATCAAAGGAGAGACTACTGTCCACCTGTGTCCCAAGGTCTCATCATACTTTCAGTGTTAAGTAGACTACCACCTATGTGGTAGTTCATAGGTACAGAGTTTTTACCAAAGGGGATGACAGTGTACTTTTTGGCACTGAGCTTGAGGCCTTAGCTTTGATATCAGGCATCTGTCTCAGTGAGGCACTTTTGTAGGATGCCCACATTGTTAGGAGTTTCGATTATGGCTTCTAGTTTGCAGTCATCTGTGAACTTTGTTAGCCAAAGACCTTCTGTGTTAGCCTGTACTTCAGAGAAGTAGATACCAAACAGGAGAGGACCCAGGACTGAACCCTGTGGTACTCCACTTGTCAATGGTCTGAAGTCGGATTTGGAGTCTGCTACTTTCACAGTGTGGGTTCTGTCAGTGAGCCAGTTGGCAACCCATCTTGTGACATAGGAATTTAGTGAGTTTATCCATAATTTCAGAGAGGGGGATGGTATCTAAAGCCTTAGTGAGATCTAGATAGGCTATGTGAACCACCTTACCCTCGTCTATGGCTTTGGTGACTGCTTCAAAGAAATTTATCAGGTTTAGGAGACAGAAAGCAGAAAATATGGAAGAAAATAACTCTTAGTGAAAGAGGGTAAGGTTCCTAAAGCCTGGAGAAAGGTGGACAGAGTTCCCCTTCACAGGACTATAAGCAAACTCCAGGCTGGAAACTGCTGACCTGCTGATGTCACTTCAGGCATAAGGGAAGTCATGGAAGCAGCACTGAAAGAAATAGTTTTGAAAACTAGTCGGGCAGGGGACCTAAAGAGGCATGTATTTCCAATATGAAGATGTGTCAGACAAAGCTAGTAGTAAAATCCACTGCTGCTGTTATGACTGTTGCAACAAAGATTTATCTTGGTGAGAACACCCAATAGCCATTGTGCTGTAAAAACTACAACTTTAATAATTCATGGTGCCTCGGCATAAAGCCTTCAAAGGGTTTATTTACCAACACTTCCTTAATAAGGCATATGGAACTAATTCCTACTGACAAAACAAATACAAAACACATTTGTCATGCAGTTAAATATTTAACGTAAGTAAAATTGATATTTTCATGATAATTTATTGTTGATTCCTATGAAATCAAGGTTTCATATTTAAAAATCGAACCATTCATCTTTCTTACACAATTGATTATGGCAGTGACGAAGAACACTGGACTATGACAAGTTGCGGCCATGAACACAGATGCTGGTATAGCTTATGGCAGCAATATTCAGGCATTATTACACATTAATGAACCCCCCCTTCTGACTTAACTTTAATGGAGCAACAGGTTTTGCATCATTATGCATCTCCTTTTTTTCTTTTTTTATAATTTTTATTGAATTCAATTTGCATTTTCTGAACAATAATAAGTATGAAACTTTAATGCCCTGTAATAACTTACTGACTGTAATTCTCAGCAAATTGCCAGGAAAAAAAAATTAAATTAAAAAATTGCGAGAGATAAGGCAAAAGTATAAGTCAGGATCAGGGATATTAAAAAAAAAATACAGCAAAGGATTGTGCATCAAGGTGCATTTTCTGAAGAAATGGAAGTATGAAATTCTATTGCATTACAATATTGACCAGTAGCATAGCTAGGGTAGGCCGAAAGGGGCAACTGCCCGGGCTCAAAGGGTTGGGATATGTAGTTGGCTGATCCCGATCACTCTTTAATGCATGCCAGCTTTTAAAAGTTGTAGCACTTCTTGTGTGGTCTAATCTATAGCAAGCAGTTTGCTGCAGTTTGTTTGGGCATGAAGCCTTTCAGAGCTGTACTGCTGCAAAAGAGTACACTGTCTCTTAGGCTTTTGAGGATTGATGGTCAGCTTGTGTCTTTCATTAGCTGGACAGAGAAGTTCCCTTTGGGGTAAAAACTTCCATTTCCTTACTTTTATTAGTTTCCTCTTCAGGAAAGTTATTTTAAAGCTAGGAATGTTGTTTTTTAATGGATTGTCTCAAGACTGTAATGTACTTTTAAATAGAGCACTCATTGTTTCTCTCAGTTTAAAAGTAGTGTTATCTAACTGATAAACTATTTTTTGTGGAGAAATTGTGTTTATTTTAAGGTTGGAGGGCTGCCATAGTGATTCAAAAGTGCTTTTTACTGTGTTTTTTTTTTTTTGTCAAGAAAAAGAAACTTTTGTGGATTGATAGGTTTACTGCCATGGTTGCTTGTTTTCCCCAGGACAAAGGCATTATTTTCAGCTTGACCGTGGAACACATTGTCACAATCGTGGCCAGTCTTTCTTCCAGCCACAAAAAGAAAAAGTTAAACAGCCTTTACCACCACAATAGGCTAGCAATTTGCCTCAGCTGCTGTGGGGTGATTCTGTTGTGGCCATTTGTTGTACCTCAGACCACTCAAGTTTTACCCCAGATCCCTCTGGTGCAGCACCTACAACCAGTTTGGACCAAGGGATAGCCACCTCCTATGCAGCTGTCGGGGGTCCCCTCAGTGGACAAGGGAGAACCACTCTTGTTTGTCCTGGGACAGGAAACAGGGAAGGTTTCCCTGTTATGTCAGAATGATGTGCCCATCCCTGGGGAATCAGAAGCTGCCATAATAAGTAACAGGTTTGGCCCCATTTTTCCTGCAGAAAGAAATAGAAAGCTAAACATGTATCTACTCCTTTTCAAATTTCTTTGGACAGGAGTAGTTTTCCTGGGACTGGCTTAGTGTTTGATTCAGGCTATTGATCCTTCTTGTAGACTGGTTTCTGGTAAAAGGAAGAGGGATGCCTCCTTTCCTGAATGGATTCAAGATTTTGAATCTGAATGGGAAGATGCAGGGATGGATTCAGGATTTTGTCCTTCGATTTCTGATTCAAACTCTGAGAACTTACTTTCTGATTCTGCTAAGGTCTTAATTCCTTTTAGGCACCTGTTTTCTGAGGACATGCAGCAGGTACTAATGGAGGCAAGAAAACCTGCTACAAAAAATTGTTTATTAGCAAATGGAAAGGGTTTTCCTAATGGTGCCAGCAACATAACCGGCACCCATTCTGAGCTAGTTGTTCTCTGGTTTTACAGTATTTGTGAGTTACTGTCCTATGGCCTTTTTTGTTCCTCTATCAAGGTTCATTAATCAGCCATTTTTGGCATGTCTATCTATGGATCTTCCTCTTTCAAGGAAATCGCATGTCAAAATGTTCTAGAAAGGGGTTTTGAATATGAGGCCTCCAAGTAAACCAGTTAATCCTCCTTGGGCTTTTTATTTTGTAGTAGAGAAGCTGACTTGCCCCATCTGAACCACCTAATCTGGCTGACTTGAGGGTCTTAAGATGGAAAACAGTTTTATTGATTGATTTTGATGCCTGCAAGAAGAGTATCTGAATTGTAAGCTCTTATGTTGAGTCACCCCTACCACATTTTCCACAAACACAGGTTGTCTCTGAGAAGTAATCCTCCTTTTTATGCCTGAAGTGGCATCTGAGTTTATGTTGTCAAACTATCAGTTTTCTGATGTTCTTTCCTGAACCTAAAATGTGGGAGAAAGGATACTCTATACCTTAGATGTTCACATATAACTCTGGTACTGTCTTGACAGAATTCAGATCATCAGATTAATTGCTCATTTCTTGTGAAGGTAAGAAGAGATAACTGGTATCAAAACAAAGTATTTCCAAATGGTTGTCTAATGCTATTACCTTTTTTATACTCACTATGACAAATCTATTCCTAGTGGGATCAAGGCCAACTCTACAAGGGCTCTGGCTTTTTCTATGGCTTTTTGGAAAGGGGTGGTTTCTAGAAGTATTCTAGAAGCTGCTACTTGGTCCTCTCTATATACTTTTACAAAGCGTTATAAGTTGGATTCCTTCTCTAGGTCTAGATCATGATTCGCTAGGACCATTCTCCATGGGCTCCTGGACCCTTCTGTTTACACTTCCCAAATATAGTTGGCTATGGTAATCTATCCATGTGGCTAAGTCTACTGTAGCAGTAGCAGTAGCAGTGATCACTATGGAGAACATAGTTTATCTTACATAACTGTACTTACCATAACAGTAGATGTTCAAATGATAATTGCTGCAGTAGCTACTTCCTACACTGGACCCCCCATGTTTTTTGGTGTGTTTTTTATGCCAGGGTGTAGATACTTATTTTTTCTTATTACTAGCCTTGTCCTTTCAGGGATAAGCCTCCCGCTGTCTGCTGACAGGAAAGATCTGAAGGGCTTCATCCCCAAACTTATCTTTTAGTCATGTTAGCTTGAGCTGTTTGACAGTTTGGGCATATGGAAGGTGCCCTGAAGCTTTGGAAGCTGTCCAGCTGTTGTATCCTTGGCAGGATGTGGTGCAGCAATGATAATTCGAATATCTACTGTTATGGTAAGTTCAATTTAAACAACTGTACTTTATTCACTAACTAATCTGCAGTGATTTACAAAAAAAAGTATGTTGGACAAGGCAAAAAAATATGTGAGAACTGGAGACATTCTGTAAAATTAGAAAGCTTGAAAAATATTTTGTTGGTTTTATGCTCATTTTAGAAGGTAAACAGTATCAAGTGCTTTTCAGAGTTGGCAAGAATATCTGTATATAGGTATGTAACAACAGATAGTGATTTCTTTCCTTGTTAAAATACTTGTTAATAATCATTCAGAATGTTAATGGCAGCACTGTGTGTCTGTTAGTCTGTTACTGCTGTAACATTCTAAGCAGCACGTTACTTCAGTCCAGTGTTCTCCTTGACTATTTTCATGTTAGATAAAATAATTTTGATATTTAATTTTAAATTATTAATTCAGCACCATCAGATGCATAATGTTCATTGAAATATTGGAATTGAGACTAATGTCATTGACTGCTGATGTCACCTAAATGCTCAGAATTTTTAAACTACGTTTTCTTGAATGTCTTCAGTTTTACATCTTTGTTGAGGGACACAGTATACAAGGAAATTTTGTTCTGACTATTTTAAATAAGTTTCAAGTTCTAAATATTTTGTTGCAGGATAATATTGAAATTATTTTTTTAACTGCTACTCAAGTGGCTAGTGCTGAGTGTTTTGGTAAATTTAATTTATTGTACTCTTCTTATCTGATGCTTTTTGTATCCTGTTATGTCCAGACAATCTGTGGCTGCAAAGCAAATAACTAGTTCTGGACAGGAAGCCAGTTCATCAGAGTACGCACACACATACCACAGGTACTATTATGGGAAATTTAGAGGATCACCACAGTTCACTTGTAGTATGTTTAGGATGTGAAAGAAAACTGGAAAATCTGATGAAAATCAGTGTAGACATCAGCAGAGAAGGTACCCCCAACAGCAACCATAGTGCTGGAACAAATGTTGTAAGACAGCAATACTAAACACTGCATTTTTGTGCTACTTGCCTTTCCAAATGATGGAAGGAAAAGTTTTTTATTCAATTTTCTTTTAAGTAATGACACTCAATGGAAAATAATTTTCATAAAGTTACCAACATAATGAGAAACAGATCAGCAAGATGGATGTGGTCTGACATTGTATAGAGTGAATGAAGATGCACTTTATTTATTGCATTTGTTGACCAGGAAAGTCCACTGGGCCTAGGAATATCCCATTTTCACTGGAGGCCCCTGGAGAAAAGCTGCACAGTGTTACATGCATAAACTCCACAGTAATACATACATAAGTAATAGACCAATGTTGATACATACAAAAGTAAAAAATAAAGTTGAAACACAGGACAATGTAATTCCATTAATTACATAAAAAAATCCTTTACTATATGCAAGAGTAAAACTGTGTTAATGTGTAGGATCAAGTGTTATGGGCAGTAGTATGACATGAGGGGAAAAGTAGTGGCAGAAGTGGCAGTAATGTATTATAGTCAGCTATAGATGTGAAAGTTGAGTTCTAAGGTGAGCAGAGTAACAAACTCCTTCTACTGTGGTTTATGGTCGCTTTTCAAACAATTGGGGACTGCTCGGTCGGCCATCGCAGCACTACTGGGAAGTTCCAACAGTGTAGTGACAGTCGAGTTTTTATTTTGCTATAATCGTGGAAACCTGTGTTGAGTGGCTGTTGCAGTGAAGCTTGCAGGGCACTAGCCTCCCAGTAGTTTTGCAAACTGACACACTTGCATTCTGTATGTAATTTTAGGGGAGCACTGTATATATTGTGAACTATGAAGAGACTTTTGTAAGAAAATTAAACTGCGTCTGTATAGCAGCCCTGACTTCTTTAACAAATTGGGGAAAAATGCAAATACAGACTGATCAGAGTGAAGCAACACAGTACTGCAGAGAACATCTAGGTGGAGTGAAAACATGCTTTTTTTTCTTGTTTTGTTTCTCCTTTTTCAATTTTTTTGACTGTAGTTGCCCTTTAAGTGTTTTGAAATTCATACTGTAGTAGGTAGGGGAAATGAACAGAGTAGGTGTGGGCCAAGTGGTTCTTGTCTATTGACAAACTGACTTCCTATGCATTATTTATTTTCAACTATTACCCGCGGTGGTGGTGCTGCGGTAGCGTTGTCACCTCACAGTAAGACGCTGTCCGGTTCGATTCTCAGCTAGAGCGTCTTCTGTGTGGAGACATGCGTGAATAGGCATACTTTCGTTGAAGGTTGTGCATCAGGCCTGGCAAGCCGGTACGTAAAAATCCACTGCCAGTCATTAGCGGACCGGATTTCCGCTGTGGCGAACCCTAACCGGGAAAAGCCGAAAGACACAAACAAACAATTACAACGACATAATTGATGCAGAAGTCTCAGAAAATGTTTGTAATTCAGAAGCACCTCTTGTTGAGACAGCTTGGATTTGATGTTCAGTAGTTGAACGTGATGTGTACAGTTTTTGCCTAATACACAGTTCATAACATATTTACTTGTATACTTATCTTGTTAGAATTTGCTTCACTTGACTGCTTGTTCAATGTTGTGGTCTTTTCACATTTAAGGTTCTTGTTTAGTGCGTGTCAGCTTGCAGGGCTGTTGGGAGGTTGGTGCCTTGTGGGCTTCATTGCAGTGGCCATTCAGTGCAGGCTTTTGTGGTTGCAGCAAAATGGAAGCTCGACTGTCGCTGTGTTGTTGCGGTTTCCTGGTGGTGCTGTGATGGCTGCCTGAGTGGTCTTTAGTTGTTTGAAAGGTGAGCATAAATTGCAGTAGAAGAGTTGGTTACGATAAACCTTAGTGTTCATTGAAAGACGTACTGCTAGTATCCAGAACTTTTTGGTGTTACTGGAGAAATTTGACAGTATCTACAGGGCACTTGCTGATTTTGCTTGCTTGTTGCTGTAGTACCAAGTGCATTTGGCAGATGCAAAACATGACATTGTCTAAGCATGTTTTTTATTTACTTGCATATAATTGAAGTAGACAGGCTTGCTTAAAGAGAAGAAAGTACATTCTTCTGTTATCCTTTTGGTATCTCTCCTCCGTAACCTCTTTTTTTTTTTAATACCTAAATATCTTTCCATTTTTTAACATTGCTCGTCAACAGATAAGAGATGTGTGATGTCAAGTGACCTAAGTAAACTATTGAGTACAGAGTTCCTGTGTGCTTTTGTCACTAGTGGAAGCTAAGTGTAAGGGTGTGAGGTACTGATTATCACAAAATGTAGAAGATTTGTATGTCGTTGTCTCTTATGTAGGTTTAAATGAAGTGGTATGTGTGTTAAACTGCCTGTGCACTCAAATATCCAGACTTTAGAGGTTTATAAATCTGTGAGGTGCCTTAAACAGCCCCTGGTTGATTAGTGGGATAGATGGTTGAGGCACTTGACAAGGGAAGGTGCAATGGAGTGCCTAAAGCTGGCTTGCCCACCTCAGTAGATAGGGTTCTGAAGCTCATCTAAGGGGAGGAGTGTGACCTGCACTTGCAGTAGTTATACCTAGCACCAAACCTGGAGAAGGCATATGTGGGAACATGTGTGTGTCCTCAGAAGCAAGCAGCAATCAATAGCCATGCATTGGCAGGGGGCACCCAGATTTAAAAAGAAAACCCTGATCACAGCTGTGGGTGACTGCACCACGCCAAGCACTCAACTCTTGACACATGGTGAAGGATTGGGCTGTAAAGCTTTGGCCTCTGGAAGAACAAACTGGATCAGTAGACAGTCAGGAGAAGGCTAGATTGCATGAGTGGGAATCATAAAGCAAGCAAGCACGCATGTGTGTGTGTGTGTGTGTGTGTAGGTGTGTGTGTGTGTGTAGGTGTAGGTGTAGGTGTCATGCAGCTGTTTGAACATTCACTGTCTGAACCAAAAGACTGATAAAAGTGATTGAGTGCAAACTGTCAATTTTCTGATGTGCGAGATTATAGTACAGTGGGGGGATTGGGAATTTGCCCTTTCTCAGTTATAATGCAATCTTTGGGTTTGTATATATAAGTTGCTGGGGAGGGGGAGGGCAGAGGAGGACTTGCCCCTTGCAAAAAAAAAAATTACTTTTTGTTATTTTTTTGTTGGAAGAATTGACTTTTGAACAGTTTTAAGTACTTTATACTCTTAAGTTGTGTTTTTATCACCCAATGCACTGTCCTATACACATGTCTGAATCTGGTATATTATCTAGACATAGAGACTTTTGTGGAGGCTCTATTACTTGAGCCATCCTAAGTAAAGAACTGTAAATAGCACAAACAAATGAACAAGCTAAAGAGCTCGGGGAAACTGTCTTGAAGATTCTGCAAGAGGTCCTGCAACACTGAACAGCTTCAGATTTGTATTCTGTCCTGAAGTTTGTGGATCAGTCATACAGATCAAAGATGACGTTTAGGAATTTACAGGTACAGAATTAAATCATCACGAAAGCTGAATGTTTCTGATTAATGGTTTTGGTCTGAATACATTTGAGTGAACTCATAAGGAGCACTCTTTTCTCATCCTAGTTTAAAAATGCATCAACACTTGGTTTTATTTTTATTCCTTGTAAGCTGCAAAAATGTAATATCTTTCTACCTCTACTTTGCAGATGCATAGGTCTGACAGTTAAAGTAACACTCCACCCTCTCCCTAATGGCTGCAATCTAAACAACACTTATTCTGTCAAACTAAAGCCCCATCCTGTTTTATACTGCGATGGTGGTGCTGCGGTAGCGTTGTCGCCTCACAGTTAGACGTTGCCCGTTCGATTCTCAGTTTAGAGCGTCTTCTGTGTGGCGACATGCATGAATGGGCGTTCCTTCGTTGAAGGTTGTGCGTTAGGCCCAGCAAGCCAGCACATCAAAATCTACTGCCAATCATTAGTGGACCAGAGTTCCGCTGTGGCGACCCCTAACCAGGAAAAGCCGAAAGAAACAAACAGACAAGAAACAATTAAAGTATTGTTTATGGCACACATGCATACATTAGTCAAAAAAAAAATAAACCATTTTAACATCTTTTTCCATTTACAGACATTACAGATTACATTTTCTGTTTCTTTCACAACTGTCTTTAAGTCCAACAGTACATAAATCACTCAATTTCTGCCTTCCCTTTATATCTAGGCAGTTCAGATCTTGTGTCCTAGCTCAAAAGAATAATTTCCTTAGTTACAGCCATTCTTTAAATCTGCCAACTCATTACACTCCCAACAAACATGTTCTCAGTTACTGCTTTTCCCAGCTTCACACCTCCAACATTTGCATTCTATCTGAGGAAAAACTCTCTGAAGTCTGCTGATTGGGATATAAAAATAACTATGCAGATACTTCCAAACAAAAATCCTAAACCTTCTGGATTTTGTTGGAATTCCCACTGAAAAGCCACGGTGGTACAGCGGTAGTGTTGTTGCCTCACAGCTAGAGGTTCTCCTGTTTGATTCTCAGCTGGAGTGCTTTCTGTGTGGAGTCTGCATGTCCTCCCTGCGGTCGAGTGGCCTCCGAAAGACATGCATGAACGGGTGTGCCTTCGCTGAAGATTGAGCATCAGGCTGGCAACTCGGCACCATAAAAAAAATCTACTGCCAATCATTAGCGGACCGGAGTTCCACTGTGGTGACCCCTAACCGGGAAAAGCCAAAAAGACAAACAACAGCAACAACACGATCCAGTCCAAACAACAAAACTCAGAGCGTACTACTAATCTTTTAACCTAAAAAAAAAAACACTGAAACTAATTCATTTTTAGCAGTATATTCAGTCAATTCTTAAAAAAAATGTTTGTCTTGTACCGTTGCATGTCTAAGAAGCCGGTAGTTTCAGCTCCTTTGTATACAATGATAGGTAGTTTGCTAATTTAAGCTTGCAGCATTTCTTGAACATGATCACTGTTTGCATGCAATGACAGCATGGGCGCAGGAACCATATAGTGAGGGGGGAGGGGCGCCCTCCACTTTTGCAGCAGATCCGTCCGATTTTTTTTCTCTTTGTTTCAGCCTGTCAGAATTGAGCTGAAGGCATTTCCAGCTGGCTGAAGGAGCTCATGCATTTCCAGCAGACTCAAATGTGAGTGAGCGGGAAATTTGCAATTTACTGCTGTAGGATGAAATTACTGGATTATCGGCTGCAAAACGGAATGAAGTACAGGGCAAGTGATTTACTGCTGCAGGACGATCTGGTGGGGAAGGTAGAAAGCTAAGGGTGTGTGTGTGTGTGTGTGTGTGTGGGGGGGGGGGGGATGAATGAGTACTTAGAGAAACTGGGACGGTTTTCTTTTTTTATGTTCTTTTGCCTTTAATACTGGCAGAACATTAGATAATTTCACCTCTTGGCAGTGTTTATAGGTTCATAGGTTCATAGGTTAGTACTAGGCTATCAGCCCTAGGGCCTATACAAGCCTAGCCATAACAATTCCCTGAATATTTCTTCCCACATTATTTACTTTCCTGGACCCCTGTCTAGCAGGGCGACTGACGTGATCCCTGGGGTGAATTTCCTTTCTCCCATCCAATCGTCAAGGTTCCTCTTGAAGAGGTCCAAAGAGGCACTCTGCTTGACATGTATGGGCAATCTATTCCAGAGTCTGGGAGTCTCTGGGTCAGGAACCTATCCCTCCAACATGTTTTGTTTATTGTGATGACAAGGTTTAGATCCCTGGGCGTGTAGCTCTGAGGGATTGGGATTTCTTTAAGTGTAGCATGTCCAACAGCTCTGGGTTTGACATGGCCTTGTATGTTAAGCAGAGATCGCCTCTGAGTAGACGATATGCGACAGAGTATAGCTGGAGTTTTTTAAGGCGGTCAGCATAGGGCATCTGCTTTAGGCCTGTGATTCTTTTAGTGAGGTATTTCTGAGGCCTTTCCAGTTGTTGCAGATGTCTTGAGAGGTACATACCAAATGGGGCATTGTATTCTATAATGGGTCTAATGAGGGATGAGTACAGTGGGACAATGACCTCCTTTTTTCTGGATGAAAAGCCCTTCGTGATGAGGTGTGCCACATAGAAGGATTTCCTGACTGTTGTGGCGATGTGGTTATCGAAGGTGAGACCACTGTCCACCTGTATAAATGTAGATGTTCAAGTGTATTCACTGTTGCAGTCCAGGTTACCCACCTACCATCATAGGTTCATAGATTAGTACTAAGCTAACGGCCCTTGCGAGCCTTGTGAGCCTCAAACTCTGCACCTTGCGTTTGTAAGGCAAACACCTTAACCATTAGGCCACCCTCCCTCCCCTAGAGGTATACATGTCATACAAAAAAGTATTTTTTTTAATTTGTTTTAACACTGATTAGGGCAGTTTGGTAATGAACATTGAGAAGCAAATGCTACTCAAATACTGGAAGGATACCATATAATTAAATATGTGGATAGTGTAAGCAGTATATACTGTCGAGCATTGACTGATTTTTTTCTAATTAAAAAATTGACAAGCAGAGTAGAAAAGGGAAACTACCTTCTAAGACAATGGAAGAGGTTCATGCAGCAACATATCAGACTGCTTTCTGCTTGTGAGTGAGACAATTTCCCAACATATATCGCAGATAACCCTATACAACAATGAAGAAGTCAAGCAGTCACCTACCAAAGACTATTTTAGTGGGAATATTTAGTGAGAAATCAATATACTTATTCTCTAGGAGTAAGATATATCTTCCATAGTATAGTAAAAATGCATACACTATGGTGGATTAAATGATGTGATCCTTGTGGGCTAGACAGCAATATGCCAAAGGTTGTTTTCAGTGAGGAAGCAAATTATTTCCTCTTTGTGAATAGGACAATGTTCCAGGTTATACGTAACAGCCATACATTGTGGACTGTCAGGTGGGATCATGGAAATGCTAGACAGTAACTCTTAAAATGGCTACTTTCAGTGTATTGAGAATTGTCTTCAAAAATATTGCATTGTGTACTTGTACATGTGTAGGTCTACATATACATATATATATATATATATATATATATATATATATATATATATATACACACACACACATATATATATATATGGGTCTACTTCGAATAACCGAAGCGCCACGTCACCGACACCTGGAAGACCGAGACAGAATGACCGAACAGGTAGGTTACCGAAAATGCGATATCCCGACAGCTGAGAGACCGACAACGGCAGCGTGTGAGCGCGATCCGGTAAGTGTGCGAAAGTGAAAGATTTAGGATTGGGGAGCGGACAGGTAAGTGTACGATAGTGAGGGATTTTAGGTTAGGGTGTGGGAAAGGTGAGTGTGCGGTAGTGTCGGACTAAGGGTTCCCGTAAGGTAAGTGTGTGGAAGTGACGTAGAGCAGTGTAGGGAAGGGTTAAGTGTGTCAGGGTTAGAATGCGGGTGGAGTGAGTGTGCGATAGTGACGGGCTGAATGTTTTAGGGTGGGGTAAGTGAGTTAGGGTTAGGGTGCAGGTAGGGTAAGTGTGCGATAGTGACGGTGTTGAGGTTTAGGGGTGGGTTAAGTGAGTTAGGGTTAGGGTGCAGGTAGGGTAAGTGTGCGATAGTGACGGTGTTGAGGTTTAGGGGTGGGTTAAGTGAGTTAGGTTTAGGGTGCGGGTTGGGTAAGTGTGCGGTAGTGTCGGACGTTAGGGTTAGGGTTTAGGTTAAGGTTAGTGGATATGTTGTTGTGTGCAATGTGTAGTTGACGTTTTTTGTGTCTGTGTAGTGGTGTTCGGTTTTTTGAGTTGTTGGTGTTTGTCGGTGTTGTGTGTTTTCGGTTGTTTGGGGTCGGTAACTTGTGTGTCGGTGAATCGGAAGTTCGGTGATAGAAAGTAGACCCATATATACACACACACACACACACACACACACACACACACACACACACAGACAGTGTGTATTATCAGCTGCAGAACAAAATTAAGTACAGGGCAAGCGATTTACTGCTGCAGGACGATCTGGTGGGGAATGAAGTAAGGTAGGAAAGTGTGTGTGTGTGTGTGTGTGTGTGTGTGTGTGTGTGTGTGTATATATATATATATATATATATATATATATATATATATATGTGTCCCCCCCCCCCATTCAGTACACCTGGTGGCTAGAGGCTCAAACCCTGTACCTTCAGTATAGGGTAAAAAGCCTAAAGTCCGTAGCCACCACCACTTGTGAGCTTTGCCCACATTTCTTTGTGCTAAGAGTTGAAAGCTATAATGAGAATTTAATTTGTATTCCCCCAGGTTTCTTTGTGCTAAGAGTCGAGAGCTATAGTGAGAACTGCATTTGTATTCCCCCAGGTTTCTTTACGCTAAGAGTTGAGAGCTATAGTGTGAACTGAATTTGTATTCCCCCAGGTTTTTTTGTGCTAAGAGTTGAGAGCTATAGTGAGAACTGAATTTGTATTCCCCCAGGTTTCTTTGTGCTAAGAGTTGAGAGCTATAGTGAGAACTGCATTTGTATTCCCCCAGGTTTCTTTGTGCTAAGAGTTGAGAGCTATAGTGAGGACTGCATTTGTATTCCCCCAGGTTTATTTGTGCTAAGAGTTGAGATCTATAGTGAGAACTGAATTTGTATTCCCCCAGGTTTTTCTGTGCTAAGAGTTGAGAGCTGTGGTGAGAAGTGAGAAATTAATTCACTAAATGATAGCCAGTAAGCTTCATTCTTCCTGTTTTTCAGGAAGCTGCTGATTTAGCATATTGGCATGCTAATCTGACTCTAGTACATAGGGTCCTGGGCTCAAGACTTACTAGTGAAATGCATGGTGGTAACAACATTTTATTCTAGCAACTTTACAAAATATACAAGCAATGTTTAAAATGTGTCCCTGGTTTTTGACCTTTTGCCCCCCCCAAAAATGAAATTGAAATTAAGTGCGAGAAGCTGTGCAAGATGCCTATGGCTTGCACTGCTGTCATTATATTTATAGTGTGGGTGTGGAAGTAGACTTTTATGATGGAAACGTTCTGAATTGGGCAGTTTTGTCATTATTGGTTCATACATTTTGTTTCATTGCTTACTAGAAGACTGTTCCAAACTACAAATTTAAAACACATTCACACAAGTGGTGTATTATACAAGGAATATAATTTAATACAATCAGGTTAATACAATCAGGAAGCTGAATCAAAGAATGTATACATGTATGCTTGCTCACAGGATGCAGATCATCAAAATAGGGGAAGAGACCAGCCACCAATGGAGACCCCAGGGTTCGGTGCTGAGACTTTCTGTATAGCATATACATCTCAAAAGTAAAAAGAAATACCAAAGGGCTTTTGCTGACTAAGTTTGATATGACTGCAAGCTAGGAGCAGTTATTGAATCCCCAAATGACTTAGCCATCATGCAGGAAGGTTTGTCCTAAACAATAACTGGTGCCAGAATCATGGATTGAAACTAAACTCCAAGAAATACATTATCGTATCCTTTGGGAAGTCATCTACTCCAGGGAACTGCGAAATTGACAATGCCCCCTGAGAACTAACCCAGTTGTTAGGCATTTGGGAACTTGTGTGTACAGTGACCTAACTTTTGACCGACATGTGCCCAGAGTCATAAGAAACTTTTCCTGTATTGCACAGCTTATAAACAAATCAATTGTGACTAGATCTAGAGATGTTATTGTCCCCCTTTACAAAGCCCTCATTAGGTCAATCATTTTATCTAATGCCTACTTTGGCATGTATCTGTCCAGACCCATGCAACAATTGGAATTCTCACAGAGATACCTTACTAAAAGGATACAGGTCCTAAACAACAGGTCTTGCATGGACCACCTCAAAGATTTATCACTATACTCAGTATCCTATAGAGTGCTTAGAGGTGACATGTGTCTGGCATACAAGGCATCCTCCGACCTAATACAGATGAACCTATTGAACATCAGCAAGTCAAATGGCATCAGAAATACTCAGTCCAGGTATCTAAACTGAATATTGTGTAAAACAAAGCTCATCCCTGTCCACATTCATATGCAACTTGGATCTAAGGATGGGTAATAGAAAATGTGTTCCAGGATTGCCCCTCATGCCACTAATGGCTAGAGGCAGTTCCTAAATGCTGCATCCCTTACATGGGTCCCCTCAAATTATCTATAGTATGATCACATTTATTCTCACTAGGGCTAATAAATAATTATCAGCCATGGGATAGGTAAGACCAATCAGAAAATGTTAATTCAAGCACCAAAAGGGAAATTGGCTAAGCTTAAAATGTCCTCCAAGAGAATCTATATTGTAGTAGTAAATAGTTTTAAAAAATTGCCCTTTTTAGATCTCTAAGTGCCCCACTCACCCCCCCCCCCCAATCTTCAACAGCTTCCGGTGCCTTTGAATGACAGCTGCCCTCGTTAGACACACTGCTGGCTTATCTGTCTTTGTTTTATTCAGACAGCACTTTTTTTCTCCATTAATAACGTGGAATAAGAAACAGCTTCAGTCAGTAATCCAAACTCCAAGGGCAGCAGTAGTTAAGTCATTGTGTGCATACCTTGATAGATGAGAGAATTCTATATGCACTGTGGAAAGGCAAAGACTAGGAGGGTACATAACCGGCATGGACTGGATACAGATTGTTATAGAAATCGCTGAAACACTTGTAATGTGCTAGCCAGAATCATCCAGAAATACTGACTTATTTAATGCTGTAAAGCATACCTTTAATACAAGAAAATACTTAAGAAGACTAGAATTTGAAACTTAGAACTTTATATATTTTCATTTTAGTCATTTATGAAGCAACACCAGTAGTATGATTTCAAGATTTCAGGGTAATTTTTCAAGTAAGAATGCTCAGATTCAAATTGTTAGTAAAATCCATTCATCCATCCTACAGAACACACCAAATTACTAGGAGTAGAAACAGACAATAAACTGAACTGTGACATTCACATTTCCATGACCATTAAAAAAGTGCACAAAAAACTAGGAGCATTATATAGAAATCAGTCACTACTTACCAAAGCAGCTAAAATTTCAGTAGCAAATTCTCATCTCATCTCTACCCTACTCTATGCCTCTCCAATATGTACTAACCTTAGACAAGGCGACCTAAATAAGCTAGAAACCTGCTACAACAAAATCGCCAAATTTGCCACAGGGGCATCCTACCGTACTCACCACTGACTCTCACTAGCAGAACTGGGCTGGCTAGAGCTCCCCCACCTCCTTCAGTGGTACCAACTCGCACTCGCCCACAAACTAATAAACCATCCACTAAAAGTCCCATCCCTCCAGAATCTACTCCAACCCTACATAACCACGAGACCACTAAGATCCATCCACAAAAACCTCCTACAGGTCACAAGAGCCATTAACTCTTCTGGAGAAGCATTATTCTCCTCCACTATAGCCAAACTCTGGAACTCCCTCCCATCCTCAATTACCTCTGTAACTTCTTGCACCCACACTTCAAATCCTTACTAAAATCACACTTAAAAACTTGCCAGATATGCCCTTGCAACCCCCCCCCCTCTAATACCATCCACTCCACCCACCCACCCACTACCTCTCTCGGTCCCCTATCAACAACCTACTCTTAGCAAGCTTGGCTACTCGTGTTCCCAGCTACCTACCACATAATACTAACTTCTTGTAGCAACAACTGCTAATGGCTGTTATGTACCTCAAAAACAGATTGTATCAATTGTTCACTGATGAATCTCAACTACATTTGTAACCATGTTTAGTATATGTCACCATATTTTAAAATTGTACTATGTTCTACAGCTGTTTTACATGTATGTTTTATTCTTGTCTTGCGTCCTTAGCTGGACTAATGTCTATATTTAAATGCTATGGAGCCTTCCTGTGTCCTGACAGTGCTCTTCAAACTATCTGGAGATATACAGAGCTGAGTATATTTTTCTGGCACTTCAGAGTTGTGTACTGGTAATTGTTGTTTGACTAATTTTATATCATTGCTGACTGACTTCAGAGTTGTGCACTATTATTTTTGCTTCACTGTATAGTTTTTCAGATCTCTGCTGAAGGTGTTGGTTTTCCCATACCCGCCCTCCCTATTCCTGTGTTGTTGTTTAAATTTGGAGGCTTTTGCAGTTGCCCGCCCCCACTGTAGATTTGATCTGGGACACTCCCCCCAGTCCCATCTCTTTACCTCATTCTACCTAATAGACTCCTCCTGCACTTGTTTTTTGTCATTTTTAATTTAATTGCATTTTTTAAACTGTTTGGTCTATCATTGCTACATACTCGTGTGCTAGCTTGCACTGCATTTGAATTGTTTTTACTTCTGTTTTAGCTACTTTTCATTTTTTATATATATATATATATATATATATATATATATATATATATATATATATATATATATATATATATATGTATATACCTTTCATGTAACTAGTGTAGTCCAGATTCAGATTTGCTGTATCCAGGACTTGTATGTAAGCTTCTGAGCCCCCCCAAGCTTTCTGTGTTGGAGGGAAGCCTTCTAGCTTATCAGTGGGAATGGTAAGCACTAGGTAACCTATCTACCACAAGAGGAGTGGTTCTGGCCCAGAAATTGTAGTTATTGGCCGTTTGGGCAGTTTTTCCATGTCTCTCAACTTTCTCATTTAAAAGCCCGCATTTGCACTTGTTTCCCCCCTTTCCTGTAACTAGTTTAGTCCAGATACAGATTCTTAGTTTTAGCACTTGAATTTGCTTATTCGTGATCAGCACTTGTTCAGAACTTGTTGTAAGCACTAAATAAGCTACTAATTATTACAGCACTCAACCTTCCTCATTACCTAGAGGAAAACAGTCTTGGTACTTGCGTTCCTCACTTGCTTAGAGAAAAACAGCTCTTGTACTCACTTATCTAGAGGAAAATAGATTTTTATTCAGGCATGTCAAAGGGTCAGCTCCCAGTGTTCTCTCCTGTCTATCTGATGAATCTGAGCATCTTGGGGGCAATGTAGAAATTGCCTCATGTACACAGACAACCCTCTCCTCCTACCACCCAACACTACAACCTGTGAGAGATGCACTTATCTAGCCAAACTGGAGGTAAAGCTCTCTCCAATCAAGACTGAACTTGACAGTCAAGAGGAGAAGGTAAACACTTACACCTTACCACACTCATCACATAGTCTCACTAAATCTACACCACCAAAATCCACACATAGAAACACAAAAACATTCATGGAGGCTCTCAATAATAATCTGCTCAAGCAACAGAGACCTCCAAAGCAGAAATGCAAGCAACCTCCACCCTCCAACACAACCCAGATGAGAATTGCCCGCAGACTCTGTGTGTCACTTAACCACAGCCAATAAGGCAAAACAACGTACCCAACACACTAGTCATAGGTGACTTTATAGTCAGGCACACTGATGTCCTATTCACCAGGATAAACAAGGAGGAAGTTTACTGTCAGCTGCCTGTCAGGTGCCAGGATCCGCCACATAACCCACGCACTCAGGTCACTCCGCAACAAGTACAAATATGACTCTGTCATTGTCCATGTTGGTGTGAACGATCTGAGACGTACCTCCTTGGACTACATGAAAAGAGACATGGAAGAGCTCTCCGATCTTGTAGCCCAGACAGGTATGACCCTAGCCCTGAGTAGCATTCTGCCATCACCCAGAATGATGCCGCAGAACAAGGACAAAATGATTGACTGCAACAATTGGCTAAGCTTCTGGTGCCATTCTAAAGGGATCCAGTATCTGTCTGCCTGGGATGACATGGTGGACAGACCACAATGCTTTGCCAGAGATGGCCTGCACCTGTCACCCCTGGGATTCTGGATACTGGCTAAGGTTCTTGCTGCCCCTATAGTGCCTTTTTTAGGCAAGGTTCAAATGACAAATTCACCACCATAACAGGAACAGGCAAGCAAAAATTGCGGGTGATGCTACTCAATGCTAGAAGTCTAAATCTCAAAATGCACTCACTCGAGGCACTCCTTAAAATGGAGAACATCGATATCTGTGCAGTGACTGATACCTGGTTCAAGGCTCCAGAGAGCACCCCTGCACTACCAGGCTATAACACATACCACACTTTTAAGCCATGTAACCTGGACCAGAACACCAAAGCTGGAGGTGTGTCCATATTCATTAAGGATATCCACACCTCCAGGCTAGTTGCTCAACATAATGCAGCTGAGGTTATCCAAGTGCAACTAACTCTGGGCAAAACTGCAATACAAATTGTAGCTTGCTACAGATTACCCACCATGCCCCAGTAATCCCACTCCTCTTTTCTTGATATACTGGAAAATATTAGGGTTCAACCAAACACCCTAATAATGGGTGATTTCAACTACCCCACCATTAACTGGGAAAACTACTCATGTGCCAACTCCTTTGCTCAAAGCTTTCTGGAATTCATAAACTCCATTGCCCTGGATCAACTTATCTACACCCCCACCAGGGGCAACAATATCCTAGATCTAGTCATTACCAACATGAGTGACCAGTGTTCCACACCTGAAGTCAATGCCTCATTGGTCCGATCCGACCATAAGCTAATTACCGTATATATCCACATCCTGCCCTCACCCCCCCCATTGAGGAAACCATGGTAAAAAATGTCTCCAAAGCCAACTTCATGCTGCTTAACACAGAAGTGGTGAACTTCGACACCCATGCAGATGGACAATACAGTTACGACTACTGAATCCTACACAATTGCACTTTATAAGCACTTACATGACTGCATGGATTGTGCTATCCCAAACAGAACCAAGATGCTATCCTCCAAAAAAAGGAAGCCAATCTGGTGGTCCCCTGCCATAAACAAACTGTACAACAGAAGGAAGAAACTGTTGCAAAAGAGAGTAAAATCCCATGAGTGGAGGTGCTCCCTGGTCAGCCTCAGTAAGAAGCTGCGATCCCTGATAAAATCCTGCAAAGCTAGTTACGAAAACAAAATCGCCACTGATTCTAAAGACAACCACAAAGCATTCTATAGCTATGTCAAGAATCTCAGTGGCAACACTCAGATCTGCTCTGAGTTGCAGCACAATGGCACTAAATATACAGACCCAACTGATATTGCCAACATCCTGGCAGGTAGTTTCAGTGCTAACTTTACCCCCCTCTCACACCCTAAAGAGCCCATCTCTGTACCGGAAGAATGCAAAGTTCCTGTAATCATGGCTGCACAGGTAAAAACCACACTCTCCAAAGCCAAGACCACAGCATCCATGGGACCAGACAACATCCCAGGCTGCATTCTACACAAACTACAGAACGAATTGGCACCCTACCTAATTACCATGTTCAGTCATAGCCTCACCTCAGGCTTTGTGCCTGCTTATTGGCGCACAGCGACGGTTATCCCACTCCACAAAGGGGGAGCCACCATGGACCCCGGGAACTACTGCCCCATTAGCCTGACAAGCCTGGTCTGCAAGGCCATGGAACGTATCATCATGGAACTTATAAACAAAGACATTGGTAATCTCCAAAATCAGGACCCCACCCAGTTCGAGTTTGTAAAAGGCAGATCATGTCTCCTAAACCTGATAGACTTCTTTGAAGCAGTCACCAAAGCCATAGACAAGAGTAAGGTGGTTCACACAGCTTATCTAGATCTTGCCAAGGCTTTCAACACCATCCCCCACTCTGGAATTATAGATAAACTCACTAAACTAGGTATAAATCCCTATGTCACAAGATGGGTTGCCAACTGGCTCACTGACAGAACCCACAATGTGAAAGCAGCAGACTCCAAATCTGACTTCAGACCAGTGACACGTGGAGTACCACAGGGTTCAGTCCTGGGTCCACTCCTGTTTGGTATCTACTTCTCTGAAGTACAGGCTAACACAGAAGGTCTTTGGCTAGCGAAGTTCGCAGATGACTGCAAACTAGGAGCCATAATCGAAACTCCTAATGATGTGAACATCCTACCAAAGGGCCTCACTGAGACAGATGCCTGGTGTCAAAGCCATGGCCTCAAGCTCAATGCCAAAAAGTGCATTGTCATCCCCTTTGGTACCCATGAACTACAACATAGGCAGTAGTATACTTAACACTGAAAGTGTGATAACAGACCTTGGGACACAGGTGGACAGTAGTCTTTCCTTTGATAATCACATCGCCACAGTAGTCAAGAAATCCTTCTATGTGGCGCACCTCATCACAAAAGGTTTCTCATCCAGAAAAAAAGAGGTCATTGTTCCCCTCTACTCATCACTGATTAGACCCATTATAGAGTACAATACCCCTTTTGGTATGTACGTCACAAGACATCTACAACAACTGGAAAGGCAGAAATACCTCACAAAGAGGATTACCAGTCTCAAACAGATGCCCTACGCAGACCGTCTCAAAAAACTCCAGCTTTACTCCGTCACATATCGCCTGCTCAGAGGTGAACTCTGCCTAACATACAAAGCTATGTCAAACCCAGAGTTGTTGGACATGCTCCACTTAAAGAAATCCCAATACCTCTGAGCTACACGCTCTAGGGACCTAAACCTTGTGACCACAATAAACAGAACATGCTGGGGGAATAGATTCCTGTCCCAGAGACTTCCCATGCTCTGGAATAAACTACCTATCTATATCAAACAAAGCTCCTCATTAGCACTCTTCAAGAAAAATCTTGATGATTGGATGGGAAATAGGAAGTTCACCCAGGGGATCCCCTGTGTGGCTCTGCTCGATAGTGGCACAGGAAAATAATTTTCTTGGGTGGCAAAAGCCAGGGTACCTTTTTGGCTGGGCTTGTATAGGCCCCAGGGCCAATAGCCTAGTACCTACCTATGAAGCTATGTTTTTTAGCTATATAATGCAAGTAATACTTAATGTGGAGCTTTTCTCCCCTGGCCTCTGCTGAAAACGGACCTGTGTCCAGTCGGACTCTCCCGGTCAACAAATGTAAATAAAATAAAATAATAAGTAATAATGAAATGCAATAATGTATTACAGTCAGCTATAAATGTGAAAGTTGAGTTCTAAGGTGAGCAGAGTAACCAATTCTTCTACTGTGGTTTATGATCGCTTTTCAAACAATTGGGGACTGCTTGGTCGGCCATCACAGCACTATTGGGAAGTTGCAACAGTGTAGTGACAGTCAAGTTTTTATTTTGCTATAACCGTGGAGGCCTGTGTTGAGTGGCTGTTGCAGAGAAGCTTGCAGGGCGCTAGCCTCCCAGTGGTTTTGCAAGCTGACACACTTGCATTCTGTATATAATTTCAGGGGAACACTATGTATTGTGAACTATGAAGAGATTTTTGTAAGAAAATGAAACTGTGTCTGTATAGCAGCCCTGACTTCTTTAACACATTGGGGAAAAATGCAAACACTGACTGATCAGAATGAAGCAACACAGTACTGCAGAGAACATCAAGGTGGAGTGAAAACATGCATTTTTTTCTTGTTTTGTTTCTCCTTTTTCAATTTTTTTGGACTGTAGTTACCCTTTACGTGTTTTGCAATTCATACTGTAGAAGGCAGGAGAAATGAACAGAGTAGGTGAGGGCCAAGTGGTTCTTTTCAATTGCCAAACTCACTTCCTATGCATTTTTTATTTTCAACTATTAATTACGACATAATTGATGCAGAAGTCTCAGAAAATGTTTGTAAATCAGTAGTACCTCTTGTTGAGACAGCTTGGATTTGATATCCAGTAGTTGAACGTGATGTATACAGTTTTTGCCTAATACACAGTTCATAACATATTTCCTTGTATACTTATATTGCTAGAATTTGCTTCACTTGACTGCTTGCTCCTTGTTGTGGTCTTTTCACATTTAAGGTTCTTGTTTAGTGTGCGTGTGTCAACTTGCAGGGCTGTTGGGAGGATGGTGCCTTGTGGGCTTCATTGCAGTGGCCATTCAGTGCAGGCTTTTGTGGTTGCAGCAAAATGGAAGCTTGACTGTCGCTGTGCTGTTGCGGTTTCCTGGTGGTGCTGTGATGGCTGACTGAGTGGTCTTTAGTTGTTTGAAAGGTGAGCATAAATTGCAGAAGAAGAGTTAGTTACGATAAACCGTAGTGTTCATTGAGATGATGTATTGCTAGTGCTGCTAGTATCCAGAACATTTTGGTGTTACTGGAGAAATTTGACAGCATCTACAGAGCACTTGCTGATTTTGCTTGCTTATTGCTGTAGTACCAAGTGCATTTGGCAGATGCAAAACATGACATTTTCTAAGCATGTTTTTTGTTTACTTGCATATAATTTAAGTAGACATGCTTGCTTAAAGAGAGAAGGTACATTTTTCTGTTATCCTTTTGGTATCTCTCCTCCGTAACCTCTTTTTTTTTTAAATACCTAAATCACTGTCTTTCCATTTTATAACATTGCTCGTCAACAAATAAGAGATGTGTGATGTCAAATTACTGAGGAGTGACCTAAGTAAACTATTGAGTACAGTGTTCCTGTGTGCTTTTGTCACTAGTGGAAGCTAAGTGTAAAGGTGTGAGGTACTGATTATCACAAGACGTAGATGATGTGTATGTCGTTGTCTCTTATGCAGGTTTAAATGAAGTGGTATGTGTGTTAAACTGCCTGTGCTGTCAAATGTCCAGACTTTAGAGGTTAAAAAAGTCTTCAAAACAATCTAACTGGCTTTTGGGTATGTGCATTTCATGTGTAGAAGGGTTTAGATGTACTGACAACAGGTGAATCTTAAAGTCTGAAGAATATTCATCTTGTGTTGCAGCAGATGCAGGTGGAAGTTCCTCACGGTCTTAGGAAACAAACAGCACAAACAGAGGTCTCCCATCTTTATCTTCTATTAGCATGTCAGGTGTCTGTTGTAGTACGTAAGTGGAAACTTCTGTTCTTTTCAGCATGTATTCTGTCTCTTTTCCAAGTTCAAAGACCAATCATCTCTCTATAATTCTTACTCAGATTTTAACTGTCTTTGTTCTACATTGACAAGATACACACAGTTCACAACCATTTGACACAGAAAGCTACCTTTTTGGAATAATATGACATAAACTTTGGCGTGGTTACTTAAGGCCAGTCATCCAGTTATATTTCTGCAGGTGTGACAGACTTTTATCTGTGGCAGTCCAATGTTTAATTTGCTCAGTAAGCACTGCACTATAATTTCGCAACAGTGGTAGTGGAACAGCTCTCTAGTCCTAGACTTTTCTGAAGTAGGTAACCTGCTTAGAACTTTTACATTAGCTTAAGGAAGTGGTTTGGGTCAGAAATACCTAGGTATAACATCTGGTAAGGAAGTAGTTTGGGTCAGAGATACCTATGTATAACATCTGGTGAACATACATTGTGGTGAATCAGTGCTTTTGTTTTTTTTTCTTTTACAGCCTTCATACTCAGCAGAATGGGAAAGGCCCTGCATTTTGATTATAGGGGGTTGTCTTTTGAAGTGGAGATTGAAATCTTATAGGTTCATAGGTAGGTACTAGGCCATCTGCCCGAAGGCATTTATAAGCCTAGCCAGAATGTGTTGGCTTTCACCGCCCCTTTAGATTAGTTCCCTGTGCCTCTGTCTAGCAGAGCCACTAAAGTGATCCCTGGGGTAAACTTTGTTTCCCATCCAGTCGTCAAGATTTCTCTTGAAGAGTGTTAGCGAGGATCTTGTTATGGAATTGAGAACTTTTCCCAGTTTGGGTAGTTAATGCTTACAAGTAGCAAGAAAACCCACTGCTAGAGATGTATATTTTTTGTACATGGTGACAATTTTTTCATGGGTCTAAAGACAAAAGAGTGATGCCAGTACAGGTTCATCTTCCTTTTGTACTGCTCTACTTCACACTTTCAATAGGAAACGTTCGGTCTCCTTCTTCAAACAGCTTTTGCCTGTCGCATTGCCTCATGTAGGCTTGTACCTTAACCTCTAGATCTGTGGTGAGGTTGTTCTTGAAGGGAATGCACTTTATAAGCACTTACACGAGTGCATGGATCGTGCTATCCCTAACAGAACCAAGATGCTATCCTCCAAAAAAAGGAAGCCAATCTGGTGGTCCCCTGCCATAAACAAACTCTACAACAGAAGAAAGAAACTGTTGCAAAGAAGAGTAAAATCCCATGATTGGAGGAACTCCCTGGTCAGCCTCAGTAAGAAGCTGAGATCCCTCATAAAATCTTTCAAAGCTAGTTACGAAAAAAAAATCGCCACTGATTCTAAAGACAGCCACAAAGCATTCTATAGCTATATCAAGAATCTCAATGGCAACACTCAGATCTCTTCTGAGTTACAGCACAATGGCACTAAAGACCCAACTGATATTGCCAACATCCTGGCAGATAGGTTCAGTGCTAACTTTACCTCCCTCTCACCCCCTAAAGGGTCCATCTCTATACTGGAAGAATGCAAAGTTCCTGTAGTCACGGCTGCACAGGTAAAAAAAAACACTCTCCAAAGCCAGGAACACAGCATCCATGGGACCTGACAACATCCCAGGCTGCATTCTACATGAACTACAGAACGAACTGTCACCCCACCTAAGTACCATGTTCAATCATAGCCTCACCTCAGGCTTTGTCCCCACTGAATGGCGCACAACGACGGTTATTCCAGTCCACAAAGGGGGAGCCTCCATGGACCCTGAGAACTACCGCCCCATTAGTCTGACAAGCCTGGTCTGCAAGGCCATTGAACTTATCATCATAGAACTTATAAACAAAGACAAAACTCTGGACCCCACCCAGTTCAGGTTTGTAAAAGGCAGATCATGTCTCCTAAACCTGATAGAGTTCTTTGAAGCAGTCACCAAAATTAAAATTGCTTCTTGTCTAACTTGTACTCTCTGAGATCTTTGCATATGATTCAAATTTACTTTTAGACAGGAAGAAATAACTCGGCCAGTTCTTAGAATTTTCAGAACTCCAGCAGCATCACAAAAGTGCTCATGACTCTTAAGTTATTTCAAGCTGGTTTTCAAGATAAGGGCTTGAAAATGAACAGTCCATCAGTTACAACTCTCACAAAAATGCTCTCAAGTGTATCCAACCCACCCTCCACTCCATGCATTAATCCCACAAGCCCATCCAAACCACCAAAAAACAGCAAAAAAATCTCAAAAGTATCCCAGCCACTAAAAAGGTATTGCACTCAAAAAAATGACATTTAATGATTCAGCAAGCACAATTTGTATGAGATGTTTAATGTAAATCACACTATCATTTTTAAAGGAAACATAGAATATAAACTTGCATTAATGATCCAGGTTTAACTTGAAAAAGTCTGACTGCTACTCTAATTATTTGATATCATTCCACTAGAAATTTTTATATACATAAAAAGCTATATTTTTATACTTTGTTTATAACATAGCATGCCTTTCCTGAGTGCTATCCCATGTCAAGTATACTATCAGTAGCAATACTTCTGGACCATTTTAATACCCCAGAATGTAAGTTAACATGCCTCTTTAGTGTTATTTGTTGCATCTTGTATTATATTTATTAGTACATTACTCAACTATACCAAGATATCAGAAAGTGTGCCACCTAACATATGTTTCATCGTAATGATGATTAACTTTTAATAAAATGAACAGTTTAACCTTTTAAACTCTAAATGAAAATAAGTGGATTTAAGTTCATATGCAGCTAAAAGAATCATACTCTTAACATTTTAAAACAGGGCTAGTAACCATTTGAAGTAGGGAAAGAAAGAAATGATTTACCTTCTAAAAAGTAATAATCAGTACATGTTCATAAGTATTCAAACACCTCTTTAAATTAATAAGAATTCATAACTGTGAAATACATTAATTTTCATTTTTCCTTCAGTTTTTTTGCTGTTTTTGTATTTTATTAACCAACCAACTGCGGTGGTGGTGCTGCAGTACCATTGTCACCTCACAGTAAGACGCTGTCCGGTTCGATTCTCGGCTAGAGCGTCTTCTGCGTGGAGACATGCGTGAATGGGCGTACCTTCATTGAAGGTTGTGCGTCAGGGCTGGCAACTCTGCATCTCTAAAATCTACTGCCAATCATTAGCGGACCAGAGTTCCGCTGTGGCAACCCCTAACCGGGAAAAGCCGAAAGACACAACATTAACCATCTCTTGTTGCAATTCTCTTCAAAGAAGTTGATAGATTATAGTCCATTTCTTCTGTATTTTTCTAGGATTTTATTTTTATACTGTAAAGACCATTGCATCTTCCATGGTGCTAAAAATCTTCTTTCCTTCTGGAAAGTGAATCCTTATTTTACTGGAAACAAGATTTTGCATTAATATTGTTTTTCCTTAAGCTTTTAACAAGTGGCACACATGCTTTTCTCTTGGACATCACTAATGTTGAATAGTCGTCAAATTTTATAGTATATTCTTTCTTTTAAGACTAAAGCCTTATCTTGACTTGAGAAAAATCTTACAATCACTGACCTTGGTGAAAGTGTATTTTTTTTTTTTTTTTAAAGATGAGTTGGAAAGTAATGTATGCATCCTTTCAATGTTAAAGGAAAACGTTTCAGGCAGGTTGAAAGTTTTAGACATCCAGGTATTAGGGAATTGAATCATTCTCTCTCTCTCCTTTTTCAGGAATCCAGCAAATCTTGATGTTGTTCCTTTTAGATCTGTTCTCCATGTCTTCTGTTTTTTCCTGGAATAAGTTGTTTTGTTTCAGAAGAAATTCAGTGTTGTTCTCATTTTTAAGTAATCTTCCATCAAAGCAAACATTGCCTCTTCCGTACTTGAGATTTGTGATGATTGTTGTTTAAGAGAGTCACTCAGCACTTCAACTTGTTTTTCTACATTCCTCTTTAAAATTGTCCATTTTGCTTTCTAATTTATCTATCTTTACAGATAACTCACTGATGTTACTTAGTACAGCCTGTATGTCTTTTTTCATAGCACTTTCCAGTACACTGGGCTTAGAGTGGCTCATTCTGAGACACAGATTTTTCTAGTTTTCTTGACAGGAAAAAGCAATTGAAAGAGTTTCAAACTTGTTATTTTTTGTAGTAGATCTTTCAGCAGATGTTCAACTGTAAATCCATCGAGTTTTGAAATGTTCTAATTGAGTTTTTTTTTAGTAAAAATCCTGTCAAAGATGTTAAAATGAAGTAGAGCTAAAAACACAGTGCTGTTAACTGCTCACCAACTTGGCCACAACCCCCCCCCCCCCCCCCATGAACCTGTTTTTTTATGGCATCAGCGTATGACATTTTTGTATATTCTGTTTGAGAATGTGATAGTGGTTGAGGTGGGGATTAGATTGCATGCTGCTGTCTGCATATTGTTAGTCATGAGATTGATGCCTTCATATTAGATAGTTATTTGTACCTGTTGCAAATTTTTTTGCATTATTAGGAGTTAATTGTAAGTGAGCATAAGGCAATTACTATACTGCCTTAGGATACCAAATGGTAGGATGCTGGCAGCGTAAGGAGAACAAGTTGTCTGGGCCACCATATTGTCTAGTGTTTTGAGTGTTAGTTGGCTAAGTGCACAAGAAAGCTGATGAAGTATTACCAGAGTAGTATCAGTGATGCCAAAAAAGCAACATGCAGTGTGTTAATGCTCTGAGCACAGCTAGAAGCAAATCAAAGTAGCCATGCCAAAGTAAGTGTAAGTTCATGCTGCCCTGGGCACAAAAGAGCCAACTGTCTGCTAGGGGAACAAATGATGGTTTGGGAATATTGACTGAAGTAAAAAAATGAAAATATTCTCACTACCTACTGTTTAGCTGTAACTATGATGGTGCTGTTCAAAGCATAACTCTGTGCAATAAACACCAATTATGCAAAACAAAAGAGCCAACAGAGTCACTTTTGGCAAAGTCAGTAGTGGTCAGACACTCAGAAAATGGAAGCAATTAATGTTTTCTCACAAGAATAACTACAACAGTTTCCAAAGTGGCCCCCAACATCTGGTTAATTAACATGCTGCTTACTAAACAAGCAGTTTCAGTTTAAATCCTTCAAAAACAGTTATAGTAGTTTATAATCGCTAAACTAAATAAAGTATAATAAAGTTGTACTTCTCTGGTGAGGAAGAGCCTTGGAAAAATCATCAAATCAGGTGGAAAATGTCTTCCAGCTATTGCAGAGAGGCATTTCAGAGCAGTCACACTAAAAGGATAACAGTTAAGCAAAACAAAAGAAACAACCAGAATATGACTTTTTTGGAGAGCTAATGGTGCTACAATAGTCATAAAATGGCAGCAGTTAACTTTCCGTTACAAGAGTAACTGCTACAGTTTCCAGGATGATCACCAATACCTACTAAATATAAGCTATTCTTTATTAAAAAATGCAGTTACAGTTTCAGTGCTTCAAAAACAGGTACCGTAGTTTAATGCTGCAAAACTAAATCAAGTGCAATAAACTTTTGCTTTCTGTTGTAGAAGGGACTCAGAAAAAGTATTAAATCAGGTTGAAAATGTCTCAGTGCTGTGCACAGAGGCACAGCTCTTGACATCTGCAAAGAGTTGTGCAGCCCACTCCCAGTTGGGGGATAAAAAAAGCTTTTCATAATGCCAGGCAACCTGGGTTACAGTCTGTGGTTTGTCTAGAAGAGCATAGACAAATGACGTTGTACAGTGGTAATCTCTTTCCAAACAAAAATCCTGCCTTTTGGTGGAGATCTCTGAGTGTTAAGTTTATTCTGGATACCAGTTCTCCAGCATGTGTGCTGAAGCCTGTGACCTTCCCTCCTGATCTTAGCAAAGGTCCTGATTAAAGCAGCATACATGAGACAGGGTCTACTTCAGATGATTGAAGTTTTAAAATTATGAAATTCATATGGCCAAGACCATATGATCGAAGTTTCAAAACATCGAACACCTGAAAGAAAAAGAAAAACAAAACGAAAACATTTTCCTGGACATTTTTGCAAGCCCCCCTGCTATTTAAATATACCAACTCCGAGATTGCTCTACAGCGAGGAAATGGCAAAACTTCCCATTCCATGTTGTATGGAGATCTCCATTCAGAGCGTTTGAAGTTTTAAAACTTCAATTATATGGTCTCGGCCGTATGTAATTCAAAGTTTTAAAACTTTGATCATCTGAAGGGAACCCATGAGACAGGGTTTGGCATCTGGGAAACACACACTGAACAAGTGATGCAGTGATGTCTTGATTATAAATCAACTTGAGTGCTGTAGGGATTATCACTGTTTTATAAAATGAGCTGATTCAGTAGTGGAATTGGGTTATAATTCGAAGATTGTTCTTAAATTTTTAATGTCTATACACTGAGTCATCGCATTATCAGGTGATCAAGTTAGATGGACTGCAAGACCAAAGTGAATTACAGTGGTTAGATCATTACACTGATTCTATCACTAGTTCTGAAATTGCTGTATCTAGCTATAACAACCAAGTTATGTCCTTCCTGGACCTTCTGTCGAACTTGGTCATTTCAAACCGTGAACTAAAACAGATGTCAACCTGACCACTGATATTGCCCTACCAACATGATGTAATATATGTTACCATATAAATTGATGTAGTTCTTTTTCTATAAATTTTCCTTAATTATTGTAATAAGTCCAGAACATTTCTAGGCATAATGTATATCAAATTGGATTTAACAGTTCTCAAGAAGGGGCTGAAGAAAAGTTAGTATCATCAGTCTGCTGGTGATGCTAAATATTGCCTAGGTATCCTGTGAAGATATAAAGGACCTCAGACATGGCAGAATTTTACCTCATGTCAGCAGTTTGGTCACACTTGTGGCACACACCACCCGATCCTGGTTGGCAAAACTGTGGCCTCTACGTTCCCCTCCCTTATGGCCTCTAACATTGCCTCATTATCTGTAGCCTACAAAGAAGGGAAATGGTGAACATGAAACATCAAATGGGCAATACACACCAAGTCCCAGAATTATAAAGTAAATGCAGAAAAGAAAATTGTCAAAATATAGATCCATGAAAAGTATAGATGGTAAATAACTACTACTTTTACTTATATAGTAAATTCTGAAATCCACATCTGTGTGTTGAAGTGTAGTGTTAAGTGACTAGTGTAACCTGTTTTATGTTACCGTGTTAGTAGATGCCTCACTTAAAATGGTACCCGAGTTTACATTATTTGGTGTGTTACATACCAAAAGCTTTTGACTCCTTTCCTCATGGAGTTTCATTGTGATAAACAGTCTGTCAAACTGAGGAATGGCCCATTTCAATACCGGAAGATTGCCAAATTCCGGTAATAATGGCCACACAGGTAAAAAAACGCACTCTCCAAAGCTAAGAATACAGCATCCATGGGACCAGATGACCTCCCGGGCTGTGTACTACATGAACTACAAAATGAACTGGCACCTCACCTATGTGTCATGTTTAATCATACCCTCACCTCAGGCTTTGTGCCCACTGAATGGCGCACAGCTACAGTTATCCCACTCCACAAGGGAGGATCCACCTTGGATCCCGGGAACTACCGCCCCATCAGTCTGACGAGCCTGATCTGCAAGGCCATGGAACTTATAAACAAAGACATTGGCAATCTTAAAACACTGGACCCCACCCAGTTTGGGTTCGTGAAGGGCCGATCTTGTCTCCTGACCTTGATTGACTTCTTCGAATCAGTCTCCAGAGCCGTGGACGAGGGTAAGGCAGTCCACACAGCCTATCTGGACCTCGCCAAGGCCTTTGACACCATCCCTCACTCTGGAATCATAGATAAACTTACCAAGCTGAGCATTAATCCCTACGTCACTCGATGGATTGTCAACTGGCTTACTGACAGAATCCACACTGTAAAAGTAGCTGACTCCAAATCCAGCTCCAGCCAAGTGACAAGTGGAGTACCTCAGGGTTCAGTCCTGGGACCTCTCTTGTTTGGCATCTACTTCTCTGAAGTACAGGCCAACATTAATGGACTCTAGCTAACAAAGTTCGCAGATGACTGCAAACTGGGAGCCATTATTGAATCCCCAAATTATGTGGATACTCTACAAAAGGGCCTTACAGAAACAGATGCTTGGTGCCAGAGCCATGAGCTCAAGCTCAATGCCAAGAAATGTATAGTTATCCCCTTTGGGAAAAAACATGTACCCATGAATTACCATATAGGTGGCAGTACACTAAACACCGAAAGTGTGATAAGAGACTTTAGGGACACAGGTGGACAGTGGCCTCCCCTTCAATAACCACATCACCACAACAGTCAGGAAATCCTTCTATGTGGCACACCTCATCACTAAGGGCTTTTCATCAAGAAAAAAGGAAGTCATGTCCCACTGTACTCATCCCTCATTAGACCCATTATAGAATACAATGCCCCATTTGGTATGTACCTCTCAAGACATCTGCAACAACTGGAAACGCCGCAAAAATACCTCACTAAAAGAATCACAGGCCTAAAGCAGATGCCCTATGCTGACCGCCTTAAAAAACTCCAGCTATACTCTGTCGCATATCGTCTACTCCGAGGCGATCTCTGCTTAACATGCAAGGCCATATCAAACCCAGAGCTGTTGGACATGCTACACTTAAAGAAATCCCAATCCCCAAGAGCCACACGCTCCAGGGATCTAAACCTTGTCATCACAATAAACAAAACATAATGGAAGGATAGGTTCCTGACCCAGAGACTCCCCAGACTCTGGAATAGACTGCCCATACAAGTCAAGCAAAGCGCCTCTTTAGCCCTCTTCAAAAGGAACCTTGATGATTGGATGGGAGAAAAGAAATTCACCCCAGGGATCATGTCAGTCGCCCTGCTAGACAGGGGTCCAGGAAAGTAACTAGTGTGGGAAGAAATAGCCAGGGAATTGTTATGGCTAGGCTTGTATAGGCCCTAGGGCCAATAGCCTAGTACCAACCTATGACTTTTCTACTGTGGTTCACTTGTGTTTCCTGAAGCAGCACAGTAAAACAGTTTTGGACCCACAAGCCTGTCTACATAAACAGCAGAGATTTCCTTGTGTGTCAACTTCCCACTGACTAGGTTTTGTTTCTTATCTTATCTTTTCTAAAGTCATTCTGGTTTCATTTTCAGAAGCAATATGCTTCTGCCATTTGAAAGTAGGGGATTGGAGAAGGCTGTAGCAAAATTAGATAATTTGATGGTGTGCATCTCTATTTGAAATGCTGATATCTTTTATATTGAAGTATGCCTTCAGTGCATTGTTTAATGTTTCCTTTTACTACACCATTCTTTCTGTTGATGACTTAGCTGGGAGTACAGAATATATTTTCGGAGTTAGGAATCAGACTTCTGGAGTCAGTGAAAGTGGTGAAGAGGGATAAGACCCTAACTATTGTCCGAGTGACTTGAGTTCATTTAGCAGCTTGGGAGCTTGAAGCCACTGATAGTGGAGGATGGACTCATTCACCCTGGAGGAGAAGGTTGGATGGAACCATCCATATTCTGCATCAGTCCACTCAGAGTAGGGGTTGGGTTGCATATGTAAGGTCTAGGGGAACACATTTAACTCATCAAGCCAATGGTGATTTTGGTGACCTTCCTTGTGCGTGCAGGAGAGTGCACCTATATGAAAGATAATGTGACCCTCTGTAATTGTGTGGATTGCATATCCTTCTACCTAGGTTAGTGGGGTTAGGCAAAATATAAATTTCCTCATTGCCGCGATGCTGATGATACACATATCCCCAGTATTGTGTGGCAGCCCCTCCATATAGCTCTTGAACTTTTGGATCTGGGGATTAGGGAATAGTTCATAGCTCAAGGTATACCTGTTTCCAGACCATGTCAGAAGACAAACTCTATGTTTTCAGAGAATTATAAATGAACCCAAGAATCTAGTGACATCTTAAATGTTTTCCATACAGTTGGAGATGTATGAATTGGAATTTTATTCTATAAATGAGCAATTTTGTAAGAAGTGAATTTTAAATGTCTTACAGTTCTGCAACGAACAAAGATGGTCTTTCAGAGTAAGTTAACTCCAAATCTAGCAAAATTTTTAACTCCTCATTGGGTAAAGCTTTGAATCTTAAGCATAATCTGCCTCTTGTAAACCAGCAGTGAGTGGAAAATAAGCCCAAATATTGAAGTCTGTTAGAATAGTTAAAATCTTGTATGTTATCTAGGCATTTAGTAAATTTATTTGTGGTTCAAGGAGAGTTAAATCACCCTTGCAGTAGGTTCAAAACATAAAATATGACCCAATAAGTTGCCTACCATAAGGTACAAATAATTTTTGTAAGTAAAACAGATGATCTAGTTTGAAAATTTATGACAGTTTGACCACATACATTTAAGACTTTAGATCTGACCACTGAAACATTCAGTTTGGGATCAGTGTAGGCAAACTTACAGGATGGCTAAACACTGGTCAACAGCTTAATTTTAGCTCTCTCAGTGTGAAAAAAGTGAGTGATAAATGCTAGTCGTTCTTCCAATTTTAATAAAATTCATTTTCTGCCTGGATGCCAGCAAAATAAAATCAACTAGAAAAGATGAAGAGAAAAGAGTGACTTAGAAGAATCCTGGAGCCGTTCAGCAAAAAGCAGTTCTCTTTCCAGCTGTGGTACAAGACATGGCTTTCAGTAATTTAAAGAAAAATAATTCAAATGTGATTAGAAAAAGATTAAAAATAAATAAAATATTGAGGGAGTATATCAAATCTAATAGCAAAAAGCTGGAAAAATGGAAGAAGATTTAAATAGCTATTTAGATGAACATGCCCAGAAGTTGTAGTTTATTGGCCGTTTGACCAGTTTTTCCATCTCTTTCAAATTTCTGGTTTAAAAGCCCGCGTTTGCACTTGTTTCCCACCTTTCCTGTAACTAGTCTAGTCCAGATACGGATTTGCTGTATCCAGGACTGTTTGTAAGCTTCTGGGCCCCCCAAGCCTTTCTGTGTTGGAGGGAAGCCTTCTAGCTTATCAGTGGGAGTGGTAAGCACTAGGTAGCCGATCTACCACAACAGGAGTGGTTTGTGGCCCAGAAATTGCAGCTTATCGGCCATTTAGGCAGTTTTTCCATATCTTTCAACTTTCTGGTTTAAAAACCCACATTTGCTCTTGTTTCCCACATTTCCTGTAACTAGTCTAGTCCAGATACAGATTTGCTGTATCCAGGACTGTCTGTAAGCTTCTGAGTAGTGTCAAAGTCTGCTCTTCAATTTTTCCCTTAGATCTGCTAGTCCTCTCCTACACTTTTACTAGCTTATTAGTTTAGCACTTTACTAGACTTCTTGTAGCAATTATTGTAGCACACAAGTGCGACCAGCACTAAACGTTCTACAAGGAAACCGCTCCAGTACTTATTATTAATGACAACTCCTCCAGGCATGTCTAAAGGTCAGTTCCCTGTGCTTTCTCCTATTAACCTGGTGAACTTGGGCATCCTGAGGCAATGTAGCAACTGCCTCATGTACACTGACAACCCTCTCCTCTTACCTCCCAACACTCAGACTTGCGAGAGATGCATTTATATATCCAAATTGAAAACCACACACTCTCCAGCCAAGACCGGAATAGCTGGTCAAGAGGAGGTCAACACTTGCACCACACCACACGGAATACATAGCCCTCCAAAACACACACCAGCACTGCCTTCACATAAAAACACAAACCACACACCCACCTTCGCTGAGGCTCTCAATAAAAATCTACCCAAACAGCAGAGACCTCCAAGGCAGAAATGCACTCAACCACCACAACACAACACTAATCATGAGACACATAACTCTCCTAAACCGTGTGCCACTCAACCAAAGCCCCTAAGGCAAAACAGCATGCCCCACACACTAGTCACAGGTGACTCAATAGTGAGGCACAGTGATGTCTCACTCACTAGGTTGAATAAGGAAAAAGTAACAGTCAGCTGCCTGTCAGGCACCAGGATCTGCCAATTAACACATGCACTCAGGTCCCTCAATAACAGGTACAAGTATGACTCTGTCATTGTACATGTGGGTATGAATGACCTGAGACTTACCTCCCTGGACTACATGAAAAGAGACATGGAGGAGCTCTCGGATTATGTAGCCCAGGTGGGTATGACCCTAGCCCTGAGCAGCATCTTACCATCACCCAGAATGATACCACAGTACAAGCAGGAATGATTGATTTCAGCAATTTTCTAAGTTTCTGGTGTGATTCTAAGGGGATCCAGTATCTGTTTGCCTGGGATGACATGATTGACAGACCTTGATGCTTTGCTAGAGATGGCCTGCATCTGTCACCCCGGGCTTCCAGAAACCGGCCAAGGCTCTTGCCACCTCTATAGTGCCTTTTTAAAGCAATGTTTCAAAGACCAAATTACCACTGTAATGGCTACAAGCAAATGCAATCTGCGGGTCATGCTGCTCAATGCTAGAAGTCTAAATCTCAAAATGCACTCGCCTGAAGCACTCCTTAAAATGGAGAACAACAACATTGTGCTGTAACAGAGACCTGGTTCAAGGTAGCAGAAAGCACCCCTACACTACCAGGCTATAATTCATCCACACCTTTCGGCCCCAGAACTTGGACCGAAGCTCCAAAGGCGGTGGTTTTTCCATATTCATAAAGGATGCGCATACCTCTAGACTGGTAACCCAACATAATGCATCTGAGATACTTCAGGTGCAGCTAACATTGGGTAAGACATTGATTCAGGTCAAATCCTGCTACAGTTCCCCAACTATGTCCCAGGAATCACACTCCATGCTTCTAAGCACCCTGGAGAATGTTAGGGTCCAATCTAACACTCTCATACTGGGCAAATTCAACTACCCCTCCATTAACTGGGAAAACTACTCATATACCAATACACTTGCCCAACATTTCCTGGAACTCATTAATTCTATGCCCTGGACCAGCTTGTTCTTACCCCCCACTAGACGTAGCAACATCCTTGACCTGATCATTACTAACATGGGTGACACAAATAGTCAACTCCTCCCTGGTTAGATCCAACCACAAATTAATCACCATGGAAATCCACATCCCTTCCACCCCACCCCCACCCCCCGCAAAGGTAACCACCATGAAAAACTTCTCCAAAGCTAACGTTGGGCTCCTAAAAACAGAGGTGGCTAACTTCACGGCATCCATAGTCAATAGTTGCATGACCACCGAATGATACAGCAGTGCACTGTACGAACATGTACACAAATGCATGGATCTCATCATACCCAATAGAACCAAAATGCTCTCTTTAAAAAAAAAAGGAAGCCAATCTGATGGTCCTCTGCCATAAACCAACTCTACAAGAGAAGGAGGAAACTCATGCAGAATAAGGTAAAGTCCCAAGACTGGAAAAACTTCTTATTAGCCTCAACAAAAAGTTGAGATCCCTCATCAAATCCTCTAAAGCTAGCTATGAAAACAGAATTGCAGCTGATAGTAAAGACAACCACAAGACCTTCTATAGCTATGTAAAGAATCTCCACGGTAATACCCAGATTTGCTGTGAGCTATTGCACAATGGTACCTCCTATATCGAGCCAACAGATATTGCCAATATACTGGCCAACAGATTCATTGCCAACTTTACCCCTCTCTCCCCCCAAAGGACCAATCCCAATACCAGTAGATTGCCAGGCACCCATTACTACTGCTGCACAGGTTAAAACAGCACTGTCCAAAGCCAAGAATACAGCTTCTATGGGACCTGACAATATCCTTGGCTGTGTTCTACATAAACTACAGAGTGAACTGGCACCTCACCTGTGTGCCCTGTTCAGTCATGACCTTTGACACCATTCCCCACTCAGGAATCATAGAAAATCTCACTAAGCTAGGTGTCAACCAATATATCACTAGGTGGGTTGCAAACTGGCTCACAGATAGAAGCCACAGTGTGAAAGTAGCTGACTTCAAGTCAGACTGTAGACCAGCCATGAGTGGAGTTCCACAGGGTTTGGTTCTGGGTCCTCTCTTGTTTGGTATCTACTTCTGTGAAGTCCAGGCCAACACAAAGGGACTCTGGCTGACAAAGTTCACAGATGATTGCAAGTTGGGAGCTATTATTAACTTCCCAACTGATGTTGACATCCTACAGAAAGACCTCACTGACACCAACGACTTGTGTCAGAACCATGGCCTTAAGCTCAATGCCAAAAAAATGTGTCGTCATCCCCCTTGGGAAAAACCTGGTTCCCTTGAATTACCACATTGATGGTAGTCCACTGAACGCAGAAGGTGTTATAAGAGATCTGGGATCACAGGTTGACAACAACCTCTCTTTTGACCACCACATTGTCACTGTAGTCAGAAAGTCCGTCTATGTGGCACATCTCATTACTAAGGGTTTTGCATCCAGGAAGAAAGAGGTCATTGTCTCCCTCTACTCTTCCCTCATTAGGCCAGTCATCGAATACAATGCCTCATTTGGCATGTACCTCACTAGACACCTTCAACAACTGGAGAGGCTACAAACGTACCTCACAAAGAGGATCCTAGGCCTTAAACACTTGTCCTATGTGGACAGACTGAAAAAACTCCAACTATTCACGGTCTCATATCGCCTACTTAGAGGCGATCTCTGCTTGACTTATAAAGCCATGTCTGACCCAGCTCTGTTAGAAATGCTACATCTAACGAAATCCCAATCCCACCACACCACACACTCCTGAGATCTCAACCTCATTACCACAGTCAACAGAACATGCTGGAGTGACAGGTTCATAACCCAGAGACTGCCCATGCTATGGAATAGACTTCCCATACATGTCAAACAGAGCACCTCACTGGCCCTCTTTGAGAAATCTTGGTGAGTGGATAGGAAATAGAAAATACACCCCGGGGATCACTCCAGTGGCTCTACTCACAGAGGCAGTGGGAACTAAGGTTGGGTGGCACGATGCCAGGGTAATCCTATGGGCTAGGCTTGTAAAGGCTCCAGGGCCATTAGCCTAGTATACAGCTATGAACACACCTATGAACCTATGAGAAAAAAAATGACTGAGAAAGATTGGACTTTTGCTGATTTTGTTAAACTTTGGGGGGAGGGACCGAAAAGCATATGCCCCACTTCAGGACATTAAAAGAGAAAAAAAAAGAAAGTAACTGTAAGTAAAACAATTTTTTTGTTGTTAAAAGTATTTGTATAAAAGTTTCATGATATAAACTGTATATTATGTAGTAAAGCACTTTCAGTGATTGTTGTATATGATAAAGATAATAAAGTAATCTAAGAAATGTGGGCATTATAGTGTAAAAAGAGAAGAATGGCTGGACAAAAGCATGTTTGAGTTAATATGCTGTACTCTTGGGCTGCTGGGTGGGGGATGGGGGTGTAAAAGTTCACTGATTATAATATATGTAGAGCTGAGATGTTTTCTCTTACTTTTGCATAAGTGAATGTCTGGATTAATGCACTTGGCTTAATCTAATAGGAAGTTTTTTTTGTGGAAGTAAGTGGGCTTTAAAAATGAGAGAACACTTACAATGAACCAAAGGATTTTAGCCAAGCTATGGTTTTAACTTACGGTGATACCTCTAAAGAGGTGAAACAGATTATTAGAAATAATTGGGCTATGTTTAAGGGTAACAGGGATGTTTCATCAGTTTTGGGTCCCGAACCCCTTTTTACATACAGAGTTAGTAACAACTTAAAATATATTCTAGAGAACAAACCTATTTCGAATTCCAGAAGGAACGGTACTCGCAAATGTGGTTGCTGTGAGTACTGTAGTTACATTTTTGAGGGTACTAAGGTTAAACCCGGTCCATTTGACATTGAGGTGGTTTTTGCGACTGGTTTTTGTACCACTTGTGGTGTTGTTTATTTCGCCCTATGCAATTCCTGCCCATGTTATTACATTGGCAAGACAGAGAGGAAACTGAACCGTAGAATTTACGAGCACTGTTATTGTACAGGAAGACAGGATGAAAAAAAAATGCTCTGTCCAAACACATCAAAACCTATCCCTCCCATGGGTTCAAGTTTGGTATTTTGGAAGTGGTTGTTCCTGATTTTAGAGGGGGGGACTGGACCAACAAATTATTCAGGGCTGAAACTAGATGGCAACTCATGTTAAACGGGGCTGAGTTTCCTGGTATAAATGAATCTATTAGTATTAAACTTGAATTAAAGTTCAGAGCTAATAGATTATAATTATTCCTTTTAGACACTTGTTATTATATATAATACATAAATTATATAAAAGCTTTTGTACAATTGTTAGATTACACATTTTTTATGTACTATTTTATGAACTCAAACACACATTTTTCATTCTTATTTATTTCTGTTTATTTTTATGTACTTTGAAATATTTTAAAAGACTGTTGCTTTAAATTTTAATTGTTCTGATTATGATGGGCTTATTAAGGAAAATGTATAAAAAGGTTTTAGTGTAACTTGTCTGTGTTCTGATGGTCAATTTTGACGAAAGCTCTTGACCTTTTGTGCTGTGTGGATATATTAAAGTGAATTTCACTACAACTGTGTTCTTGTTGGAGAAGTCTGATTTTTGCAGTTCATTTTCATTATTTTTTACATTGCTGTGGAGTCGGGGACTAGTTATTGGCGCCTGGAGGCAGTATTTCTTTTTCATGTTTGTTTTAAGTTAATTGATTATTGGGGTATTCTGAGGGTGCTTTTTGAGGGTTTTCATTAAAACAATATAGACAGCACAATCTTTAAAATATATTTGTCATGTTCTGAAGCATATCTAGAAACAAACCCTTGCTGGATGTAACCTCCTTACCTTACACAGTAGCAAATGATACAGGCATTTGTTGTTTATTGTATTTTGTTGTTAAGGACGGACCCCTAAATTTTTTTTTCTCAGAGATGAAAGTCCCTGTCTTGACATCATGGCAAACCTGACCCAAAATGCCTCACTATCTGTTGTATGTATGTGTAACATACAATACTTTCATGATAATTGTATCAGCAATGGCATCTTACTTCCTAGAAAGGCAAGTGAAAAAACTTACATTGGAAATTAGCATGCATAGTGATGTAGTAGTGAAACCATATTGTAAGTAAGAAGTTGCTCACCTAAGTAGGTAAATCATTTTTTTAACCATGGTGTTTTGCAGCCATATGTAAATCATTGTTCACTACCTACCATGACATCATTTTGTGGATGTGATTGTAGAGAGAATGAGTAAACCGCGACAACAAAAAATCAGCACACTTTATTCTTTTTTTTTTCAGAATTGCTTGCAACTTTAATATGAGTATAACAAGAAATTAAATTAATTGTAAAAGAAGAATGCTTACAAAAGTGACCAGTGTACTTTAAATAAGGAAGCACTCCCAAGTAAAGGTGTTCCCTAATAACATGTCATAATTGATTTTCAAGGGCTCAAAAGTTATGATATTGCATTTACTAAAATTGCTGTTTAATCTGGTGTTCTTCATTTCAACTGTTTCAGTAGCATTTATGCTGCATATGGGTTTTTCTTGCCCAAGACACAACCAACATCCAACTTCCAAACTCTCTGGCTACCTCCCACTCTTCTGCTATGATTGGTGATTGGGCACCCCTGGGGAGGGAAAATCAGTACTTTCTTACTGCCTGATGAAAAAGCAGCTCAGAGGCTTCACAAAAGCAGCAGCCAGGCTTTAGCTTCTTTCCAGCAGATAAGTACCATCTCAGGAACCCTCCTACACAGAAGTGTTTACTATTTTATATATGCATATTAAAATTTCCTGTTTTGTTTTGTTTACTTTTTAGCTGGAGTGTCTCTTTAGGAACACAAATACAACAGGCTGCAGATACACAGAAAATGGATTTTAATGAACTCTAGTGCCTCATCATAAGCCTTCAAGGAGTAATGAAACAAAAACCAGAATAGTAGTTTATGTTCAAATCCTTACACAATTAATTAGCCACTATTAATTAAACAAATTAAATTAAAATCAAATTAAATACTTCCATGTTAATTCCACATATAAACTATAAGTTGATAAATGATTTCACGATATATTTTGTCACTTTATATAATAATTTATTCTTAAGTAAATTGTCATTACCAAATTTAACCACCATTTGTTCTAAAATAGTACCTTGCAATAATAATATATTGCTTTGATGATGTTGCTTAAAATGTAAAGCTATGGGACTCTCAACTCACTGTTTTTTTAATATACCTGATATGTTCCTGTAGCCTGCATTTAAAAGCTCTCTTACTCTTACCAATATAAAATAAATTACAGGGACATCTAAGGGCATAAATAATGCTCTCTGTATTATATGAACATTTTTTTAACAGAATTAAACTGTAAATTATTTTCTGAAAATAATGTACAATATATTTACAACTGCAGCACTTACCACAAGGAAAGGTACCCACCAAAGGATTACTAAAAGTTATATATATTTGGGTACTGGCAAGAATAAAACAACTAAGTACAAGCATATCCCCTAAACTACATCCACATCTATAAGAAATTAAAAGGGTGGTGGTAAGTAATTTGAAGAATTATTTTTCTTTTATCAAAAACCATCAGTAATATCTAAGCAGATTAATTTATCTCTAAATATATTATATGTTGTTTACATATATATATATATATATATATATATATATATATATATATATATATATACTATATGTTGTTACACAATATATATTTTTCTTATTTTTATCAACTATTTTACTATTATTTTCAACTGTCAAGTTCCTATTAATTTGTGTCCGTACACATTTATACCCATTAATAACACTCTGGAAGGATTCCATAACCAAATGTTTAACATAGCTCTTAGTAATAAACGTATTAATAATTTTTTTCAGCTTAATTTAAAAAATCTAACTCATATTACCACCAGAAGTGGCGATACACTATGTAGGTTTTGGAATAAGTATGTGGGATAGACGAAATGCAGAATCAAAAATCCCTTTTCATCCATAAGGCATTATATTACCATGAATTTACTAGCAGAATTACAGGAATTGTGTGATAAGGTGAAACAGTTAATGATTAAAGAAACAAACATGCATTTTACCATCCTGGATTTAAGAAGATATTTGGAAATTGATGCAACTCCCAAGGGATTGCATGCCTTTAAAAACCCAAGTATTTCCTTTGATAATATAGATGAGGACAAGAAATTTCAGGCTCGGTGAGTAGCAGCTGCACATTGCTGTTCAATTGAATGGGTTAATATATTAATTGAATGCAATTTGTACAAACAACATAAGATCAAGAATGATACACACTATATGGAATTGGTGACACAAATGAGTGTTTCTCATTTTAATGTTACCCTTTCTGAGGTTAATGAAAAATTAAAAACCCACAAATTAGATTGATAAGAAAAAAGTTAAATTACAACAGGATCTGTGAGACTACAATAGTGGCCAGGCGTTTTTGTGAAAGACCAATCAGAAGCCCAGACAATGGATGATGAATCCACATCAGAACAGAAGTTATAAGAAGCAGCATGTGGTTTTGTTCACTACTAAAGGGACTGGATACACTACTCAATGGGAAAGAGACAACAATTTTTTTCCTCCACTTCCAGCAGCACAGGACCTGTCAAATTTTGAAAAATGTTTTCAGAACTCTGCCAGTAAAAGTAGACCATTTGCTAACACCAATAGAAAACAAGGAAGAAATGGTAATGGCTGTAGCAAGAAAGGTAGATGCAAAACAATAGACCTGAGAAGGCGTACAGTAAAGCTCGCAGGCAGTTGAATTCTCTTCCTTTAATTTCACAACCAAAGCACAAAAACAAAGCTCTGCATTAACGTCCTCAATTACGTTTTCATTTGTAAAACTTCATCAGATGTGGGCTGAAAAAACATAATTAAATATTTATACCAGTCTCAATTAAGACAGAACCTATCACAAAGCATTTTAATACACATAATTGATGTTTACCTAAAACCTTTAAATAACTTCATAAAATATACTTTCTATAATAAAAACCTTTGGACAAAATTCCTCTACTTAAAAAAGCATTCAATATGTAATTTAAAATACAATTAAAATAATAAATATGTTGGAATATAAAATATATGTTATTGTACAATATAATATATATATATATAATTCCATATAAAGGAAAGAAAAATCTTTCTGTTGATTTATTGTACCATCTTGTGGTCACTTATAAAATTACACTATAAAAATATGAGCATTTTATTAATAAAACGCATTTTTTTAAAAAATTCAATAGAATAGAGCGACAGTAAGTTCAACTCTAAGGTGTACAGGAAAAACACTTGCTCAAATTCTTATTTACATTTTAACAGTGCTCACCCTATGCATCAACAATGAAATCTGGTTAGGGAACAATATATAAGATCTTCCAGAATGACATCTAATAATGATGATTTTATAGAAGAAATGAAAATTTTAAATCAGATGTTTAGGAGAAGGAACTACCCAGATAGTTTAGTTGAACAAACAGAGAAAGAGGTCCTAGAAGGAAGATTAATGAAATTTAAACCTATTTTAGGGTGTACGGAAGAAAGTACAGGACAAGGTAAAGTAGAAGAGAATTTTAGTAGGGCCTTAGTAACAGAATATAATGCTTGTTCCAGTTTAATTAGGGGGATTATTGACAAGGAATGGAATAGATTCATTGCCATTACAGACTTAGATAAGATAACTAAGGAAAGGTTGAAAGCAGTATACAAAAATTCTTATACCCTGAAAAATATGCTAGAAAAGAATTATGTCTCTGACTCTTCAGATAATAAAAGAAGAAATGGAACTTTCAAATGTGGACATTGTTCACAGTGTGCCTACATTGTTAATAAAGAAACTATTCACTTAGAAAGTAGGAGTATGGCAATAGAAGGGAAAGAATTTAACAATTGTGACAATAGTAGTTTAGTTTACTTGGCAAAATGTCAAGCTTGCCAAGATGTAGGAAAGACAGAGCGTATATTAAGAAGAAGAATTTATGAGCATGTACATGACATACAAAATAATAAAGAAACTAACACTCTATACAAACATAAACATGACTGTGAAGATGCTCACTTTTTGTTCTTTGTACTGGAAAGGGTGAAAATTGATGGAAGGGGAGGCTTTTGGGAGGAAAAAAATGAGTATAGAGAGCTCTAGTGGCAGGTAACTTTACAGGCTAATAAGTGGCCTGGGTTGAATGATTGTATTTCCATAGCCCCCCTTCTCAAACTTAGAGCTGCAAAATTATGTTACAGTTTAGCAAACAACCTGGATCCTTGAATTATACTCTTTCAAATGAAATGTGGATTTATGCATTTTGTTCTCTTCATTTTTTATAATGTTTTAACATAATCCTTTTAAAATGGTTTAAAACATTATTTAAGGTCTTAATCCATCGCCCATTTATCTCTCATTTATCTTTTATTTCAATAAGAGCTAACATCATTATTGAATTAAAAAAAAAAATGTATTTATTAATACAATGTTCATAGTTTTATAGTGTAATTTTACAGGTGTCCACAAGATGGTGCAATAAATCAACAGAATGATTTTTCTTTCCTTTATATGGAATCGCTTATATTGCACAATAACATGTTTTATATTCCAACACATATTATTTTAATTGTATTTCAGATTACATATTGAATGCTTTTTTAAGTAGAGGAATTTTGTCAAAAGCTTTTTATTATAGAAAGTATATTTTATGGAATTATTAAAGGTTTTAGGTAAACATCAGTTATGTGTATTAAAATGCTTTGTGATAGGTTCTGTCTTAATTGGGATTGGTATAAATATTCAATTATGTTTTTTCAGCCCACATCTGATGACGTTTTACAAACGAAAATGTAATTCAGGACGTTAATGCAGAGCTTTATTTAGTGCTTTGGTTGTGACATTAAAGGAAGAGAATTTGACTGTCTGCGAACTTTATTCTACGTCTTCCCAGGTCTATTGTTTGTTTTACAAGTAATCTTTGTGGACCTAGTGCAATTTTCTTTGGAAGAAAGGTAGATGGCAATAAAGGTGAAGAAAGACTTGGTATTGAATCTTTTAGACTTTTCTCTGTGAGTGGCTGTGTTTCTTGTTCAGTGGTGGTTAATTTATCTGGTTTTGAATTAACCAATGAACATTTGGCTGTTTGAAATTTGGGAGTTCATTTTTTTCCAACAGTTTTACCACGTCTGCATTAACTTAAGAGTGAGATTTTACAGCTGGTGTGTAAGGTTCATTTAATGTATTTTTTACAAATCAGCGGTAAAAGTTCTGATAGAGAAAATGTTATTGGTAAACTTAATACCAGTATTAGTGGTGCAGATGATAGCTTCTATTCATAGGTAGGTACTAGGTTATCGGCCCAAGGGTCTAAGTAAGCCTAGCCAACAAGGTTCCCTGGCTTATGCCACCCAAGAAAGTTAATTTCCTGTGCCCCTGTCGAGCAGAGCCACAGAAGTGATCCCTAGGATGTATTTCCTATTTCCCATCCACTCATCAAGATTTTTCTTGAAGTGTGCTAATGAGGAATTTTGCTTGACATAGATGGGTAGCTTGTTCCAGAGTATAGGAAGTCTCTGGGACAGGAATCTATCCCTCCTGTCTGTCCTGTTTATAGTGGTGACAAGGTTTAGGTCTCTAGAGCATGTAGCTCGGAGGGATTGGGATTTCATTAGGTGTAGCATGTCCAACAGCTCTGGGTTTAATATAGCATTATATGTTAGGCAGAGATTTCCTCGAAGTGGGCGATATGCTACAGAATAAAGCTGGAGTTTTTTGAGACTGTCAGTTTTGGGGGATTTGTATCAAGCTACAATTTGGATTGCAGTTTTGCCCAGAGTTAGTTGCACTTGGATAACCTCGGATGCATTATGCTGCGCAACTAGCCTGTAGGTGTGGATATCCTTAATGAATATGGACACACCTCCGCCTTTGGTTTTCTGGTCCAGGCTAGATGGCCAAAAAGTGTGGTATGAGTTATAGCCTGGTAATGTAGGAGTGCTCTCTAGAGCCTTGAACCAGGTCTCAGTCACTGCACGGATATCGATGTTCTCCAATTTAAAGAGTGCCTCATGTGAGTGCACTTCTGCTGTGAATGAAGCTAATGCATACTGTTTATTAAATACATCAAAGGTTAAGTGTAAAAGCCTTTTTATACCTCCTTTTGTTAATGATTGTATGAAACAATTTTCTGCAGTCTTTAATTTTGCAGCTGAGAATGCTTTTCTTGACTTTATGGCTGATAAATGTAATGTTCAGTGTAATTTGACAAAAGCTGAATGGTTAGCTTTAAAGAATTTATTTAACAACAAAAATTTTGATTTTTAAACCAGCTAACAAAGGTAATATAGTTTATGTGCATTACAAGCAATATATGAGCATGCGTTTGCATTTAGAAGATAAATTTACTTAAGAAAAAATTAACATTGAGGTATATAATAAGGTTTGGTACAGTATAAAAAGTTATCGGAGAAAGGACAAAGGTTATGATATTTTAGTAAGGAAGTTGAAAGAAAATTTAGTGCTCAAGGTTGCAGTATTGCTATTTTTTACTGTTTACCTAAAATGCGTAAGAATTCAACTGATCCACCTGGCCATCTAATTATTTCAGCTTATAGATATTTTCTACATAATAGAGGCCTTGTTCTCTGTGAGCATCTTTTTTATTATGTGATAAAGCTTCTTTCATACATTAGGGATACTGTGAAATTTTTAAAAAAACTTCAGGCCTTAAATGGACCAGAGATATATATTGGATGACCCTTGATGTACAAAATGTATATACAAGTATTAAATATACACATTGTGTATAAGCTTTAAATTATTTCTTAGGTGGCAGTCCTGTTTTTTAATTATATTACTGATTTATTGTATTTTTGTCTCACTCTTTTTTTTTACTTTTAGTAATGAAATTTGCCATCATATTCAAGGTACAGCCATGGGGCTTCTTTTACTCCCATGTTTGCGAACTTAGCTATGGGATTATGTGAGATTGAATATTTATATGGGCATAATTTTATGAATAAATGTTATTAAATATTTTACATATATTGATTATTTAATTATTTGTGATGGAGTAGTAATGAAATTAGTGATTTTATTAAAGATTTACAAAATAATAGGTATAATTTTAGTTTTGATGGCTTACAAGTAGGAAAGGTGGTCTCCTTTTTAGATTTAAAATTGGAAGGGTTGAACAATGGAAAAGTAAAGATGATTATACATCGAAAATCAATGGATGGTGGTCAGTAGTTGTCATCCTCCTCATTTGATTTCTTCTTTACTCTATGGAGAAATATTGCATCTCCATAGACTTTGTAATGATGAGTTAGATTTTTTTTTTTTAATGAAGCTGAAAAAACTATTAATACGTTTATTACTAGGGAATTTGGGAAATATCTGGTTATGGAATCCTTTCAGAAGGGTATTAATAGGTATAAATAAGCACGGACAGAAATTAATAGGAACTTGAATCTTCAGCGTAATAGTAAAATACTTGATAAAAATAAGAAAAATATGTATTTTGTCACAACATATATTTACTGATAAATTAATCTGTTTAGATATTACCGGTGGTTTTTGATAAAAGAAAAAAAATTCTTCAAATTACTTAACACCCCTTTAATATAACTTTAGTAATCCTTTGGTGGGTACCTTTTCTTGTGGTCTGTGTATCTGCAGCCTGTTGTATTAATGTTCCAATAAATGTTATTTATTGTGGTAGTTTTAGAGTGTCTCTTTAGGAAACCTGGTATTTTTCTAATATCAAAAGTTTCCTGTCAGGGATGGCTGATTTTAGATTTTTGAAATTTGTGGACTAATTTTGTGTTAAAATGTACCACTTGTACATACTTTTTATTTCTTAAGTGAAGTTTTAGTGTAGGGATGTGTCATATTTGGGCAGGGATGACTATGGATTATGTAATGCTTGTGTTCACACTGTGACAGATCACCTGCCATTTTTTTGTTAGAGTGACATTTTATTTAAATGGGTTTGTGACAGGAATTTAGAGTGCTACTTGTGCATTACAGTGCTTGAGAGCTCACTGTGTGCATGCAAAAGTGTAAGTGTGCTTCTTGTGGAAGCTATTTGACAACTTACCTTCCTACCAGTTCATTCCAGTGTTTCTGACTGCATACAAAACATCCTTCTCAGTCACACCTTGGATACTTATCCAGCTCCTACTGACCCAACTTCTGTAGCTCCTCGAAAGAGAAAACGTACCAGGGAGTCCTTTGCCAACTCTGCAGCCTCAGTCTTCACCTCAGCCAATGTGGGATGACTCTTCAGTTGCCAGTAGAAATTTCTCTAACCACTCTCTTACCTCTCCAGGTTCCTCTGGTGGTGTCCTTTCAGCCATCATGAACTGAGGTTCAGCCACATTCTCTTTAACTCTTCAGCTATCAGAACTCGGCATGGGGAGAACCATCTTTAATGGGGCATGGAGGCATACCAGAGGATGCTTCTAGATTTGACCAGGTGAAGAGACCTCTTGATGTGGAAGAAAATAAAAGGTTAAACACTGCTGTTTGGAAGTCATGATGTCTACTAGAAAAGATCATTTTCTTACTTTAGCCAAGAAATTTGTTACATACATCCCGGTATACAGACTACAGTACCTGTAAATCAGGTCAGTAGAAACATTCCTGCAAAATACATGTCTGATGATTCTAACATAGACAGGGACAGGAATTCTTCTGCAGATTTTAAAGCCAAAGTCTGATTCAGAGGAAACTTGGTCCGCACAACTTCCTTCGGAGGAATTTTATTTTTCTCATACTAAAGCCATGATGAATTGGGTGTCTTTATGGGAACAAATGGAAGACCCCCTGAATTGAAGAGATATATGTTACAAGTGGATATGCCTCATTCTATGTTTATTCTCTGCCTTGCGCCAGCCTTGGAGGATGTATTTAATGCCGCATGTAACAACCTTGATTCATAACCTTCAGTCCCCCCAGAAAAGAAGATAGGCTTTATAAAGTTTCTCAAACTGACATGCATCTTTTTTCTCACCTTTGTTTTGACCCTGCAGCCATTTCCACACATCTTCAACAGGGAACAAGCTCTTGTTGTCCTCCAACACCTCCCCAATGGACAAGGAGGGAAGATATATTTGGTAAGGTAGTTTTTTCTTTTACTTTGGTAAGTAGAATTCCTATCTAACCAAATTTCCAAATTGTTGCCCAAATATTTTTAATAGCTTTACTGTCAACAGACACAGGCACAGTAAAGCTACTCTTATAATTTATCAAACTATGTTCATTAAGAGATTTAATAGCTAAATCGGTCTGTAAAATGGGAGCAAACTTGGTATTTTTATGAGACTTAATGTTATTTAATAAATCAATATATCTTGTCTCTAAGCAAAGTAGCTAGGGATCATTCTTTTGAAAGTGCTTAAACAGAAGAATACATTCTTGCAGCTCTAATAAATTGTCATCTAATCACGTTTAATTTCATATGTAATAGATTACTGTGGAAGTGCTGGTAGTTAACAAAAGTACTTTTATGATTTAATTCACTATCGCAACTCTTATGCAGTATTTTTAAAGTAATATTACTATCCTCATAATTAGACAACCCGAACTACTACAGTCATTTTTGAAAGGCAGTACTACTGTTACAGTCATCCAAGAAACTTTTTAAAAGTTTAAGTTCTGCACCGTAAATAAAAATTAATCTATATAGTGTTTATATAATTAAAAATCTTTAAAAAATAGATATGCATAAAAAATTCAATCCCTCACCAGGCCAAGTTCACACAGGCAAAAAGCAGAAGCTGTCTTTATCCCTACTGCAACACCAATAATTCGATGTTAGAACTTTTACCAGAAAAGAATATTAAGTAATAATTTGAAGAATAAGCATATATTATAGAAATAACCCACAGTTGGGTTTGGGTAGTGCTGGATTTACTCTTTGTTGGCATAGGTTGTCATGAGGTCACTTTGATCATGCTGTTTATTTCTAGTTAATATAGAAATTAGATTATTCTGTGGCTGTAAAATGCAAATCACTTGTAGAATGGTATCACTGAACAAAGCAGCTAATTCAATTTATACAGTGTCCTCATTAGTGATGCCTACAGGAAGCTTGTATAATTTTAGCAGTATTAGGACTTGAGAATGCACTTATTAATAAAAATATATTTTAAAGATTTATATTTAGAGATGAATTGTCTAAATGTACTCTACTTGTATTAAAAAAAATGATTTAATGGCATGGCTAGTACAGCCAACACATTGTTACCATCTATTACTGGGATATAGTATTTGTCTCCAAAACCTGGTTTTCCAAATGTACTTCTTACACATTATCTAATACTGCAGAATGTGAAGTTCTTCAGGCAAATGCTAGGATTGCACCATAAACTGCTTACATTTCTGAACCGTAGTTACTGCTGGATTGTGAGTTGAAATGTTAGAAATAGAAATGACCTCCTAAGTAACTCTACTCATTGCAAATGCATAAGTAAAACTAAAATCACAAAATAATCTGCAGATACTGAACCTTACAGATTGTACAAACTGAAAACATAAAATGTTCAAAAACAATGGAAATACTTACTTGAAAGTTGAAAGCTTTCACTCTTTTTAATCCAGAACTTCAGAACTAAATTCAGTTATAATACATAAACTGTTTAAAGAAGCATTTAAAATCACATAAAAAACACACAATAAAAATAACAACAGCCACGATCATAAAATTGTGTTACTTCATTATTGAAAGCACCATATTATGATAGATTTCTGCATAATAATGACTTAGTCAATATTAAATGTTGTACACATATACTGACAGCTACATTTTAATTTAGGTTTGTTGTACTTTTTTTTTAAATTGTAAATTAACACAGTTTTACAGATGTGGGTTTTATTATGAGTTTTTTTTTTTTTTGTGGTGATTTAGAATCGTGTGACTTTAAATGTTTCTTTAAACAGTTTTTGTACTGTAATTGAATTTCTTTCTGATGAGGTTCTAAATTAAAAAGAACTCAAGTGTTCGACGTCTAATAAAGTATTTCCACTATTTTTGAAATATTTTTGCTTTCAGTATTAATTCTTAAAAAAGTGACGCTTTTTGGATCAGATAAAATTTAAATTAATCGTTTTAACAGCAAGAGAAACTGCAGACAAATTAAGTATGCTAGAAGGCTTGAGAGCGATTGAGGGAGACTGAATTTGGTCTAAAAGAAATATAACAAATATTCTAAAATATTGCAAATACTGACCAGAAAAAAATTTCAGCATTCATAAGATCTCTTATTTAGGAAACAGTATAAGCAAAACAGTAAAATACCAGTTCCACTCTGGAAAAAAAAAAAAATATTTAAGTCATTCAGTCCTATAGCACCTTTTTTATTATACTTTCATTCTATACCCATAGCTCCTTGTAGCGTCCAGACCTTTTTTTTTTGGATGTAGCTTCTTTAACTAAGTAACTTACCAGCTAATAATAGACAGTATTGGAAAGTACAAGGATTTATTAACAAAAATGATACCTAAGATTTTTAATCTATGTTGTCATACAGTAGAGCAGTTAATTACCATTTGTCACGTATTCATATTTTCATGTTTATAATCATCTTTCCATAACTGAGAATTCTACATGTTATTGAGGGATGTGGTGAGATTTGCTGTGGTGGAAGACAGGATATTTCATTGTCAATGTCAGTTTATGTAACACTGTACCTGAGATATTTCTAGCTCTTTGTTAGTAATTATAAAAATAAACAGTATTTCCACATGTACTAAAAATCAAGTGACCTACGAACTATTGCATGACATGATGTGAAACATTAGAGTATGTTGAAGAAGAATGTCAGTGATATTTGCACTGTATGTTGGACATCTTTAGAGAAATTCAGGGTTATTTATATTGCTATTTATATAATTAAGGATATGTTTTTATATTTCTGTAAATATCCCAAAAATGTGCCCTCTGAGAGGAGTTTCTTGCTACAGTGAGAAAGCTAATGTCTTGTTAAGAAAAATGTTCTAACAGTTTGTAGTTAGGTTGTACAGTTTCCAACATATGAAAATTTGTGAAAGGTTAGCAAAAAAATATTTTGGCTTTGTGTGGGTTATGATATAGTATTTATGAAAGATTGTGAATGCACTATTGTCAGTGTAAAGAGTACTACTTGCTGATACCATTGCTATATGTACAGTTGTAATGTATTGTTAAAAAAATATTTAATGTGTTTATTTTAGTTTTTTTAAGTTTATTTTTCAGAAAATGCTCTGGAATGCAAGATGTTAATGAGTTAAGGCGTCATGCATATCCTTCAGTCTTTTTGTCATTTTTAAAGGTCCTCATTATTGCAGTATTACCCAGTTAGGGGAAATAGTTTTTGCTAGCAGTAGTGAATTTGGCTGTTACTCTAGGGAAATTATTTCTGAAAAGTTTCATCAGTTAAGGGGTCAAATATTTGGGCTATCTCAGTCAAAACTCTTGGACAAGAATTTTCAACACATCATTGTCTACATAAAGAGTAATAGATCCCAACAAACCCAAATGGCCAGTGACATAAAGATCTCTTCAGAGATGTCAGACCTAATTGTTTCTAACACTATTGTAGATACCACTGACAACAGCAGTCATCTTTATTTTGTACTACACCATATACCATAATTGTTTGAGTTGAAAATCCCAAGTTTGACATAGCACTTAGATTTCTTCAATGGGCTCTTAAGAGACTCTGTGAATTGCACAGAAAAATCAAACCTTTTCAAGGACCTCCAGTAGATATTGACAAGATATTGACAAGAAAATGCAACTGTGAAGGGTCTCCCTTGTGGGTGATCTCATTAATGGTCTGAAGATCTTTCACCCATTGTTTTGAGATTTAAAGCATATCATAAACTTGCTTAGTTACTATGGATTAACTGAGTTGTAAACCCCCTTCAGACTTTTAGCCAGTAGGTGCATATGTAGCTTATAATCTGTGTTCATCATTTAAAAAGTTGATTGCTGTCACAGCACAACAGGATTTACCTGGCTTAGGCAGCGCAGAGTTTAGGGCATAGTGTAATTTCATTGAGGGCATTACTCTGTGAGGAAGATGAAATTTAACTGCATTCACCAGGAGAGGAATTTTATAGATTTGCCATAGTAGTCCTCATAGTCTGGCTGCTCTTCATGTTCTAATTATTTTAATGGGCTAACCCATTCATGTTCTGGAAAAATAGCACATACATGACCTTTCTGCGTATGAATAAGGCTATGCATTTCAGTCCCCAGTTCAACCTTATTAATTCAACAGTATGAGCAGCATCTGTCTCTTGGGTATATTTTATAATATTTGCAAAGTTTCAGGCAAAATTTGCAAATTTTTGATGTTTTATATGTGTATATATTTATATATATATGTATATATATATATATATATATATATGTATATATATATATATATATATATATATATATATATATATATATATATATATATATATATATATATATATATAAGCCTGTTTGAAACTGGAAATCCTAGGGTGCTCTCATGAGGGGACGATGCTTATATTTCTGCTTAGCTGGCCAGTCCACTTAGCCTTTCTGGAGATGAGGTGTAAAATTTAGACCCTAAGGTCTTCTGTTATAGCTCTTGTTCTGATATCACAAATCTGCTGAGTTGTTCTACACTGCAGTGCTATAAATATCTCGCATTCCACATTGAACTGCATAGGGGATTATGCTCAGAAAGTGTCTCATTGATCACTTTGTAGTAATTTCTTCATGTCCTGTTATCACCTGCGGTTCATATTTTAAACTCTACTTGAAAATAGCATTTCATTGTTAATATCCTGGCATATATTGTCTTTGCAAGAATCAAGCTGTATTCATTTGTTTCTTTTTACCATCCTTTAAAACATAGAATCTTGGTATAGAAGGTATATATTTTCTGGATACATGGTAACTTGTCCAAAGTTGTGGAAGTAGTACACAGTGATAAGTACCCATGGCCTGACAGTGGACATATTGATACAGAGATGGACAGCTAACTTTCAGTATGATCTTTAGAGATGTACATTCTGTCTTGGTCAGTGCACTGTCTAATGCAGACAAAGGAGAATATTGTACTTTTCCAGCCATTGCTTGCAGAACGTAAGACACTTAGGGCCCATAAAACACAACACCATTTCTATCTGTGGGTGCTATCTTTCATCCAATACTGGAGATGAAATCTTCAGTAGATATTGTGAAATTAAACTTTCCAGTGTGCAGCAGGTTTCCCTATGTAGGCTCTACAGTATGCTTAATATCTGTTGTGACCACTGAAACCTATAAAATTTGGATAGAAATAAGTCATAATTATCAGTGCACATCTCTCCCACATGCTCCTCACATCCTAAGAATATTTTCCTTCCCAATAGATTGCCATGTATTTGCATTTTGTAAAAGTAATGGAAGCTAGGATCTGATATCCTACCTTGCTTCATGTATGGAATTCTGTTTTATTTTACCTAGGTGGTTTTCTTATTCACTGTAGGTTTGAGGGTAGTTTCACCAGGTGTACAGGACCCACCTTAGGCTCCCCTGAGCTGATAAGATCAAGGATGCTAGTACAGCAGCATACTATTGCTATTACCACAAAGTGTGCCCTAACCCCCTTCCACCCCAGGGCAGCCTTGCTAGCTCTGCAGTACTGCCTACAGAAGATGTACGTGCAACCTCCCTACCAAAAGGTATACCATTTGCAGTGCAGAATTTGCTGCAGTAGAGAATTAAGAGCCAAGCAAGTCTAAGTAACCTCCATCCACTCCACACTGTCAGCCTGTGGCAGTGATCACACTTCCATTTTCCCCTCCATCTGGTCTCTCCAGCACCTATGCTGCTTCTCAGGTCCAGATTTTTGAGGTGCTGTAAGTGCTTTATTCATCTGTGCCACTGGAGTACACTTGATTGCTGTAATATGCTGCTAGAAAGAAAATCCTCTTGATTGGGCTGTTTACAGTTGCGCAACAGGTAGCATGCTTGCTTCTGGTGCAGAAGGATGTGAATTGTAGTCCCACACCAGGTAGATTGATTCCTGACACTGCAGTGCAAAATAAACAGGGTGCTGCACTCCTAGGTATGTCATCTTTTGGATAAGATGTTAAGCTGAGGTCCCATCTGCATGAGTTGGCGGTAGGTCAGGTGGCTGTGAAAGATTCCCACTGCACCTGTAGAAACGAATAGGGGATGTTCCCCAATTCCCTGGCCAAATTTCCCCTAGTAATACAAGTACCACCGTGAGTTTCCCCCTGAAAACAAGCCACTAGCCTAGTGGTAATAACCTGGTTAACAAAGGATAAATAAGGTAACTAACTAGTGGTACTAACCTGGTTAACAAAGTGTAAATAAGGTAAACTAAATAAATATTTTCTATATTTAATCTTATAACAACTGGAGTATATAGAAAATAAATACTAATCCATTCTAGCATACCCTGAACAACTACATAAATAAAAAAAAAACTCACTTACTTCCAAGGGCCACAGGGTCAGTTACCAGCAGACCAGGAAGACTTAGTAAAAATGGGATATGGAACAGACTCATATATGCCTGTCAGGGGTTAGTAAATTGCCATGAAAAAGCTTTAGTGTGACCAAACATAAATCCTAGTCTTCTGTCACTCATTATTATTAGCAAGGTTCTATGAAAATTTTCTATAATTACATACATATTTTTCAACCACGGGCATTAATACCCTTCTGTCTTGCCAATATACCAAAACACTTGTTCCCATAAGAAATGTCCAGGCTGTTCTTAAAAATATCTAAGCTAGTACTTGCTTTAATGTAATTTGGTAATCTGTTCCAAGCGTCAGCTACTCTTTCAGAGAACCAGTTAGTACACTTCTCATTCCTATAGAATCTTTTACATAGGCTATCTGATGATTTTCTAGTACTTTTTGATAACCCCAAACATTCCCAGAGGTAGTTGTCCCAAAATGCCCTATATACCTGAATAAGATCTCCTCTTAAATATCTGTAAGAGACACTGTACAATTTCAGATATTTTAGTTTTTCATAATAACTTAAATTTTCACATCCATGGATGCCCTTGGTATATTTCCACTGTACTTTTTACAGTTTATTCATGCTTGTTTTCCTGTAGGGTTTCCATATTGTTATTCCATACTCAAGTTTGGGCCTAATGTAACTAACAAACAATGACTTCATTATGTTTGATTTCCTAGACTTTATAAATCTTTTTATACAACCTATAGTTCTATAACTATCATTGGCCAATTGGTTGATATGATTAGAAAAACTCGTGGCTGAATCTACCCATATATCCAGGTCCTTAAATGAGTCTACAGATGTTCATCGTGTTACACTGCTGCAGTCATTACACTTGGGTTATCCTGCCGTCAGGCGGTTCCCCAGTCGGCCTGAGTTCCAAAGTCTTGGTCCGGCGTCGGTTGCTGTCGCCTCCTCCCTGACGTCAGTGTGACAGGGGTATATAAGATGAAGCCGACGCAATTTTCTTCAGTCTTTCTTGCCGCGCGGTGCCCGAAGCAAAAGCAGTTTGCAAGTGCCGGTCGGCCATCTCCTGAGATTTTCATTCCGAATCCAGACCCGAAGTCTTCTACAAAGCGAAGTACCCCACTGGGGAAACTTTTTCTTGCCTCAGACCGATGTCAGTAAAAGTTAATAACTGTATTTCTTGTGGGAAGCAAATATCATGAGGATTTCCATTCCTATTGTATCCCATGCCTAGGCCCAGACCACTATGTCACTGGTTGTCGGTTTTGGGCTAGGTTTAACAAGCGCACTATTAAACGTCGGTTTGATTTTGCCCGATATTATTTTGGTAGAAAATTCAATTATACCATGCCATCGGAACTTCCGACAACCGGAATACACAAAAAGCACAAAGACAAGGATAGGCATCCGAAGCCTAAAACTGATGACGAAGCCTCTTCTAGGCCAGTCGCCAGTTCTCCAGTTTTCAGCGAGGCGCCTTCGCAGCCCCTGATGACCGCTTCTGTAGAACCACAGGCTGCCATCTGACTCCCACGTGGAGATGGCTGGGCCTTCGAACGCACAAGTTATTCAGCTTACCGAGACACTCCTTTCAGAGGGATCCGGAGTAGCAGAACATCCCACAGCTTCAGAGGGTGTCTTTAGACCTACTCAGTTAAGCGTTAAACCCTCAGCTAAGTCTAAGCCTCCTTTAAAATCAAAGAAACAAATACAGCATTCTCCACGTCAGGCCTCCATGCCTAAGAAACAAATGCTCAAAATGGCCGAAGACCTAATCACTCTGATCATGGGGTCCCACCCCCCTCCTGATAAAAGGCTTAGACAGGATGCAGACTATGACTCATCCGACCAGGTGTCCATCTCTTCTGATTCATCCTCAAACCTAGGATACTCTTTACCCCCCTTAGGAGGATTCTGATGCTGAGGAATCAATTCCATCAGCCTCACCGCCTGAGGACTACTCCTTTGGAGAAACCCTACATACCATGAGGGAGCATTACTCAGAATCCAAGAAAAGACTCGGAGACTTCCTTTTACTACCTCAACACGGACCCCTTGCTATTCCGTCAGTGTTAGATATTGTGGATGATGTGTATACTGAATCCAGCTTAAATCCTGATTCCTTACCTCCAGCCCCTGTTAAACCTGACAAATACTACAGAGACCCTGACTCACATAAATTTCTGTATAAAAGCCCTGTAGCTGATCCTGAAACTATTTCTCAGGGACCCAAAGGAGTTAAGGCCTCATCAGCCAAGAATTCAGTTCCCACTGATAAGAGATTCCAGAGCATTAGACAGATGGGGAAAGAAAGTATATACGTCTGCAACTTTAGCAATGAGAGCCTTAAATTGCCAGTTTCACATGCTAAAATATCAGCAATTTTTACTGTCTCAGTTAAAACAGAAAATGCTTCCAGAATCAGATCCTCCTAATTTTAAAGTAATGCAGGATTTATTGCATGCAGCTGAACAAGTGGGAAAGCATACTTTGCAATGTGGTTTTGATTCTCTAGAGGCCTCCTGCAGAACAGCAGTTACAGGCTTTGTCATTAGAAGACATGCTTGGTTAAAAGAACATACGTTACCAGATCATGTTAAAGCAAAATTATTGGATGCACCTTTGCAGCAGGATGTGTTATTTGGAGTTAAGGCAGAAGAGGTATTAAAGAAAATGTAGGATAAGGCAAAATCTGTGCAAACAGTAAAGGATTTCTTACAGGTTCAGCCTCCTAGATTTAGCAGAAACTGGCCAACTAAGAATTGGTCCTTTCCAATTACAGACAGACCTCAAAGGGGAAGATACAGACGTCCAAGAGGTAGAAGTCACACACAAGGTCCTTACAGGCCTCGACAATGGGTTGCATCAGGCCAGAAAGAAGGGGAAGACAGGCCCCAACCATATAAAAAACAGCTCCAATGACTTCCCACTACAGCTGCCAAACAAATCCCTCTTGGTAGCCCCCTTGGGAGGAAAACTGACACTCTTCTACCACAATTGGCAAATGACCACCAAGGACAAATGGGTTCTCAACATTTTATTTCAAGGTTACAGGTTCCACTTTCACACTCTGCCAAGGTTAAAAGGAATGCCAAATCTGCCACCAAATCAATGGGCAGAGGCTCAAAAACAAATTGCATCACTCATGGATATGAGAGCTATTCAAAAGGTACCATCACAGGAGCAAGGACAAGGATTTTACTCAAGACTCTTTCTGGTACCCAGAAAGGACAAAGCCTGGAGGCCCATTCTGGATCTTTCATCTCTAAACACTTACCTGGATGTTATGAAATTCAGAATGTTGACATTACAGCAGCTTCTTCCCATGCTGGGCAAGAAAGCTTGGCTCGTGACTTTGGACCTCAAAGAGGCATACCTGCATGTCCCTATCAGACAAAACTGCAGAAGATACCTCAGATACATAGCTGGTTCAATGCACTACCAATTCTCTGCACTGCCCTTTGGCTTATCTACTGCGCCCAGGGTCTTCACAAAGTGCCTGGCACCAGTAATTGCATTTTGCAGACAGAAGGGAATTCAAATTTATCCGTACCTGGACGACTGCCTGATTCAAGCAAAGAGCAAGGACATTCTTCTAATACATCTGGCATTTGTAAAAAATTTATTAAGTTGCCTGGGGTACACAGTAAACGAAAAGAAATCAAAACTAGTGCCCTCACAAGCGATTATATTCCTGGGTGCCAGCTTGAACACAAAGGCCCAGATGGCTTATCTCATGCCAGACAAGCAAGGACAACTGACTCATTACTTTCAATTGATGGCAACAAAGACCCAGCTCCCTGCAAGAAAAATTCTGCAGGCCTTGGGTTACATGGCATCCTGCATACTACTAATTCCATATGCCAAACTGCATATGAGGAAACTACAATGGTACCTAAAGAATGTATGGTCTCAACACTGTCAAAGTTCGGAAACAGTTATACCACTAATCCCTTGCCTTCAACAGGAGTTTCAATGGTGGGCTCAAGCTTGTCACCTCAACAAGGGACAGCCTTTTAGACAACCCACAGCCAGGCAAACACTGACAACAGATACATTGGATTACACCTGGGGAGCACACATGGCAGGCAAATGTATTCAGGGCACGTGGCCCAAAGAACAAAGGCATCTTCACATCAATCAAAAAGAGATGCTAGCTGTACAAAATGCCCTTATAGCTTTCAAGGACCTGCTGCATCCAGGACAACTACTGATAGACAGACAACACCACAGTTATGTGGTACATAAACAAGCAAGGGGGCACTCACTCCTACCCCCTATGCAGACAAGCCATGACCTTGTGGAACACAGCTATAAACCTTCCAAGTTCATCTGCAAGCACAATTCCTGCCAGGAGAGATAAACACACTGGCAGACGACTTAAGCAGAAACATCATGGATCCCCACGAATGGGAATTGAATCCACAAATATTCAGAATGATAACACAGAAATGGTCGAGCCCGGACATAGATCTGTTTGCATCCCCAATAAACTGCCAGCTACAAAAATTCTGCACAAGGAGTTACCATCCACAAGCATGGAAAGTGGATGCCCTCTCATTCAGCTGGGAGAACCTACAAGTATACGCTTTTCCACCACTACCTCTCCTGCCAAAGGTACTCATAAAAGCCAGGCAAGACGAGCCAAAGATGATCCTGATTGCACCAGACTGGCCACGCCAGCAATGGTACCCAATCTTAAGGAGCTTAGCACAAGGACCACCCTGGATTTTGCCTCAAATCCCACATCTGCTGACTCAGCACAACAATCAAATACTACACAGCCAGCTAAAGACCTTAAACCTAGCTGCATGGAAGATTCCTTTGTCAAGCAAGCAGTGCCTCTCTCCAAAGCTGTTATGGATGTCATTCTGGAGGCCAGAAGGCCTAGTACCAGGAAAGCCTATTCGGATAAATGGAAGAGATTCTGTGCCTGGAACCAAGCTCACAGCCTTGACCCTCTTGTCCCAAACATTCCTCAGATTCTACAATACTTAACTGAGATGCTGGACAAAGGTCTCTCCTTCTCATCCATTAAGATTCACGCCTCTGCTATCTCTGCTCATTACAACACGGATCCACCAATTTTCTATAATCCTCTGTTAAAACAGTACCACAAAGGGGCTAAAAACATAAGACCGCCCCGTAGAGCACCTACTCCAACTTGGGACCTCAACTTTGTTTTGGAAAAACTTACTTTACCTCCTTTTGAGCCAGCTAACACAGCAGAATTAAAATATATCTCTTGGAAAACTGCTCTGCTCCTGGCAATAACATCAGCACGAAGAGTTTCAGAATTACAGACACTAATGGCAGTGGAACCTTTCCTCATTTTCCACCAGGATAGGGTGTCTTTAAGAACTAACCCTATGTTTATGCCAAAGGTGGTATCCAGTGTGGCTCTAAACCAAACTATTCACCTTCCAACTTTTTATCCTAAACCACAGAATAAAGGGGAGAGACTACTGCACTCTTTGGACATTCACAGGCAGTTACGCTTCTACTTGGACAAAACCAAAGCTTTCAGAAAATCTGACCAATTATTGGTAGCATATGCTGCAGGAGCACAGGGAAAAGCCATTTCAAAACAGACTATTTCAAAATGGATAGGACATTGTATACATTTATGCTACACATACCATGGAAAACCTGTACCTAGCAGCATTAGATATCACTCTACCAGGGCAGTAACCACTTCAACTGCCTACCTGAGGGGAGTACCTACCAAGTATATTTTGGAAGCAGCAACTTGGAGTTCTGTACATACCTTCACCAAGCATTACCATCTGCCTCTATACTCTAAATCCAGAGCTGGCTTCGCCACTGCAGTGCTGCAGGGCCTTATAGCCACCCCTAACGCCTTATAGAACCAGCCACCCTACCTCTGCTTTGGGATTCTACCCAAGTGTAATGACTGCAGCAGTGTAACACGATGAACATAGTACAGTTTTGTACCTACCATAAATGTAGATGTTCGAGTGTATACACTGCTGCAGTCCAGGTTACCCTCCCTCATTCCCCTCTTACTGGCAGGTACGTACCTAAGTCTTCTACCCTTACTACCTATGGGAAGTATTTGCTGGTAGCTGTAAGTTGTTTTTTGCTTTTCTTATGTATGTTTTATTAGCAATTGGAATTGCCTACCTATATAGAGGCACCTGACATCTGGGGCAAGAAAAACTGAAGAAAATGGCGTCGGCTGCATCTTATATACCCCTGTTGCACTGACGTCAGGGAGGAGGCGACAGCAGCTGACGCCGGACCTAGACTTTGGAACTCAGGCCAACTGGGGAACTGCCTGACGGCAGGATAACCCAACTGTAATGACTGCAGCAGTGTATACACTCGAACATCTACATTTATGGTAGGTACAAAACTGTACTTTTCAGTCACTGCGTGCTGTATTAAATATTCACCTTTCAGTTTGTCTCCCAAATCTCATATGCTTAGTTTTTGATGTATTTATCAACATATTATTCTCCTGTGCCCAAATGGTCAATTTAGTCAAATTATTTTGCAGACATGCCTTATCTGTAACACTTGTAAACAGTTTATCCAATTTCAGGTCATCAGCATATAGCCTGTAGAACACCTCAGATGAAAAACTAAAGTCTGAAAGATACAATCTAAACAAGTAAGGATCTAGGACAGAGCCCTGTGAGACACCTTCACTGTAACCAATGATTTCACCTGTACAGTTGGTGTGTGATACTTGTCATGTCCTATTTGTAAGCCGTGCAGCTATCCATCTTATCAACAGTACACCAATACCTAGTTGTACTAATTTATTGACCACTGTTTTGTGTTTGGCCCTGTCAAATGCTGAAGTTAAATCTTTATAAATCACATCACAGCACAATTTTTCATTCATAGCTGTTATTATATTGTTATAGAACATCATGCTACAAGTGGTAATAGATCTATTTTCAACATAGGCATGCTGATATATGGGACTGAGTATGGTTTCAAGTCCCAACCTATACTATTCTGACAGTAACTTATCCAGTATTACCTTCTCCATTATTTTTCCACAACATGAAAGTAGACTTAAGGGTCTATATGATTCTGGGTTTGTCCTCTTCTCCTTTCCCTTAAAGACTGGTTTAATAAGTGCATGTCTCCAATCTTGAGGAATCTCCCCATATTTCTATGACCTAGTGAATAACAGATGTAATGGTAGTGTAAGTTCTTGCTGAAGTGTTCTCAGGTCATTGTTACTTATTCCGTCTCCTCCCTGTGCTTTGTTTGGATCCAGTTTGCACAGTTCTTTTTCAATATAGTCTAATTTGATTCCAGTATCTGAGGTTACCTGGATGTCACTAGGACAACTTACTACCCCTTTTGTGGAGCCAGACTGTTTTGCATAAGATTTTGTAAATATAACTATAATCTGTTGTGTCTGAGAATACATTTTAGAATCTGCTCACAGTTTATCAATTTGTGTATCTTTATTCCTTCCACATCTTATGTATCTGTAAAAATGTTTCCTATTATGCTCAATATCTTTATATAAATTTTCTTCAAAGTTTTCTTGATCTTGTCTAACACTGTGATTAATCTGTTTTTCCAGCTTGTTTATTTCAGTTTTCAAAGTTGTAGTTTGACCTCTCTTCTATTTCTTAGATTTTTTTGTCTCTCACCTTAATGCGGTATTTTGGTCTTATAGAAATATACCCCCCTGATGTTGCATGCCTAGATCCTGATGTTAAACATTTTTTGAGGTTTTGCACGCAAAAAAATTTTGACTGTGTTAAATTGGGAAGAACCTTGTTGATTCCATAAAAGAAGCAAAGCAAGGAAATCAACCTTTTAACTGCATAATAATATGAGATCATGCCAGCATGCAAGTTTAACATCTCAAGACCTAAGGCTGTTTATATGTCCTCATTCATGTCCGTGATGCATGGATTTTGACAATGAAATTAACATGCTGTACCCCATTTTAAAAGATGAGTATTGGATTTGGTAGGGTATATTATTACCTTCATCAGGATGTGAATGCAGTGACGAATTCCACTGTTTATTTCAGCCAGCAGTAGCTATTCACATAAAATAAATACAGCTTACACTACAGACTACTGTTACTCAGCAGATACTGTATCACCATGTGCTATTGTAATGTTGTACCAAAACTGGCAGATGTAGTGCAAAAATCCTGCATATTGGGATCTCATAAAATATAGTAACAAAGGAAGTTGCTAGACAAGCAGTCAGTGTGACTACATGGGAAAGATGTTTATATATAAAACATCATTGCAGTGCTACAATTATGCTCTGAATTCAGGAAAAGACAACTTTGTTAAGCAGTTTTCTGATGTAAGAAAGGTACTTAACATTTCTGTTAAGCACCTTTCAGAGATGTGAAGCTGTAGTTTCACACTGCATCTTAATAGTGGTCACCAGAAAACTGCATCAGAAGCATGCGTTGTATGCTTCACTGTACCACAAAACAAAATAACAGTGGCAGAGTGAAGTGTCTAACCGTTTTTAAAGTCATTGGGTTCATCAGACAAACAGTCACTGCCTGGTGTCTGTGGACTGGGCTGTGCTAGCATTTTGTGGCTTACTTTGTGTACCTTTTTTCCCTGTAACCTGAAGTACATGGAGCAGCTAGAGCTCTTTGTCATACAGACATTTATGATTGGGTTTTTCTGATCATGACTACTAACTATATGTTTTTGATTGTCAGGGTGAATTTCTTCACATGCATGTTTCAAAACTGATAAATTGGTTATGATTGCAGAACTGGTCATCCTCCTCCATAAGAGTAACACCCTAAAGAAAAATACTCTAATGGTAATGCTTTTGTTGCTTTTTTGAGAAGAGCCATGCAGGTAATCCCAGAGGTAAATATGTGGCTACCCATCTGTTTATCTAAGTTTACATTTAATGAAGCCAAAGTATTGCTGAGTTTCACGTGTAGAGGAAGTTTGTCCTAAAGCTGAGAAATGTCTTGGGTTAAGAATCTCTCTAGAAAGTTTTGTTCATTTCTGGTATAGATAAAAGTTGTTTCTAAGTGGATTGGCTATATTGCTGGTTCTGGTAAATTATTAGAGTTTGAATAGAGCTGGCTTCTATTTGGCATGGTGTGCCAGGCTTGGTAACTGTGAAGGATCTTTAGATCACAGAGTGTATGGATAGTTGAGCTAATCTTTCAGTGTAACCAAGGGAATTGAGGCCTCTGATTTTTCTTAATTAGAAATTTCTGCAGGCTTTCTGGGGCAATATGCCTTGTCTGGTATATGCCGAAGGGAAATTGTATATTCAGTAAAGGAAGAATACAGAGGATAATTTTATCGTTATATTTAGAGAAAATATCTTTTTTTTTCATTGGGCCAGATAGAAGTATTTCCAGACTATGGATGAAACACAGTAATAGAAATAGATTGAGTTACATATGTCCCAAGGTCTTATATGAGAGCATCAGTCTGTAAAGAAGTGTCACAAATATGCTAGGAAGTAGGTATAACTTGCTTACTGAATAGTATCACACTGCATTTTTTAGTATTTAATTTTAGACTGTTTTCATAATAGATGGTATAGGCATAGTCCAGAACTTGCTGGCATAGTTTGCTATCAATCAGCGATTGATCACTAGTGGCCATCATGCAGTCATCAGCAAATTGGAATAGCCACACTCTTGCAGTATTGATCTGGATACCAGCAAAATATATGCCAAACATAGTCATACAGTGAAAAAAAAGAAAAAGACAGCAAACTGTCTTTAACTCATCCCTCTCACTGATCCAGCTCTCTCTCTCTCTCTCTCTCTCTATATATATATATATATATATATTTGTTCCCCAGTCATGCAGTATTAGTATGCTTTGTTCACTTGTTTGACACACAGCGGAACCAACTATGTCTAATGGTATACTTGTGAGAGTCCCATCGTTCACGGATGGTCCAGGAAATCCTATCTTATGCATAAATAACTGGAATCATTCTTAACAGCAGTAAAATATTGCCAAATAAATGCAGGCTAAGGCTTGATGTCAAAAAGAGCTGTTGGACATGGTACACCTAAATAAATCCCAATCCCTCCGAGCTACAGGCTCTAGGAACCTAAACCTTGTCACCACAATAAACAGGACACACTGGAGGGATAGATTCCTATCACAGAGACTTCCTATACTCTGGAACAAGCTACCCATCTATGTCAAGCAAAGTTCTTCATTAGCTCTCTTCAAGAAAAATCTTGATGAGTAGATGGGAAATAGGGAATACACCCCGGGGATCACTTCTGTATCTCTGCTGGACAGTGGCACAGGAAAATAACTTTCTTGGGTGGCATAAGCTATGGAACCTTGCTGGCTAGGCTTAAGTAGGCCCTTGGGCCGATAGCCTAGTACCTATCTATGAACCGGAAAGATTTTCTTTACTCTGGCATACCAAAAATAATTTTTCTCAAGAAACGGTAGGCAGGACAAGAAAGACCTTGGAGCATCGGGTCCATATAAGCAATAGGCCGTTAATTTTGAAGGTACATCATAAGGAGCATTACTGCAGTATAAACGTTCACTTGAAGCTGGACAGCAAGGGAGGGAACAGGAAACTGTGCCAACTCTTGATGCAGTCAATGTTGAGGAGTGATAAGCCAATAATTTCTCATATGACGGAGCAATGGATGACACAGGATGAAATTGAAGAGAATGCGCCACAGGAAGATGCTATAGAACTCTTTAGAATGCCTGCAGGAAATAGAGAACAAAAAATGTGCCCCTAGTTTAGATGAAAATGAGCTAAGAGAAGAGTTGCTTTATTTAATAGAGATAGATAGACATATTAAAATCAGTGAAAGAAATAGGCTGCAGAAGGTCAATAAAACTCAAAAAGTAAAAAGTCAGAAATCTGATAAAACAAATGAATACAGTAATTAGAACTGTCCTTAGAAATCTATGCGACATAACAGAAGTTAACAGGATATATTTCTGTGCAGCTAAATTAATAACAAATAAAATTCTACCACAAGAACAAACGGTGGTAAGGGAATAGGAAGGAGAGAAATCGAATGCCATCATGGATATATCGAACAGAGAAAACTATAAAGCAATTAGGACAAGAAGAGTCACTGTTAGAAGAGTATAGAAGAGGAAACAGATCAACAAAAATACTCAGAAAGATAGAAGTGATAAAAGCAATGCACAGTATTATAACGGATCAGGATCTGTTTTGCACTATTGCAAATAAACTAAAAATCTCAGCACAGGTGGAAAAACTTAGAAGATACATAGTTAAATATAAAGGAAAAGTACAAAATAAGCAATTTATCGATGACCTTAAAAAGTTCTATAGAGAATTGGGAAATAAGGTAAAAGGAATTGAAAGACCACCCAAAGAGAAGAAATGGATACATTTTTGAGAAATATCTATGAAGATCCTGTGGAACATAACAAATATACAAAATGGATAGAAAGAATAAGAACTTTAAAGGTACAGGATATAAAATGGGATGAAGTAACAGCCATAGAGTTTGAGATAAAGTTAAGGAAAGCTTCCAATAGGAAAAACCCAGACCCAGATGCAGTACCTAACTTCTGGCTAAAAGTGTTAACATATTTGCATGAAGATTTAGCCATGAGTAAGAACTATTTACATGCGCGCCCTGAACAGACACCAACCTGGTTAACAACAGGGAAAAGCAATGCTCCTACTTAAGAGTCAACCTGCAAGTTATCCTAAAAATTACAGACCAGTAACTTGCCTTCTGACGACATATAAACTATACACAGGAATTGATGCTGACAGAGTTTATAGTCATTCAGAATAAAATTCAGTCATGGCAATAGAACAAAAGGGGAATAAAAGAAAGTCATATGGAACAAAGGATTATCTGTTGCTAAATGAAGTCATAATGGAGAACTGTAAAAAGGAGAAGAATCTAAGTATGGCGTGGATTGACAACAAAAAAGCAAAGAGTGCTTAAAATGTATAAGATAACACCCTACACTGATCGATTACGTTACAGTGGCTGTGAAACAGTGGCAGACCACTTTGCAATTAAGCCATGATAAAGGACAAATTATTATTCCAGGGATAAAAATTCAAAGGGGGATGTTCCAGGGTGACTCTCAGTCACAGCTGCTATTCTGTCTTGCCCTTAACCCTTTAAGCTGTCTACTTAATAGATTAGGCCATGGCTATAATTTGGCTCCTAGAAAACAACAACATGTAAGACCTCTCATCATCTCTTTGTCAGTGATTTAAAACTGTATAACTCATCATATGAGGAACTGAAAGCACAACTGCAAGTAGTCAGAACTTTTTCAGATGATATGATGAGGTCATTTGGTCTTGATAAATGTGCAAAAGCAACCTTTAAAGCAGGAAAATTGCAGCACCAAGAAAACATCAGTTTAGGACAAGAATGTGATATAAAAGAACTTGAGCAAGAGTAGTGAACTGATGAAAGATCAACAATAAAACATGAACAAATGGGTATAAAACTTAGTAAGGAACACTTTAGAAGACTTAAATTAATCCTGAAAAGAGCGTTAACATCTATGAACAAAATTCAAGCTATAAACCAATTTGCTCTTCCTGTCCTAACTTACAGTTTTGGAGTGATTGACTGGCCCCAAAACATGTTAGATTAGACAGGAAAGCAAGAAGGATGCTTCATGCTAACCAAATGATTTATAAAAATCAGAGCATACCAAGATTATATGTTCCTCGTTCCAAAGGAGGTATAGGACTCCTTGAAATTGATTACTTGTTTAGATCTGCAATTGTGGGTCTGCACACATATCTGTTGACCTCACAAGACCCAAACATAGTGAACGTTTTGAAACATGAGGAGAATAAATCTAAGATGACTTCCCTGCAGAAGGATATTGGCGTCAAGCAGGAATGGAAATCAAACCAGAAACAGACAAAAATCAGGCAGCAACTGAATGTGCCAAAAAAACTAAATAAATAATATAAGGTGAAGGACCAGATGAGAAGGCAAGAAATGTGGAAAATGCATAAATATAGTTGCAAGTGTATAAAACTTCTGGAAGAACCTCATGATTAGGATCGAATGCAGGAATGGTTAAGGAGAGGCAAATTCAAACCAAAAGATTAAAAGTTAATATTGGCGGCCCAAGATAGTGGATTACATACATGTTGGTTTACAAAGTCCATTGAACATGTGGGAGAAACAGAAAAATATGTTTATAAAACAGAATTGAAAACAGCCACACACCTTGTTGCTGGTTGTGGCATAGTAATGTCAGAAGGATTGTATACTGAAAGGCACAATAATGTGGCAAGACTGTTGCACTGGGGGATTGTGCAAACATTGTGTATTGAAGTGGCTGAACACTGGAAACATGAACCACAAAGCATCCTAGAAAATGATCACATGGGATCACCCATTACCAACAGTTCAAAAGATAGATGCGAGAAAACCAGATATAGTGGTCCATGAAAAGAAGACAAAAGTATCATTGAACATTGAAATCTCTACACCCAGTGACTCCAGTGTCTTGTGTACAGACAGACAAAAAGTCATAAAATATTAAGATTTGCAGGCAGAAATGAGAGCAATGTGGAAGAAAGATACCCAGACAGTTATAATAGTAGTAGGAGCAATGGGTCTTATAAAAAAAGAATCTACATCATATTTAGAGGGTCTATATTAGATCAGCGAACGCTGATTGATCAAACTTATGTAAGCGAAAGCTTACAACCTTGAACTGTCAGAACAGCGATTTTTTTTTCCTAGGGAAAAAAATTGCTGATCCAAAACACATACACACAACACAAGCACACCAAACAAACAGCAATCCACACACATACACCTAAAATCTGACACCTAACCCTACACTAAACTATACACACACCACTAACTATCCACTTACCTTAACCCAAACCCTAACCCTAAAATCCGTCACTATCGCACACTGACCTCACCCGCTCCCTAACCCTAACTCACCTAACCTGCCCTAACCCTCATGTCCACACAATCGCACACATACCTAACCCGCGCCCTAACCTGCCCTAACACTCACATCCGCACAATCGCACACTTACCTGAACCTGACCCATAACTTTCCACCACAGCACTGAAAATACCGAAGCAACAGAAATGGACAACCAAATTCTTTCCCTGGGAAAAAATTTGGGTTTCTGTTGCTTCAATATTTTAAGCTTTTGCTTACATAAGTTCGATCAATCAGCATTCGCTGATCTAAAATAGACCCATATTTAGATGTGTTACCAATACATGCAACTCCATATGAATTGCAGGAAGAGTCATTACTGGGCACACTGCAGATACTGCGAAAAACACTTTTGGCTGACATCAAACATTGAAACAGTAATAATTTCATGAACTTTAATCATACTATGACTTAGAGATGGGGTCCATTCCTGTCATGGTTTTAGAAACCCAAAAGATTTGAAGAAGTTAAAAAAGCAGGATTCATTCTTGTGAACTGAGACACTTGTCAGAGAAGGACATGGGTTTCTGAGCATATATTTTCCAAGAGTCAGACAGACTTGGTACATGCTGCTGTAGGCTCAAGTCAAAGCTGTTAAAATCAGTTTAGCTGTAAAGGAGCACACTTTCCATCCTCTCCTTTGTTCTTTTTTTGCTACCTGAGCTGAACAGCCACTCTGATTATCTTCATAGTGTCATTGGTTATTAAAAGCGTAGTTGTTTAGTTGTTTAATGTGTTTATTTGGTGTAATTTGCTGAGAATTTAAGTACAAATTTCTGGTAAATTTTGTACATAACTAACCTCTCCTTGGAATATCACCAGTAAGTGCTGCTGTAGCCATCAGATTACCCCCACGCACACCCCTGTGGAACATAGATATGTTTGGTGATTGTTTGGTTTTGAGGAAGAACATGACATTAAAAAGCATCCACTGTCCTACTGTTAGTATTATTATTATTGATGATAAAAATAAAAGTTCAAAATTATCATAAAATGTATTATTTTGTGAAATGGAAGAGTCATTCAGTAACCAAACAGATCTTTTCAAGTAGCTAGCTAATTTCATTGTTTTCTATTGTGATAAATACAACAAAATATTTTCGGAATAGAATTGAGATCCACTTTGCAAGTTCAGCGTTTACATCTGCAGCCTTCTTGAATTGTGCATCTCTTCAGAGAAATTGTGAAGCAGTTAAGCGGTCATCCATCATCTTCTCAAAACACTGCAGTCTGATATCAAGTGCAGAAAGAGAGCAAGCCTGGCTTTTCTAGTTCTCCATGAAATTTTGTAGTAATAATCACAAGCAAGACTATCATCCACATTGGTATACCCAAAATAGTGTACCCCAGTGTGTGTGTGTGTTTGTGTGTAAACTGGTGTTCACACGACTCTGATGCTGAGTGTGAAAAGCTGCACAAAGCATATGTTTTAGTAATAGGGGAAACAAAGATGAAACCTGTAAGAAAGCTTTTTTTTTTGTTTTGTTTGTAGACATGCATTGGAGCTTTGAAAAGGGAAACTTACACTCGCACAAGCTTGCACACGTGCACGCAAGTTTTGTGCTTCTTAGACTGCTTCCTTTCAAAAGCCATCATCTTATTTCGCTTAAAACTGGTTATGTAAGTATCATTGCTTTGGGTGAAGTTATCTGGATTTAAAATTTTCACCCAAAAGGAAGAAGGGTCAGGACTTCACTGAGAAGCTTATTTAGGTGTGTTTGGTTTTGGTCACATTCCAAGTCACCAGTATTCACTTACCACGCATTCTTAATGCTGAGGACCTTGTGTGTGTAGTGCATATATGTATCTTTATACGTGTGTGTGTGTGTGATATATATATATATATATGTGTGTGTGTGTGTGTGTGTGTGTGTGACGAAAATGAAACCCACACAAGTTCGCAGTATAGTGAAGAAAAGGGCAAAGGTCACCATGGTGGCCAAATGGTTACTTTCCCAGAGTAAAATTCTAGTGATCTGACTGTTTAGGAAATTGTGTTCTGCAAAGTTGTCCCGATGTTTAGAAGTTGATGAAGTGGGTTTTTGATAATTACAGGTAGACCTACATATGTAGTGTGTGTGTGTGTGTATTTTAGTGTTTTTAATGTTGTGTTTGTCATATTAATTGTTGACAACAGTGTAAATTTAAACTGGACTTCTATACCCTGCAAAACACTTGTGTCACCAAAAGATATATGCACCCTTGCAGTCACAAAGCAGTTATATAAGATGCAGTAAGTTAGGAAATAGCCAAAATTAGCTTTGAAGACAATGGAAAAATGCCAGTACGCATCTGGTTAAAGAGTATGAGTCAGAGGGACTTCCGTATGCTGATCTGACTCAGAATGAGTTGATAGCCATCTTGGGTACATCTGAAGTTTAGTTCACTAAATCTAGAGAGAGCCAGGCTGGAGCTGTGTAGGTAAGCAGCGTGAATAGTAAGAGCAACTCAAATTGTCGTAAGATTATATTAGAGTTTAGCTTGTACTGTGGAAACTTGAGCTGAAGCTGGAGATGGACCACCTAGAGTTTTAAGCAAAAGAGAAGGTGTAAGGGATCCAAGAGAAAATAAAGGACAAACTATACAGGATGAATGGAAGCATCACCATGAGCTGATCTTGAGCAAGGAGAGAGCGAAGCGGTAGCAGCAGGAAAAGGTGATGACTGGTCTAAACCTGATGTATTTGTGATGACCAGTCTAAACGTGATGCATTTGAGCAACAGGGGTGAAACCCCAGTCCTGGATGTCAAGATCAGTACTAAACTATTTTCTTAGGCTAAGTAGTTGGATACCTCCATATTTTTATTCAGGAGTTTGAATGTGTGAGTAATTAGCACCAAATACACAGAGAGCCATGAATGATGTTTTCATTCCCCGTCTTCATGAGGTTGGCAATGTATGTGGATTGCATGTTAAGTGACTCAACCTGGATTTTATCAGAGTTAAAAATTGTTTGTTTGAATGTTTTAAGTTAACTGTTGAAGCTTATAAGAAGAAGGTTTACAAAACGTAGGTTAAAAGCATAAGACAGTGTCAGTGACTTCACTGCACAATAAAGCACTTTCTTTAATAAGTGTTGAGTGCATGTGAAATTGCTACTGTTGAAATATTGTGCAAAATTCTGATGAGTAAATAAGAATCTAGTTGACAGACTTTGAGTATAATATTTCTGAGAAAATAAGCAGAAAGAGGGACCTTTATTGAGCCAGCAGGACGCATTTGCTTAAGAGAGGTTTATCTGGCATAAAGGAACCCATGGGACACACTGAACTATCACAGCAGGTTCCACAGGATTAGGGTGAAGCCCTGTTTCCAATACATAAACCAAGTTCATCTGATTAGGTGATTCCAATGTAACTATGTGTGATATGTATGGTCCAAATGACAGGGTGAGGAACAAAATCCACATGAGGGAGACTGCTGTCTTGAATGGAGCCTGCAGCATCCTGCATCAGCATTCAAACACAGTGTCCTGTTCCTTATGCTTCTTATTAGGAAAGCTGTTATATTTGATGCAAAAGTCACATCTTGGCACTTCATTTTATTATCCACTGTTACCACTGGATATAGGTGTAAGTTTGGCATCCCGGTTTCTTCAGCTTCAAGACCATAAGGTATGGCCATCACAGATATTTTTTTCTGTCATAGTGAATACAAATAATTATTTATGATTGCTGCAAGTGATTTTCGAATATTTATGTTAGAACTTAAGTTTTAATTGTGTTTTCTAGTGTCTATTTTATATTTCTTGTAGAAAGTAACATGTTTATATTTCTTGGATGGAACTGTCTGATTTATTTTCTGGGATGTAAGGGAATATTTTTGTCTTATCAATGGCTGAAAGTGATACATTACTGAAGAGCTAAAAATTTGTTATGGCATGTACAGTTCTCAGTTTTATTTGCATTCGTTTTCATTTTTTAACAGAATGCTGATGGAAAGCTGACCCTTCAGGAGTTCCAGGAAGGCTCAAAAGCAGACCCGTCTATTGTGCAGGCATTGTCTCTCTATGATGGCCTTGTATAGTTCTTCCTGTTTTGTACTATGGTGAGCAAGGAGTAATGATTTCCTTACAGGCTGACAGCAAGTAAATAAAAAGAAAATATTTTTTTTCTCCAGGATCCTCAAGAGACCCTTACTTGGTTATTTATTTATTTATTTTCTTGCCAGTCCGTTTTTTCGGCTTTGGCATGTTAGTTACTCTTTTGTGCTGGATTACTTGAATATATGCCTTTGGACAAGAAGCCAGTCAGTTTATGCTGATAGAAATCTTAAACAGCTCTTCAGCACTACAGAAATAGCCTGTTTGGTTCAAGCAAGGAGCATTTTTTCCTGCAATATATTTTGTCTGCATTTTAGACAAGCCCTCGTGTTTGATAGAACATTGTGGTACAAAACAGCTGAAAGCCCTCAGTAAAAGTTATGGTAGGTGAAACAGGTAAATAGCGTAACTTAAAGTAAGTCCTTGTGTTAGTCTTTGGTTTCTTTATCCAAAGCAATGAGTTGAAATTGAGTGAAACAGCATACTGTTTACCTGCGTTTGCTCTAGTCATGCTTGAAAACTGAATTACTTAGCTTTTGGTCAGCCTTTTGTTTCATTGTTTCTGTTTACTGATTTTTTTTTTCTTTTGAGTACTTTCTTAGTCATTTAAGATTCCTCCAGAGGCAAGATCTTGAATGTGGACAGATTTAGCTGCATATTTGAGAGAACAAAGAAATATTGTAAGCCTTTTTGCTCTGTTATTTTGAATCAAGCTATGTAGATAAGTTGTTCTTTTTTTTAATTTATGAATGAATGCCTTTGTTTTTCTTTCAACAGAGGTATCTTGTATACTGCCTTTTAGGTTGGGGTCTGCCTTCAGTAACATACATGTATGTAATTTGCTGTGTCTGTGTTCTTTTGATTCATGATTTTAGTTTAAGAAATGTAGTACGTCTGCAGAGTGTTCCTTCTTTATTGTATCATTTAACATGCTGTTTCGTCCTAGTGGGTCAGGCCAGGTGGAATGGTGGCATTCTTCATTATTTGATTATGTAGAGTAGCAGTCATTACAGTTGTGTGCGCCATTTTACCATTATTTGTTTGATCTGGTTATATCAAATACTGGTCCTCTGTCCCATTTTGTTTGTATATCTTAACATGTGAACATACAGCTTGATAAAAACAAAGCCAGAACCTTAAATATTCTAAACATTCTGTCTCACTTTTAAGTGTATAAATTTGTGTTAAAAAGAGTAAGTGTTAGAGGTCTGCTCTACCAAGCTTATCCCTGCAGTCGTTCTTCATCTAGTCACATTTCTCCTTCTTAGTCCTCCCTTAGTGCTTACTGCGACTGCTTGTTATTAATGGATGAGTGACCTTTCAAATAGCTTACTTCAGTCATTTTAAATTTTTTTGTAATTGAGAGGTACTGCAGTAAGGAGAGGTGATTTAAATTTGAAGCTCTAGTGAAAATACAAAGTAAATGTTTCAGCTTCTCATATCAGATAATGTTGTTTTATGATGCATGTGATACATTAAGGTTTAAATAACTGTATCTAGGATAGCAAAGCCCACATGCCATAGGATAAGGCATGTTTGAAACCAGAAGTTATGAGTATGTCAGGACAAGTACTGCAGAACTCGCCTTCAGACCAAGGAAGTGCATCATGGTGTCAGAAATGGCTCACTTTCTGTAAATAGCAAATTAGTATTTATTTATTTATTTATTTATTTGTAAAGATGAAAAGTATATTCAGATGAAAAGTAAAATGATTAACTGTGAGGAGACTTGGGCTTCAAAAATGTTAAGATGGTCTTTGGACTGTGAGCATTACAGTGATTTCACATACAGACCAGCAGGCTTTATTTTTCAAATGGAAAATATGCAACATGTTTAATTTACAGTTTTCAGAGACATACAACACTTAAAAATGTAAGCAACAGAAAATCACTAGAAAAAAGGTTGTTGTATCTTTCGGCTTTTCCCTATTAGGGGTTGCCACAGCGGAACTCCAGTCCGCTAATGATTGGTAGTTGATTTTTACGTGCTGAGTTACCAGCCTTGACGGACAGCCTTCAACGAAGGTACGCTCATTCACGCATGTCTCCATGCAGAAGACACTCAAACTGAGAATCGAACCGGACAGCGTCTTACTGTGAGGCGACAACGCTACCGCAGCACCACAAAACTGCATAAAATTTGAAAACCTGTGCTTCATTAGCTATAATGCTTGCAAGTGTTTCTCTCTTATTCCTTCAAGAAGCCATAGAAATGCTAAAACACTTTACGCTGCCTTATAATGGATGTCCAGTAATTGATTGAAAAAGGCTCAGGAAAATATTTTAAACTTTCAAAGTGAGTCGATGGTTGAGCACCTTTGTGTGTAAGACTCAAATGTAGTGTTTTACCACAAGCATTCATCTTTTTCTTTATTTGAATGATTAGTGATAATCTTTAGCTGATAATGATAGTGTGTTTATTAACTTTGCATAAAGTATTTTTGTTGTTGACTTCTAGTACAACTATGAAGCTGTTTACTTCACATAGTCGATTACACTGTGTGCGATCAACGTATATGCGTTAATCAGGTAGCAGAACCATTAATGCGAGTACTATATTGTCGAACCTTACAATAGCGAACAACCGCTATAGCAAGGTTTGACAGTGTAGTGCAGATCACACTATAGTGGGGATTGGGAAATGTACCCATTCCACAGTGTAGTGTGATCTCGGAGTTTGTATATATAAGTAGGGGGTGTGGGGGTGCTGGAGGGCTTGCCCCCCATGCCAAACATGTTAAAATATGTTTAGCGGCTAAGAGAATTTCAGTGAAGTTGAAATGTTCGACATTCGACTTCATTGAAATGCTCAGTCCGGCATTTACTGTGGTTGGTGGTGTGATTTCCAAACATTTTCTTCGGATATATGCACTTTCGGCCACAGTACTGTCAAACATGTGATATTAAACCCAATGAGGCATTTCTCCACGGGACTGTGCTGAGAAGGGGTAATTTACTCAACTGGTCCATATGTCTAAATAAACAAAATCAATCCATCAGTCATCAAAAATTCTCACCAGCCCAGCCCAGAAGGTTATGGAGCAGACTCCAGTAGCTTCTTTACCTTTGGTTCCTCCTCGTACTCAGTTGAGTTCAGAGCCAGAGTGCCTGGAAGTCCTAGTGGTGGAACCGTCGGACCCGAAATCCATTCCCGGAGTTTCGGTACTAATCTCTGCTCCAATCACTTTGATGTTGTCGTCCATTGAGAGGTCTGGGGGCTGAGACTCCCTCATCTGTTCTGGGGAGGGGAGAGTTGAACCAAACCCTTGTCAGATTCGACTCTCCCACTTGGGGCTTCGACGCAGGTGTGTTTGGTGCCCACATCAGCCTCAAAGCCATCCTCCTTGGTGCGGGGGAGATCTCCTGGTTCCCCAGCCCAGGATCGTGGTGCCTTTGAGGTGATGAGGAGCGTGCTTTCCCCTGAGACTGCTCCACCCTCAGCTCCAGCTACTCCACCCCCCCAAGAGCCAGTGTCAACCTTTACACCATCCCTCCAGCCCCATTGTACAGAACCAATGCCCCAGGATGCCCCAATGGGTGAAACCCTCTCTTCTGAAACCTCCCCGGAACATCTCCTCGAGGAGGTTCCTTGGAAGAGAATGTGTAAGAGGAAACACATAGATTCCCCTGAGTCTGTCACATCCAATACCAACTTAGAGGATTCAGAAGGGTCTCCATGGTCACCCTCTGAGGGTGTCTTCTTTTCAGACATCTTAGTGATCCTGAAATAGAGAGGTGGCTAGAAAACCCTCTCCCCTTCTGTAGATGAGTCTGTATACCTGGAGGCGTTTGGTTCTCAGCCCTCCACCTCTTGGGTGTCTCTGCCTTTTGACCAGCTCCTGGGTGTAGTCAGTTGAAGGGCGTGGGGCTCTCCGGAGTCAGTGGAGCCTGTTCTGGGGAGGCCCAACAAATTCATTACAGCCCCGGAAAACAGTTTTTGACCAAAGGTGCCCCAGTAGATGCTGTGGAGGTGGCGGTGGCCACCAAGAAGGAATTGGTTGAAACTTCTGCATCTGTCCATCCGCTGAATAAGGAGTCTCGAACGATGGACAGATATGGGAAGGATATAATGTTCTTCATGTTTCACTGCTGCAGTCATCACACTTGGGTTATCTGCTTGCAGGTAGCCCTCAGTCGGCCAGAATACTAGAGACTTAGTATTTCTGCGTCGGTTGCTGTCACTCCAGGACTGACATCAGGTCATCAGGGGTATAAAAACAGGTAGCCGACACCATTACATTTGTCTTTTTTGCCTAGGAGCCTGAAGTAGAAGCAGTTCGCACGAGTACCTGTCAGCCACTCCCTGAGTTTTTGTTTCCAAATTGAATCATCCTGAAGTCTTCTAAAGCTAAGTACCCCATTGGGGGTCCTTTTTTCTTGCTCTAACCGATGTCAGAAAAAGTTAACAATTGTCTCTCCTGTGGAAAGCAAATACCACACCGAGATTTCCATTCTTACTGCGTCACCTGTTTAGGCCCAGACCATGACGTATGTCACTGTCGGTTTTGTGCCTTGTTCAATGCCTGAACTATTCGTCGTCGGGCCCTTATTGATACTAAATACTTTCATTCTCGATCTCTGTATTCCGAAATGGCTTTGGTAAGCCATCCGACTACCGATCTTCTGAAAAAACGTAAGGATAAAGACAGTGACAGACCGCACAGGTCCAAAACTGCCATTGATGCTTCCGTTAGCTATTCACCAGTTCGCCAGTACTCAGTGAGGCACTTTTGCAGCCCCTGATGCCTGCTTCAGTGGATTTGCAGGCCTCTGCCGAGACCCGTTCGGAGTTTGGTATGCCACAAGACTCTTCTTTGACTACGGAACCTGCAGATGTCTCTACCTTGGACGGGTCCGGAGCCGCTGAGCAGGCACTGACTTCTGAGGAAGTTCTTTGCACTTCCGATATTCAACACAAACCGACGACTTATTTCGCGTCCTCAGTTCTGTCTAAAACTACAGAGTTTCAAAGACCAAGAGTACGAGCTACGCCAAAAAAAAAAAACGACCCAAACTCAAGCACCTGCCACAACATCAAATGCTTAAAATGGCAGACGACCTTATTATGCTGATTAGGGGAAGTCCGCTTTCCCCTGCTAAGAGAAAAAGAGAACTGTCCCCAGCAGCTTTAACAGACCAAGAGTCCGACAACTCTGAGGTATCTGATTATGAAGACATGCCTTTATCTGCTTATGAGGATTCAGATGCAGAGGAATCCATTCCCTCTGCTTCTCCACCAGAGGATTTTTCTTTTGGTGAAACCTTACATACTTTAAGAGAGCATTTCCACTGGGAAAGCCCAGACTATCCTCAGTCCAAAAAGAGACTCAGAGAATTTCTAGATTTGCCACAACATAGGCCTTTAGCAATACCCCCAGTCCTGGATGTTATGGAATCCAGTTTAACTCCTGATACTTTACCCCCTTCTCCTAGGAAACCAGACAGGCACTAAAGAGTTCCTGACTCTCACAAATTCCTTTCCAAAAATCCTACTTCTGTCCCAGAGGCCTAAAGGTATCAAAATAACTACAGCTAAGAATCTCACCCCTTCGGACAGGGATTCCAGAGCTTTAGACAGATGGGGTAAGAAAGTATACACCTCTGCAACTCTTGCCATTAGGGCTTTGAATTGCCAGTTTCACATGTTGAAGTACCAACAACATATTATTGGACTTATTAAGCAAAAAATAGCTGCCTTTACAGACTGTGCAGAAAATAAAGAATTACAAGAGCTTATGCATTCTACAAGCCAAGTCAGCATGCATACTTTGCAATGTGGCTTTGATGCCCTAGAAGTATCTTACAGGGCATCAGTCACTGGTTCTGTACTGAGAAGGCATGCTTGTCTTAAGGAGCAGACCTTGCCAGACCATGTCAAATCAAAATTACTAGACGCTCCTTTAAACAAGGACAATCTGTTTGGCACCAAAGCAGAAGAGGTTCTTACAAAGATGGAAGAAAAAGCTAAATCTGTGCAGACAGTGAAGGATTTCTTGCAAGTACAGCCTCCTAGATTCAGTAGGCATTGCCCCTCGAAACATTGGTCTTTTCCAGCCCCCTCAAGGCCATCTCAAAGTAGACCCAGGGGAAACCGACCCCCCCCCCCAGACTACACTCTCAGGGTATGCAGAGATCTAAGCAATGGAGTGCCTCCACTTCAAAAACAAGAAGTGCTAAGCCACCCCCTTATGGAGAGAATTCACAATGACTTCTCAACTCCACTGCCCACCTCTGCCCAACTGCTCATGCCCCTAGGAGGAAAACTTGCCCATCATGCAAAAAACTGGACTTCCTTCACCAAAGACCGATGGGTCATCAACATTGTATCCCAGGGGTACAAATTTTACTTCCACTCACTGCCAATCCCAAAAGGGTTCCTAGACCTTCCTCCAAACCAGTGGGCAGAGGCACAAAGCCAAGTTCAATCCCTGCTCTCCATAAGGGCAATTCAACCTGTTCCTGCAGATCAGATAAGTCGAGGGTTCTATTCCAGATTTTTCCTGGTACCCAGAAAAGAGAGCACTTGGTACCCAATCCGAGATCTTTCCATTCTGAACACCTTCCTGGTGGTACCAAAATTCAGAATGCTCACCCTGCAGCTGCTTCTTCCTATGCTGGCCAAAGAGGCCTGGTTAGTCACCCTAGACCTAATAGACATTTATCTGCACATCCCTATCAGGGACTCATGCAGGAAATTACCCTTCAGGGCAGGATCTATGTATTATCAGTTATCTGCACTTCCCTTTGGCTAATCCACTGCTCCCAGAGTATTCACAAAATACCTGGCTCCAGCCATTGCCTACTGCAGACAGAGAAAAATTCAGATTTACCCGTACTTGGACGACTGCCTGATTCAGGCAGACAGTCGGGAAATGCTGTTGCAGCACCTGCAAAGAACCTTCTAACCTCCCTGGAGTACACCATCAATGAAAATAAATCAAAACTAGTCCCCGGTCAAAAGATTGTATTCCTGGTAGCAAGCTTGGACACAGCATCCCAGATGGCATTCCTTACTCCAGAAAAATAAGCCTATCTGACAGACTACTTCACTCAAATGGCCACCAGAACCCAGCTATCCCAAGGAAAATCCTGCAGGCCCTAGGATTCATGGCCTCTTGCATCCTACTAATTCCATATGCCAAACTGCATATGAGGAAACTTCAGTGGTACTTAAAAAGTCTTTGGTGCCAACATTCTCAGGACCACTGTCATTCCTATCATACCTTGCCTAAGGACAGAGTTTCTTTGGTGGGCAGCAGCATGCAGTCGCAACAAGGGACTTCCCTTTACTCAACCCCTTGCTGCCTAGACCCTAACCACAGACACATCAGACTATGCCTGGGGTGCACACCTGGACGACAGGTGCATTCAGGGCCACTGGAGCCCAAGTCAAATTTATCTGCACATTAACCAGAAAGAGATGCCAGCTGTTCAGCACACTCTAACAGCTTTTAGATCCCTACTCTCACCAGGACCCCTGCTAATAAAAACAGACAACACCACAGTTATGTGGTACAGCAACAAGCAGGAAGGAACCCACTCTTACCCACTCTGCAGGTTAGCCATGGCCCTGTGGAACATGGCCTTGTACATGCAGGTCCATTTGCAAGCTCAATTCCTGCCAGGCAAACAAAACTCATTGGCAGACGACTTAAGCAGAAATCTCCTAGACCCACACAAGTGGCAATTAGAGCCCAGCACCTTCAGCCTTCTGATTCAGAAATGGGGGGACCCCAGAGGTGGATTTCTTTGCCTCCCCCTGCAGTCACCAGCTCAGCAAATGTTGCACCAGGACACCTCACAGCAGGGTCTGAAAAGTGGATGCCCTATCCTTCCAGTGGGTAAACCTCTCAATCTATGCATTTCCCCCTCTGCCCTTCTCTCAAGAATATTGCTCAAGATAAGACAGGACAGACCAAGGACAATCCTGATTACCCTGGACTGGCCATGCCAGCACTGGTACCCACTTATGCGCACCCTGGCACCCACCCCAGACCCTCCTCACTCAACAGGGAGGACAGTTCTTGCATCTGCAACTACAAACCCTGAATCTTGCAGCCTGGCTTATTACTTGAATTCTCCCCCAGTGACCAGCCTAAGCAAGCAGGTACTGGACGTCATTCTTGAAGCCAGAAGACCCAGTACAAGGAAATCCTATGCTGATAAGTGGAAAAGGTATTACTCCTGGATTCAATCTAAAGGAGAGGATATAACTCTGCCCTCCCTACCTCTAATCCTGGATTACTTAGCAGATCTACTCCACAGAGGACTATCCTTTTCCTCCATTAAGATCAATGCCTCTGTTGTCTCGGCTCATTACAACACTGAGCCACCCCTCTTCTCTCACCCTGTCATCAAACAGTTCCTGAGAGGGGCAAACAACTTAAGGCCACCAAGGAGAGCACCCACCCCTGCTTGGGACCTTAACTTTGTACTGGAAAAGCTCACACTACCCCCTTTTGAGCCTGCAGCATCAGCAGAGTTAAAATTCCTCTCTTGGAAAACAGCATTGCTTCTAGCCATCACTTCAGCTAGAAGAGCGTCTGAGCTACAAGCACTTATGGCCGAGGAACCCTTCATTATTATTCATTCTGACAGGGTCTCCCTCAGGTCTAATCCTTCCTTTATGCCTAAAGTGGTGTACAGTGTTGCTCTCAACCAATCTCTCCATTTGCCAACCTTCTTCCCTAATCCTCAAAATAAAGGGGAGAGGATCCTGCACTCCTTGGATGTGCACAGACAGCTCAGATTCTACCTGGATAGGACTAAGCCCTTCAGGAAATCTGACCATATATTACTCGGTTTTGCATCAGGCTCAGAAGGCAAGGTCATTTCAAGGTAATTTCAAAACAGACAATTTCCAAATGGATAGCACACTGCATCCATTTCTGCTTCAAACACAATGGGAAATCAACCCCTCAGGGGGTCAGAACACATTCCACTAGGGCAACTTCTACCTCTAAAGCATTCCTCAGGGGAGTCCCTACCAGGGACATTCTGGAGGCTGCTAACTGGAGTTCTGTACACACATTCACCAAGCATTACCACCTGCCTATATTTTCCAAGTCCAGGGCAGGTTTTGCAACTGCAGTCCTGCAGGGCATACTAGCCAGCCCAAACTCTTTTTGACTGCCTCCACCCTTTCTTCAGCTTTGGGAATCAACCCAAGTGTGATGACTGCAACAGTGAAACACTAAGAACATAGTACAGTTGTGTACACTTACCATAAATGTAGATGTTCGAGTGTATTTACTGTTGCAGTCCTGGTTTCTCTCCCTCCAGCTCCCTTCTCTCTCTCTCTCTCTCTCTCTCTCTCCTCTATGTGTATATTACTCACCCCTTGCAGGGGTATTGGTATTTACGTTTTACTGTTGGTGATTTTCCCACCATAGCTTAGCTCCATATGGGGGCTCCTGACATTTGGGGCAAGAAAAACTGATGTAATGGCTTCGGCTGTCTGTTTTTATACCCCTGACGATCTGACGTCAGTCCTGGAGTGACAGCAGCCGATGTAGAAATACTAAGTCTTTGGTATTCGGGATGACTGAGGGCTACCTTCAGACAAATAACCCAAGTGTGATGACTGCAACAGTGAATACACTTGAACATCTACATTTATGGTAAGTGTACACAGCTGTACTTTCTCTTTCTCTTCAGCAGCCTTTACCCTTAGGTTGCTGAATTACGTATCCCATTTTACTCATCTTCAGAGGGATCTCCTCAAGGAGCTAACAGATACCCTCCAAGGTGCTACAGCTGGGGGGTTATCTGACAAGATAAGCTCTCAGCTTGCGACCTTAACCTCTATCAGCAACTCCTCCATGCACCTCATTTCTTATGCGGCCGATGGAGCAAGCAGGGCAGCAGGCACAGGAATAGCTCTCAGGAGACATTCCTGGATGCATCTTTGTGAGTTTGCTGAACCGTTCAAGTCTTCCTTTATTGACGCCCCATTTCATGGCTTGTCTTGTTCAGGCCAAAAGTGACGGAGACTCTTACCAGGAGTGAGCAAGACGGCAAGACTCTGTCTGCCGTGGGAGTACATTTCTCCGTCCCTACTAGACCTTATCCCAAAGGTCAGAAGGGCAGAAAAATGTAGTTCTAGAAATCCAAAGGAGCCTCACCGGACACTCGTTGTGAATTTTCCCCCCAGGGGCAGAGGGGAGATAAAGGAAGATGCCACCCTCGCAGCAGAGGGGGGGGGTCTCAGAATCAGTGTGACAAGAGATGCATTCTCGGGTAGACCCTTCCATCGCTCCTGAAAGAGGCCCGTCTGGCCACCTCTGGAGGCAGTTGGGGAGAGATTATCACTGTACTCAAAAGCTTGGCTAGACATGACTCAAGACAAATGGATACGTCCATTATATCCAGGGGATTCTACATTCTTTTCTCCCTTCCACCCTTCCATCAAAGTCTGTCCTAGACATATCACCCAGTCAGAGGGATCAAGCAACCTTAGAAATTCAAAGGTTGCTAGAAAAGAGAGTCATCCAAGAAGTCCCCGCAGACCAAATCGGATCCAGTATTTACTCAAGATTCTTTTTAGATCCAAAAAAGACAGGAGAGTGGAGACCAATTTTGGATCTCAGCAGACTGAACAAGTTGGTAAATAAAACGAAGTTTTGGATGGTAACACTGCAGTCTGTACTCCTTTTTCTGGGACAAGGCAATTGGATCTGCACCATAGATCTTCAGGATGTGTACCACCATATAAAGATGGATAGACGATCCAGAAGATATTTATGCTTCCGTCTAGGAGCCAGTCATTACCACTTCAGAGCTCTGCCCTTTGGTCTCACTACAGCCCTCAGTGTCTTTAGCAAATGCATGGCAGTAGTTACGGCTCACCTGAGGCGTCGAGGATTCCGGGTGTTTCCATACTTAGACGACTGGCTCCTGACCGCCACCACTGAGCATCTACTAACCAGGAAAAGAGACACCACCATTCATCTCTGCTCAGAGCTGGCCATTACTGTAAATTTAGAAAAAAATTGCCTTGTTGCCATCACAGCATATTACCTTTATAGGGGCAGACTTAAACACAAAAGACATGGTTGCAAAACTGCCTCACAAAAGAGTTCAAACTCTATGCCATCAGGTGTCAATATTGCTCATGACGAAAAAAGTGCAAGCAAGATTTGTCCTCAAGGTTCTGGGTTCAGTGGCAGTTGAAATAACACTAGTCCCACTGATGCGTCTACACAAGAGAATATTACAGTGGCTACTTTTCACTCAATGGTCCATGCAGGAGTTGCCCATGTCACACAAAATTCTCATTACAAGCACCTGCAAGAGGGACCTACAATGGTGGCTTCAGTCCACTCAGGTAACGATAGGCAGACCATTTGTTCTCCGCCAACCTGTAGCTACAGTGACCACGGACAGTTCCCAGATAGGGTGGGGAGGCATTATCTGAGACAGACTGTCCAAGGGATTTGGCAAGAACATGAGTACCACTTGCACATCAATGTCCTAGAGATGAGGGTGGTGCTTCTGGCGTTGCAAGCATTCCAGAGTTCTCTTCCAATAGGTGCTACTGCAATACAGACAGACAATATGTCCATGGTGTGATACATCAACAAACAAGGGGGAACCAGATCCTACCCTCTCTGTCAGGAGGCTCAAAAAGTATGGCAGTGGGCAATTTCTTCTCAACGTTTTCTGACTGCAATGCACATCCCAGGAAAATCCAATGCAATAGCAGACAGATTAAGCTGGGCAATTCTTATGCCTCACGAGTGGTCCCTGAATCAGGAAATTGCGAACCAAATTTTTTGTAAGTGGGGCCATCCTTGCTGCGACCTCTTTGCCACACCCATCAACTCCAAATGCAGCAGCTACTTTGCCCTAATTCCCCCCTCCGGGGGAGTCACCAAGGGATGCACTTACGATTGGCCCACGGGACTTCTGTATGCTCTTCCCCTGTTTCCATTAATTCCCAAGGTTCTCCAGAAAGTCAGTTCATTGAGTCGCAGGCTCATTCTCATTGCTCCTTACTGGCCTCGTCAGATATGGTTCCCCTTTCTATGGCCCCATCTTCAGGAGGAGCCTTGGATCCTGAACCCAGTGTCGGATCTTCTGACTCATCACTCAGGAACGCTCCACCCCTCTCTTCAAAGTCTCAAGCTGACAGCTTGGTTACTCCAATTCCAGTCTTAGCCAGGCTTCCAGAACTATCCCTGGCAGTATGACACATTGTGGTTTCGTCACACAAGAATACAACTAGGAAAATTTATGCAAGCAAATGGAAGAGGGTTTCTTGTTGGGCTGGCAAAAACCATATAGACCCCTTTATAGCCCCTATATCTGCAATCCTGGAATTTTTAACAGAAACTTTTAATCAAGGTGCAGCGGCAGCCACGATACGAGTACAACTGGCCGCCATATCTAACTACCATGTAGGCAACATGGGATCCAATACAATGTAAGCAGGCTTGGAGAACCACCTGGGAACAGCCAACTCCACAATAAGGCAAACCTCAGGTGTCTCTATGGGAGCTAATTGTGCTCCCACTTATGCAGACATCATATTGTCAGTCTGGGAACAAAAATTTGTCATTCACAGTGAGTTCTCAAAATATTGGATTCACTATACCAGGTTCCTGAACGACATATGTATTTTTTGGATAGGACCGGAATCTTCTATTGAAGATTTTATATCTTATCTGCATTCTACAACAGAATTTTTGCAGTTTACGTATCAAGTAACCGTGGACCAAGTAAATTATCAAGATGTTTCCCTTAGTAAGCAGGGTGAAGGGTTTAGCTCTTGTATTTATAGAAAACCTTCGTTTTCCAATGGATACCTTCACTACCTAAGTTCACATCCAAATTTCAAAAAAGATCTATATTAAAGGGCCAATTTGTCAGGGTTTCCCACATGACATCTGATGACTCCTGTTTTCAATCTGAGGGGGATAAGCTGACGTCATTTTTTGTTGATAGAGGGTACCCGATAGGTTTGATTAATTCTGTTAAAGATGAAGTTTGGGCTGCCAGGAAAAGTAGGTTTTCTCCTATTTTGGGGAAGAGTAAAGTGGACCAACATGATGATATTCCTTCAACATATACTAATGTTCCTGGTTTTAACCAGTTTTTTATTACACAACACAACGAGGATGCAGGACAAATCAGATATATTATTGAAAGGGAACTTTGTAATTTCAGGGACCTTACGGATTTAAATAATTTAAAAGATTTGTCCTGCAAGTTCGTCTACAGAAGGGGCTTCAATATTAAGAGGGCATTAGAGCAGAATACTAGGCAGGGTGGCCCCAACCCCCCTAGGAGAGGGACATACCGTTGTGGGCGTTGTATGCAATGTAAATATGTTGTAGACCAGGAATTTGTATATCTAGAAAGTAGGAATAGGAAATTGTGTTCAAACAATTTTTACAATTGCAACTCTAAGGGTATAGTGTATTTGGCTGTCTGCCGTTCTTGCCAGGCATTTTATGTAGGCAAGACGGAGAGGCAGCTAAAGAGACGTATCTATGAACATTGTTATGATATTTTAAAAAAGGTCAGTACGAATGCACTATACAGGCACACGATTGGGTGTGAAGCAGCAACATTTAAGTTTTTTGTTTTGGAAGCAGTAACCCATTGTGCCAGGGGAGGAAACTGGGGAGCATTGTTATCTCATAGAGAAACATGCTGGCAAATTCTGCTGGAATCCAATAAACCCCCTGGGTTGAATGACTCAATTTCTATTATGCCATATTTAAAATTAAAGGCTGAACAACTGTAAAGTTTTTATTTAATTGTTTAATGGCAATCTATGGGGGCCATATATATAATATTTTATTCAGGTATTCTTTGTCAAATTGTACATGGAACATTGTATTATTATATTTGGCTTATATTGGTGTAAATTAACAAAATAAATTCATTAAAGACATGCTAACAATAACTAGCACATATAGATTGACTAGGTCTCAAAACATATCATATGTATATTTTTTTAAATCAAAGATTAGTTTTATTGATTTGTAGAAATTTATAGTCTGTTTATTGATATGTGTTTGACAGGCAATGAAGTATGTCCTTGTTGTGTGTTTTAACTGCATTATATACATCGTATTTTTTAAAAAACTTTTCATCAAGTGAAGTATTGTTTTAAATAATTGGTTTTAATGTAAACGTACATTCCTAAGTGAGCCTTAAAGGTTGGCAGAACTTTTACTTTAAGAAAGATGTTTTTTCAATTTTTCAATTAAGGACTAAATGGTATAAAATGTGTGGAGTGGTACGGGCTGTATCTGATGAAGTTGGATTTCCAAACGAAAACGTGATTTCAGTGGTGTAACGTTAATAAAGGATTTTTTGCTTATTGAGGAGTACGGTTCCTGCTTCTTTGGTTACCGGGTTCGTTTGCCTTATTGTGGAGTTGGCTGTTCCCAGGTGGTTCTCCAAGCCTGCTTGCTGTGTTTTTTCGTGGTTCTTGTGGATATTCAGCATCCAATACAATGTCCCATAGATTATGCAAAGCTTTCCTCAGGGGTACATTCCTTTTAAGACCTCCCTTAAGAGAACCACCACCTCCTTGGGACCTCAGTTTGGTGTTATCGTCCTTAACTCTTCCTCCTTTCGAACCAGCCTCTTTTTGTTCACTGAAGTTCTTATCTTGGAAGACACTCTTCTTAACGGCAATTACCTCCGCTAGGAGGGTTTCAGAACTGCAAGCTCTGTCTATCTGTCCTCCTATCTGATTTTCCACAAAAAGAGTTTCCCTCAGAACAAATCCTTCCTTTCTGCCAAAAGTTCATTATAAGGCCAATTTAAATCAGTATATCGAGTTACCTGTATTTTTCCCTAAATATGGCAATGACGCAGAATACAAGCTTCACCAACTGGACATACACAGACAGCTACACCTTTACTTGCGTAGGACCAAGGAACTTAGAAAATCTGACCAGCAGTTTGTTTCATTTTCAGAAAATAGAAAAGGTACTTCAGTTTCAAAAGTCACCTTATAAAAATGGCTTACAGATACCATCACTTATTTCTATAACTCTCAGAAAAAACAGCTGCCAGGGAAAATTAAAGGGCATTCAACTAGGGCTGTGTCCACTTCCACTGCCTTTCAAACTAGACTCCCTTTGGATTCAATTTGTGCTGCAGCTACATGGGTTAACCTTCATACCTTTATCACTCATTACAAAGTAGATGTGGCCTCCAGGAACAGGGCATCCTTTGGTTCCACTGTTCTGAAGAGTTTGTTCCCTTGAGCCACCCGAGAAAGAAGGTGCTGGGGATGCTAACCCAGCCAGCAAGAATGAAGGTGAGATAGGACAACATAACATAAAGAAGTTATGTACTCACCATAACGTTCCATGTTTGTTGTCCATGATCTTGCCTTCATTCTTGCATCCTACCCCTCCTTCCCCCTTCCTGGAGGATCGAGAGGAAATTGCTAAAATTGTCTGTAAATTGCCTGATTCCCTTCATGCCTTTCAAATTATGGGCAGCGCATCTATTACAGTTATTGTATTGGTTGGCATAGTCTAGTGATTAGTTTCTCAAATGAGATCTGGCTAACTGTCGCTAGGTATCTTGGGATAGATTGTAGCCTCGAGCCAGTGAAAACCGATGCTCAGTTCCAAACCCAACCACCAAGAATGAAGGCGAGATCATGGACAACAAATATGGAACGTTATGGTGAGTACATAACTTCTTTTTTTGTTTTATGGAGCCTCTTATATTTGCTTATACAATAATTGGGAATGTACCACTTTTTCTAACAGTGTGGAGAGTGTACCAACAGCAGAGATAGGATTATAGTTTTCTATTTTTTGTATGCTTGTACTTTGAAAGACTATTAGTCTAGATTATTTTTCCAAAAGGATTGGAAATTACCTTCTTATAAGTTTCTGTTAATTATTATTGTTAATGGGTAGGAAGTGCTGGTGAGAGGTTAATTATTTAATGAGGTCGTTTTTTTTGTTTTTTGTTTTTTTATTGTTTTGTTTTTTTAATTTTTAAGCCAGTTTTTTAGTGCCATTGGTTGTGAATAATGGAGCTGTGGAAAGCATCACAGATTCTACATGATGTGCTAGAGGGGGAAGAGTTGTATAAACCAAGTGCTTTGGACATTTGCTATGATATGCAGTATCCTCATCGGTTCATAGGAGGTTACTAGGCTAATGGCCCTAGGGCCTTATGCCTAGCCATGAATACCCTTGTACCCTAGTTGACCATGGTTAGGTGGCATACATCTCACGTGTACAAATTTTTGCCTTATATTTTTGGTCTGTTTTTCATAAAAGTGTGGCCTTCTGGCAAATTAGTGGCAAATCATTAAATATTGAAGTTAGAAAATAATGACAGACATTTGAGTTTTAGACTTCATACCCTTCTGAAAATTCATGCTAATGCAAAACCTGTTATTCTATCAACTTTCTAAGTTTGTAAGAGCAATATTAAAAAATTTCCCTACTTGTACCACTTTTTCACGGCTTTGTCAAGATTTCTTACTCTAAGAGGTTGAGAGGTGTGTTGATAGCAAAGAGAGAGACTCTGTGATTAGGGTCCCACGGTGCCATGGGTGGTTTACTGTCTCCCATCCAGTTGTCAAGGTTGCTCTTAAATACAGTCGTTGAGGAGCTGTGCTTCAGGTGAAGTGGGAGTTTATTCCAGAGGAGCAGCAATCTCTGGGAGACACATCTGTTTCTCCAACATGTTCTGTTTATGTTACAGGCTAGGTTGAGATCCCTGGAGTGAGTGACTTGTGTCCTATTTGATTTGCAGACATGCAGTATTTCCATTAGGGCAGGGTCAGAGATCACTCTTTAGGCCAGGCACAGGTCGCTTCTCAGCAGCCCGTACCTTCAGTCTTTCCATGTAGGTCATGGAAAACTCCAGCTTTACTCCATAGCATATTGCCTACTCCGAGGTGATCTCTGCCTAACATATAAAGCTGTGTCAAACCCAGAGATGTTGGACATGCTACACCTAAAGAAATCCCAATCCCTCTGAGCTACACACTCTAGGGACCTAAACCTTGTCACCACAATAAACAGGACACGCTGGAGGGATAGATTCCTGTCCCAGAGACTTCCTATACTCTGGAACAAGCTACCCATCTATGTCAAGCAAAGTTCTTCATTAGCACTCTTCAAGAAGAATCTTGATGAGTGGATGGGAAATAGGAAATACACCCCGGGGATCACTTCTGTGTCTCTGCTGGACAATGGCACAGGAAAATAACTTTCTTGGGTGGCATAAGCTATGGAACCTTGCTGGCTAGGCTTACGTAGGCCCTTGGGTCGATAGCCTAGTACCTACCTATGAACCTATGTTTTGGAGGCCGTCAGTCTTCTTGGTTAGAAACCTCTGTAGCCTCTCCAGTTGTTGCAGGTGTCTAGTACAGTACAGTATAGACCCGCTTAGTCAAACTAATTGGGACCTAGGATAGTCCGGTTAATTAAACTATTTTGGTAATCAAACATACATTGAACTGGATAAAAAACTTCTAAAAATCTTGTTTTTTCTGCAGGCAGGGAGTACACTTTTCAACCATTCGGTGATTCCAGTGGACAATAAAGAACATTTTTCACACACGAGCAGGCTACAAGCTCAAAAAACATGAACAAGAGAATACATGTAATGTTTACTTATTCAGACTTTATGATTTTTCCTACCCAAAAATTTGGGGAGGCTGCGTTCGGATAATTGACCTTCAGATAATTGACTCTCTTTTGTGTATGCAAAAAGCAGAATTGTACTTAATTAGTGGTCTGATGAGGGTAGAGTATAGAGGATTTATAACATCTTTTGCCTTGGATGCCATGCCGTTATTTATGAGATGCACAACATGGAATGCTTTCCTTACCACTATGGAGACATCATGATCAAAGTTTAAATTGCTGTCAACCTGGGTTTCCAAGTCTCTCACCACTGTATTTGAGCTTAGGGGGATCATATCCATAATGTAATTTGCAGGGGCCACTTCTTTGCCAAAGGGGATAATGATGCACTTTTTTGGGTTTAGTTTTAGGCTATGACTCTGGCACCAATCATTAGTCTGTGTTCACCCCTTTTGTAATATGTTAATATTGCTGGGGGACTCAGTGGTTGCACCTAGTTTGCAGTCTTCTGCAAACTTCTTAAGCCACTGGCTATCTACTTTTGCGTCGACATCCAAGAAGTAGATTCCAAGTAGTATACGGACCAGCACAGATCCCTGTGGTACACCACTGGTAACTGGTCTACTGGTGGAGGTGGAATCCTTAGCTTTGACAGTATGCATTCTGTCAGTAAGCCAGTTTGCTACCCATCTAGTGATGTATGGATTAATCCCCAGCTGGGAGAGTTTCTCAATGATACCTGAGTGGGGGATTATGTTGAATGCCTGGGCTAAGTCAGATAGGTGGTATGTACTGCTTTGCCCTCATCCAGGGCTTTGGTGACATTCTCGAAGAAGTCCACCAGGTTTAATAAGCAGGAACAGCCCTTACCAAAACCAAACTGGGTCAGGTCAAGAGTTTGGAGGCCGCCTATGTCCTGTTAATAAGGTCCATGATGATTCTTTCCATGGTCCTGCAGATAAGGCTTATTTGGCTTATGGGTCTATAGTTCCCAGGGTCGGTTGACAAACCCCCATTATGTAAGGGACTTACTGTTGCTGTTCTCCACTCTGCTGGAACAAAGCCAGTGCTCAGGCTATGGTTGAAGAGACTACCAAGCAGTTCTTCTAGGTCTTGTTTAGATTATTTAGTAAGCAGCCTGGGATGTTATCTGGTCCCATGAAGGCTGTGTTTGGCCTTAGAGAGGGCGGATATGACCTGCTCTTTGGAGATGCTAGGTAATGGATTAGTGACAAGGATGCTTCGGGGTGTGTCTGGTGAGGACAGGGGAGTGAAATTTGCACCAAATCTGTTCACCAGCAGGTTGGCAGTTTCTTTGGGTTCAGTGTGAGTAGTATCAGCCACAGTCAGTTCAGTACATTATGATTGTCTTAGCTAGAGATGCTAATTTAGCCTTGTAATTGGCTTTAGAGGACTTTACAAATATATCTGATTTGCCTGTTCATGCTGTTGAGGGTATTCTTCCTCTGGTGACCATGTTTCCTCTTGTTCTTGGATAACAATTTCTTCCTTTTGTTATATAACCTATTTATACTTGCGGTCCACCAGGGTGGCTTGTTTCTTCAGGAAGACCTGGTTTTGATCCTGACAGGTACAGCCAAGTCTATACCACTGGTTAAATGTCTATACAGGGCATTTGTGTACTTCTCTGCATAGGAGTCATTGTTGGCTATGTTAGCAGGGGGTTTGAAACTTTTTTTACGCTCGCTTAGTAGGCTGAAGTTTGCTTTGGAGAATTTTTTCAGTTTGTTTGCTCCTGTGGGGATGTCCAGTCTGATCTTAATTTCAAACTAAACAGATTTGTAGTCTGACCTGACCACCAAAGGCAACACGCAGGGTGTAGAGCAGTGACCCCCTCATGTTGGTGAGTACTAGGTCCAGGACATTTGAGACCCTTGTAGGAGTGCAGACTAGCTGTTCCAGAGCATTTGAATTAAGAAAGTCCAGGAACCTCAGGGCGATAGCATTTCTGCTTGTGTATTTTGTACAGTCTATGGAAGAATAGTTGAAATCTCGCATGACCAAAGCATTTGGCTGTATAGGGAGTGGTTTTAACAAGTCCAGGTAATCTGTGTGTTTCTCTTTGTTCATAGTGGGGGACCTGTAGCTAGCGATGATGGTGTTTTACCTATTTTTAATTGTACCTGGAGTAGTTCTAGAGAGTCATATTGTTTAACCAGTCTCAAGGTGTATTTGGATTTAATGAAGATGGATACACCTCCACCTTTGGTTCTTTCATGCTCATTTCAAGGTCTGAATGTGTGGAAGGCATTGTAACCTTGTATGGCCAGTGTGCTTCTGCGGCCTTGAACCAAGTCTCAGTGACTGCACAGATGTCAGCATCTTCCAAGGTGAGGAGTACTTCAGGGACTGAGTTTTCTGTTGAGGCTAACTAGCATTAAGAAGCATAACTTTGAGTTTGTCTGCAATGGATTTCTTTACATCGAGAAAAAAGGCACTATGATTGAGGCGAGTGTCTTTGCCAGTATCCAAAAGCCTAGAGGAGACAGGTGAAGACCATCTCTGGCAAACCAGCATGGGATGTCAACCATGTCTTCCCAGGCTGACGGATTCTAGAACCCCTTGGACTGACACCAGAAGGTAATCCAGTTGTTGAAGTCAATCATTTTTTGTTTGTATTGTGGCATCATCCTGGGTGAAGGTAAAATGCTACTTAGTGCTAGGGACATACTTGCCTGGGACACACAGTCTGAGAGCTCAGTCACGTCTCTCTCCATATAGTCCAGAGAGGAATGTTTCAAGTCATTCATTCCAACATGTACTATGACAGATTCATAACAGTAATTGTTGAGTGACTTCAGTGCATGTGAGATTTGATGGATCTTGGCACTTGACAGGCAGCTAACCATGACTTTCTTCTTGTCCAGCCTGGTGAGGGGGATATCTTGTTATGGGAATCGCCTGTGACCAGGGCATTAGGTTTTGATGTGTTTTGCCTTTGGAGCTTATTTGTTGAGACACTTGTATGTATGTTGCTATGTGAAGTATGGTCTGTTCATATTCCAGTATGTGTGATGTGTTTGCACTTGGGAGGTCTCTGTTCCTTTGGTAGGCTTTTAGTGAGTACCTCCACATAGGTGGGTCTTTGTGACTTGACCTTGTCTTGTGTGAGAAGAGAGGTGTGTGTGTGTGCTGACAAACTGTTTGATGTCATGTTTATTGTTATGTGAGAAGATTGATTCTAGCCTCATGGTATAGTTACATCTCTCAAATACTGTATTTGTTTGCTTTAAAAGCAAGTGGTTGTCCGTATACATGAAGCAATTACTACATTACCTCAGGATGTTCATTTCAATCGGGCTAGCTGGTGAAGTGATGTGAAACTGGCTGTCCATTGTAGCAGGTTAAACCGTAGGTATTAGTTGTGGAGTGGGCAAGTTGGATTAGCTTTTGCTCTAGGACTTACTCGACTAACTAAACAAGGGGGCTTATTCTGTTGAGGATTAAAGGTTAGTGAGTGTAGGGCCGCTGCTCAATGCTCAGCTGAGTTGCCCACAGTGCATAACTGAGTTGCCACAGTACAGCAGGGAAGCTTGGGAGGATTCAACTGACAAAAGTCTAGGGAAAAAGTTTCTAGGCATTTGCTACTGTATAAGCCACTACTAACACCTATTGTGCGGTGCGCAGTTACATGCATATGCAAGTCTTATATACAGCCGAAACAGTTTTAAACTAGTCTGGCAGTATGAAATCACACAAGGATCCTTCCGCCAACAGTCCCAACTCAGACAAGGCTATATCCACAGGTTTCTGCCACAGGGGTGCACAGGAGCCCTAATTAATGTAAAATGGCTGGATATGAGTTCAAGTGTATCAAAAGCAGACTACATTCAGCAAGTCTGGATCTAGTCTATGCTATCTAAGCAATATTACAGTGCAAAACAAGTGCAGATAATGAAGCAGGCACAGACAAAAAAAAGTCAAAAATGCACCAATTAATGCAGTAAAGCAGTTAAATGCAGGGGATCAGCACTCTTGTGCCACAAGGGTGCAGAAAAACACCTTCTTAATGTAGAGTAGCTGGTTTGTGCCTAAGTGTAGCAGGATCACGCAAGCTACCTACAACTGACAGATACAATGTAATATAGTACAATTAACTTAAAGCAGCAGCAGACAGTACAGTTTTTTTAAAACTGATGAAGTACAGTCAAAGTATATAAGAGAAGTGCAAACAATACTTTAAAAAGCCCTGTTGTGTGTTTCCTAACTCACAAAAAAACAGGCAAACACCTACTGCCACCAGACAAACAATCCCAGTCCTCCCAATGCAAAAGTAAAGGAGTGCCTGGAGTGAAATGCTACCACAAGCAAACTTAAAGATATGGATACAGCAGTGTACTGTAAACAAATTATAAAAATGTGATTATTCAAAAAAAGTACTTTGCTTTGTATAAATAAGCCAAGAGCCACTCAGTTGTACAGAATTTTTAAAGGCAATAAAAACAAGATAAGGTGATTAATAAGCCCTTCAGCCAGTAAAACTACATTCAGAAATCTGAAGTGTTCCACCAACCTAAACAGACCAGGCTACTTCTCAGTGCACTTAATGGAAAATCCATTGACCTCTTGATGTAAAAACACGTGTTTGCTAGAGTGTGAAAATACACCACTGTATCCAACAGCTATGCAGATAATTAATTCAGATCAAGTAAATCATTCAGACAGTGAGAGCCAAAATGCACTTTTTCAAGTGAAGCTAAAGGAAAGGTAAATAAATAATTGAATACATCAACAGCAGTGTAAAAAGGGAGGAGCATATTAAGTTCAATTTACAGTAGGGGTGGGCAATTTAAAAATCACCAAGTTTAAAATGCCCATCAACAAAGGGGAGGGTGGGTGAGAAAACACAAGCAGGGAATCCCCAGCAGTACTTTGGTTTCTGCAAGCTTGAAATATTTTCAGCACAAGACAAAGGGCCAGAAATTCAACGTGTATTTAAGTATTAGTCAAGAGACAATTAATCAGTGAAAAAACGTGAAATGTGCAGCCCAGATAATTTAAGTGTCTATCTCCCACATAGAACAAAAGCACCTTACCAAGTAGATTTCTTAAAACAGAAAACAAAATGGGGGAGGAAAAACAGAAAGCAGCTCTACCACTGAAAAAAATATAGGTTTACTTTCCTCTCTCAGCAGGGTATCCCCAGCAGCGCTTTAGTTTCTGCAAGCTTGATATCTTTTCAGCAAAAGATCATGATAGGAGAACATGGATTACAGACTGCACATTGTGGTGAAGCTAGCCACTTGATGGTGTAAAATGTGGCTCTAGAAGATTCAGTTATATTGATTAATGTCACCAAATGGGCACGGGCACAGGTATTTGCTGGTGATAAGTGGATTGAGAACTCTGACCTATGCCAGGGACCTATGCTAATGGTGGGGGGGGGGTGTATTTGCCACTATTGACCAGTGTTTGCCTGCCATAAAACCCAACAGTCTTTGGTCAGTAAGCTACTGGATGGCCATTGTCAAGTTGCCCAGCTTGGGTTAACTAGGATAGCTCTACTGAGTGAGCGAAAGCTGGACATAAAACCATCAACCAGCTAAACATGAACTAAGAATTAGTGCACTCAACGTAGGTTCACTGACAGGATGCAACTTGGAAGTGGATGACATTATGGTAAGGAGGAGGCTGGACATCATATGTATCCAGGAAGCAAAATGGAAGCGCAGTGCAGCAAAACCACTTGGCTTGGGAGCCAGAATCTACCACTCAATAGGAGGATGGGGTTGAAATGGTGTGGGAATTGTGGTGGGGAAGAGGCTTCAGAAGACAGTGAGTGTTGTCATCAGAATTAGTGACAGACTGATGACAGTCAGACCCCAGCCTAATGATAGGGCAGTGTTCCTAATCTTAGCCTGTGGCCCACAGCAGGGTTGTGGTAGTGAGGAAAATAGTGCATTCAGACAGCAGTTGCAGAACCTATTTTATAAAGCAGGACAACATGATTTGGTGTTAATAATGGATGACTTGAATACACATAAGGGGAAAGACAGAACAGGAAATGAAGACTGCTTGGACCCACATGGGTGGGTAACAGGAATAAAGAACAGGAGGCTATTCTAAACTTCTGTCTAGCAAATGGCTTGATAGTAACTAAGACATGGTTCAGAAAGCAATGCAGTCACAATAACACAAGATTGGCCAGCATACAGTTCATGTAGACTTCCTCCTAGTAAGGAAAAGGCACTGAAGTAGACTCAGTGATTGCAAAGTCATCCCCAGTGAAACAATCGGCTACAAGCAGTGGTCAGAGAAGGCTCTAAGGTCAACAGAGACCAGGTTAAAGACCTGGAAGTTAACTGCAGAGAAAGCACAACAACTCAAGGAATTGCTCAGAGCTGTAGCACCTCAAGAAGAAAAGGAAATAGGTGGAGTTGAAGAATGACAGCACCTCAAAACAGCATGTGTGATGACTACATAACAGCTATGTGTCTGAGACAGGTATGGAAATAAGGTACATAAGGCAAACTGATGGTGGAATTATGAAGTTCAGAAAAAAGTGGTTTGTTTATTATTATTATTAATTTATTGACATTTGTTAACTGTGTTAGTCCAGCTGGGTGAGTAGCCCATTTTCAGTGGTGACCCAAGGAGAAAAGCTCCGGTTACAAAACATTTTACAGTATAATAAAATTTCACACTCCAACATAGCACAATTACAAATACAGCAGATCAAAAAAAAAAAAAGTAGTGAGCAACATACACATAATAACATACAAGTAGCGCTAAAGATAAGTAGCATGGCAATGATTGATAGAAAAGACAAATTAGGCTAGGAAGGAATACTGGTTGACTAATAAAGAAGATAAGAAAGGTGTTGCATTACCAAAGAACAAGATATTAGAGGCCCTTTATCAGTTTTTGGAAAGTAAGTTAGTAGATGGCACAAAAAACTATGTCATTTTGTAAAGCAAAGACAGAAAGATAAAGAAGATATTCAGATACACTTCATAAGGGATGCCAGCAGCAACCTGCTCAACAGTCCATGGGATGTCGAAGGTAAATGAAAAGAGTACTTACAGCAGCTTCTGAATGAAAAAAAAAAACAGAAGCTGTACTGCCCCAGACACAGCCTATGATGAGAGAAGAAGAGGGGACCACCATAGAAGTAAGAACGACGCTAAGGAAAATGAAGACTAAATGAGGAAAGCAAAACTAGATTCAGGAGGACTGCAGCCAACTGGCACAGTGTGTCAGGTGTAGTATATGACAGAAGAATGCCAAGGAGCTGAAAAGTATGCTGTACAAAACAGTGGTGCAACCAATACTACTATATAGAAACCTGGCTGCAAAGCCAGAGGATGTGAGGAGGCTAGAGCTGATGTTCAAGATACAGGTGATAAGATGCACATTGTGGGACAGATGAAGAAATGGGTCATAAGAGCAGAAGCCAAAGTAGCTTCAGTTGCGGCAATGGTCAGGGAGAACAGATTCAGTGATTTGGGCACATGTGCAGAAAAGCAGAAGACAATCTAGTGAAGAAAATTTGGGACAGACAGGAGGAAGGCAGGAGGAAACAAGCCCATCCAACAAAGTGGTAGATGGATTGTGTGAGAAGACCTGCGAGAGTCAGGCATGAGTGTCAAAAAAAGTAGGAGAGTTGCATTGAATAGAGGGAGATGGTGATAGTTGACACGAATTGCCAACCCCATGTAGAAAATTTGAATTGGAGGTTGATGATGTGCCTCATATTGAAAAAGTTAAGCAAACCGTGTTTGCCACCACAGCAGGCTAGCAATTTGCTTCAGCCACATTTAGGTGACTCTGCTGTTGCCCATAGATTGTTCCTCAGACCAATCACCTTTTACCTCAGCTCCACCTGGTGTAGCATCTACAGCCACTGTGGAATGGGGATTAGCCATGCCAACTGCAGCTGTTGGGGTCCACTCAGTGAGCAAGAGAGAACCACACTTGTCAGTTCTGGGAGACGTAGCAGGGAAATCTTCCCTCTTTAGTCAGAATATTGTGCTCATCCCTGACAAAGCTGCTGCTGCCATTAACAGCCCTGTTGACCCCATTTTTCCTGTCAAAAAGAAACAGGAAACTAAATATGCATCTGCTCCTCCTCAAATGTCCTTAGACAGGAGTAGTTTACTTGGTCTGGCTCAGGGTCTAATTCAGGTTGTTGATCCTTCTTATAAAGTGGATTCTGGTAAAAGAAAAATGGATGCTTTCATTTCCTGAATAGATTCATGATTCTTAGTCTGGACAGGAAGATGAAGGGGACAGATGCAGGTTTTCTCTTCAGATTTCTGATCTAGATTCAAAGAAGTGCATATAATTTGATCCTTCCTATGAGAGTTTCTCGTTCTCTGACTATTTCCAGAATGTGCCAGTATTTTCATTGGGAGAACACTTGAGATTTTTCAGTCCCTTTGAAAATACTATGAGCTTTAACAAATGGAATCCCCAGGACTTTCCCCAGCCCATCTCTGCAGTCAGCATTGGAGGATATGTGTCACTGACTGCAGTTTTTATGATAGTCAGTCTGCTTCTTGTTAGAGATTATGAATATAAGGCTGAAATTAATTCTGTTGTAAATATGCTGAAAGATAAAGCATAGAATAAAAAGTTTGCTTGAATATATGTATAGAGTTTAGCAATGTAAAATGTGCATTCATACTATATGTATAACAGGCTTCTCTTCACAGCATCAGAAAAGCCTAACAAAGCAATATTGGAAAGCAAGTATCACATGCTTTTCTCATGTTTGCAGCTGCGGTGGTGGTGCTGTAGTAGCGTTGTCGCCTCACAGTAAGACGTTGTCCTGTTCGATTCTCAGCTAAAGTGTCTTCTGCGTGGAGACATGCGTGAATGGGTGTACCTTCGTTGAAGGTTGTGCATCAGGCCTGGCAAGCCGGTACGTAAAAATCTACTGCCAATCATTAGCGGACCGGAGTTACGCTGTGGCGACCCCTAACCGGGAAAAGCCGAAAGGTACAACAACAACAACAGCAGAACAAATATCTAAACTCAGCAATACGTGATGTTTTTTCAACAGGAACAGAACAGGCGTTTCCTTTCATACTTCTGTTATTCTGATTGCATGCATTTGTGCATTTTCACATCAGCAGAACTGCTGACAGCACAATAGAAAAGTCTAAAAACAGACATTATGTGACTTCCCACAGAAGGCCAAAAAAGGATACCAAGAGGAAATAAAATCTATGTGCATGACTAGCACTCTGTATAACAACTGTAAGTAATTCAGTTATGTGAGAGAGGGACAGAGAGAGGTATTTTGTAGAAGTCATTATTCATATCTGTAATGAGGGAAAACTTTGTAAATATATATTACAAACTAACAGAAAGAGTACGTGTCATTTGTTATAAAATAAGTTATCTGTCACTGTGCTTATAGCTGCAAAATATATTTCTTTATCAGTGTGCAATTTGAAAGGCTTGGTGCGTTAAACAGACTACAGATGGAGTCATGCACAGGTCTGTGCCGGATTCAGCAGTAAAGAGCACAGTAAGACTGTGTGTCTTAAGAAGACTTTGGATCCAGCACAACACAGAAGCACAGCGCGCAAATTAAAATAATTTTTTTCAATGGTTCACTTCTTATACCAAAGCAGATTGTATAAAGTTCTTCAGTCCCAAACCTTTTCCAGCAGCTATAGCTTTAGTTAATCCTACTGCTGCCTAAGCATTTAGTTAATTCCAATCCTACAATTTCTGACAAGTATAGGAAAAAAGTGTATGCTTCTGCAACTTTAATTTTTAGAATTTTAAATATGTTAGTTCATTCTGACTAGTTGTAAAGTATGAGGAGTGTTTTGTTTGCAGTTTCTTCTTGTGAGAAAAAAAAAATCTGCTTTTAATGGTTTAGTTTCTTCCATTTCACAGATCACAACTCATTGTCCAAAGTATGTGCACAACACTGTTTATACTTCCAGTTCTATGGCAACTCATACTTTTTTGAGGGGATTGGTTTGGCTGTATTCTCAGAACTTCCCAGAAGATGTGAAAAATTACATTTTAAAATTTCCTTTGTTTTGAGGTTTAGTTGTTGGCCCCTCTGCTGCAGAGGTCATCAAAAATGTAACGAGAAGGGTAAGATGATACAGGGAATCTCAAAACTTTTAACTCCCCTTTTCCAAATTTTCCATGGAATTCTCTACCCTCTTAATTTTATCAAGAAAGAAAATAAACAGTCGCAGCAAAATGCTGATAAACAGATACTTAAAAAGCCATGGCAGTGGAATCCAAAAAGAAGTCAGGGATCCACCAAAACAAAGTACAGTCAAACAAATCAGTATGACTTTAAGGAACCTTGCTGCCCCACCCACCCTAGCAGTCCATTTTCCCTTCCAAAAAGTCTGAATCTCCATTTCTCTCTGTGGCATCAAATAGCTTCAGACAAATGGTTTCTGACTATCATTCATCAATATTACTGATGACAGTAAAAGGAAATTCCTTTTTTAGTGAGTAATTCCTCATTAATTAGACCACATTTCTCCCTGTCCTTCAACTTATGTTGTATCATGGAGTAATAGAGACAGATGTCCTTTATGTTTCACTGTTGCAGTCCTGACTAGTGGGATTTCCCTCTGTGGAAGCTCTTGGCTAGCCTGACTACCAGAGGAAAATCTTCCTCCAACAGCCAGTAGACATTCTATGTCACTATGTTCGGGTATAAGGGTAGTCAGCTGACATCATGATCTCAGTTCTTTCTTGCCATCAGAACCTGAAGCAGAGTTACAGTCAGTGTGTTGGTCAGTCTGCACCAGAAAGAAAACTTCAGAAAGCTAAGTACCCCATTGGGGAATCTTTTCTACACTTTTTAACTGTCAGAGAAAACCAATAATTGTCTCCTTTGTGATAAATAGATTCCACTCTGAGGCTTCCATTCCTTCTGTGTGACTTGCATGGGCCTGGATCATGACGTTCCCAAGTGTAATTTTTGCACCCGATTTAATAGTAGAATCATTACATGTAGGGCCGAGATTTTAGCTAGGCACATCAGGAAATCGCCAGGTCGTATGCATGTTATGGTCTCTACCAGTCAAATCAAAGTCTAATTTTCTAAGTGTAAAAAGGAGAAGGAAAAACATCCCATGTTTAGGGCCTTAGATCAGATGTCTGCTCACTGTCGGCCAGTCCTCCCAGACTTGTCATCATTGAAGAAGGTGAGGCACTTTAGCAGCCCCCCTTCTGCATTCAGGGTAAATGATCCCAAAAAGAAAAGCACCTACACATCAATCAAAAGGAAATGCTAGCAGTAATAAATGCTATTATAGCTTTCAAAGACCTTCTGCATCCAGGTCAACTATTGATAAGGACAGACAACACCACAGTAATGTGGTACATAAACAAACAGGGAGGAACACATTCATACCCCCTATGCAGGCTGGCCATGTCACTTTGGAACATGGCTCTGGAATTACAAATCGAACTTCAAGCACAGTACTTGCCAGGCAAGGAAAACACGCTGGCAGACAACCTAAGCAGAAATATGACAGATCTACACGAATGGAATTTACATCCTCAAGTTATTACAGAGATAATTCAAGCATGGGGAAGGCCAGACATAGATCTCTTTGCCTCCCACAAAAATCACCAATTGACAAAATTCTGCTCAAGGACTTTTCATCCACAAGCCTGGAGAGTGGACGCTCTCTCTTTCAGTTGGACAACAATGACAGTTTATGTCTTTCCACCTCTTCCTCTGCTGCCCAAAGTTCTATTAAAAACCAGAGCAGACAGACCAAAGATGATTCTCATTGCTCCAGACTGGCCAAGACAGCACTGGTACCCACTCCTGAGGAGCCTGACGCATTCCCCACCATGGAACCTACCTCTAATGCCTCTTCTTCTGACTCGGCACAGCTTCAAACTCTTCACAGTCAGCTGAAAACACTCAATCTGGCCGCATGGAAGATTCCTTAACTTCACAACAGACCCTACTCTCCAAGGAGGTGCAGGATGTCATTTTGGAGGCCAGAAGGCCATCTACTAGAAAAGCTTACTCCGCAAAATGGAAACGGTTTTGTGCCTGGAATGAGAAAAAGGGCCAGAATCCTGGAATACTGAATTTACCTCAAATATTACAGTATCTAGCTGAGCTGCTAAGCAGTGGACTTTCATTCTCCTCCATCAAAATCCATGTCTCAGCCATTTCTGCAGAATACAACATTGATCCTCCTTTATTCTCTCACCCCCTCTTAAGACAGTTCCTCAGAGGGGCTAAGAATATAAAACCCCCAAGGAAACAACCAATACCTGCTTGGGACCTCAGTTTCATTCTAGAAAAGCTGACCTTGCCTCCTTTTGAGCCAGCTGCCTCAACAGATTTGCAATATTTGTCCTGGAAAACAGCCTTTCTTCTGCCCATCACCTCAGCTCGCAGGGTATCGGAACTACAAGCCATCATGGCTGTGTAGCCTTTCATCATTTTCCATCAGGACAGAGTTTCCTTATGAACCAATCCGTCCTTTATGCCAAAGGTGGTATCCAGGGTAGCTTTGAATCAGGCTATCCACTTACCTACCTTTTACCCTAATCCTCAAAACAAAGGGGAGAGACTACTACATTCCTTGGACATCCACAGACAGCTGCGTTATTATTTGGACAGAACAAAGCCTTTCAGAAAATCAGAACAACTCTTTGTGTCCTATGCTATAGGAGCTCAAGGGAAGCCAATTTCCAAACAGACAATCTCAAAATGGATAGCCCACTGCATACGCTTTTGTTACTCTTTTCATGGTAAAACTGTGCCTACAGGCATCAGATCTCACTCCACAAGGGCCACAGCTACCTCTGCAGCTTTCCTCAGAGGAGTTCCTACCAAAGATATTTTGGAAGCAGTCACTTGGAGTTCTGTGCATACCTTCTCCAAGCACTACCACCTACCATTATACTCCAAAACTAGAGCAGGATTTGCCACTGCAGTCTTGCAGGGCATCCTGGCTCCTCCTAGTTCCACCTAGTGCCTACCACCCCTTTTTTAGCTTTGGGATTCTACCCATCTGTAATGACTGCAGCTGTATGCACGATGACCATAGTACCTACCACTCCTTCCCCTCTTGGGACAGGCCTATTGGCTAACACCTCCTCATACAACCTGATTGGGGTATTCATTTATGGTGTATTTGCTTGCAACTACTGTTTTTTGATTATATTGCATTGCATTATTACATAAATGTATGTATTGCCTTCCTTCTGGGGGCACCTGACATCTGGGGCAAGAAAAACTGAAGAAAATGGCGTCGGCTGGTTCTTTTATACCCCTGTCACACTGACGTCAGGGAAGAAGCAATGACAACCGATGCCGGACCTAGACTTTGGAATTCAGCCGACCGAGGACCCGCCTGACGGCAGGAGAACCCATCTGTTATGACTGGAGCTGTATTAGCACTCGAACATCTACATTTATGGTAGGTACAAAACTGTACTTTCTCCCTCTTGGAGCTTCAGTGCAGGTGAGTTTGGCTTCTACATCGGCTTCGGAGCCGTCCCTCTCGGTGCTGGGAGGGATGCCAGTCTCTTCAGAGCCGGAGCCTTCTATGGCATCAGGAAGGGGCGCCTTAGAGGTCATGATGAGTGTGCTGGCATCTGAGTCAGCCTCACGGTCGGCCTCATCGGCTCCTCCCCCCATGGTGCCTGCTCCTGCCTCTGCCCCTCCTCCTGACCCCAAGCATGAGGAGCAAGCACTCCAGGGCACCCCATTGGGTGTATCTTCCTCTTCCGAGGCCTCCCCTGTTCATTCAGAGGAGCCCCCTCGAAAGAGAAAATGCAAGAGGAAGCATGTTGACTCCCCTGAGTCTGTCACTTCAGATACCAATTTGGAGGAGTCGGAAGGGTCCCCGAGATCCCCCTCTGAGGACGTCTCCTTCTCAGACATCCTTGAAATCCTTAGGCAGAGGGGGAACTGGACTACCCTTAACCCTTCTGAGGATGAGTCGGTATTCCTGGACGCGTTTGTTTCCCGACCCTCCATCTCCTGGGTGTCTCCGCCTTTCAATCCACTGATGTCGGTGGTGGCTCGAAAGGCGTAGTCAGCTCCAGACACAATGGAACCATCTCCTCGTAGGCCCACAAAATTCATCACTGCCCCTCAGGACAAGCAATTTCTGACCAAGGGTGTTCCCGTTGATGCCATGGTGGTATCAGCGGCCACTAAAAAGGAGTTGGCTGAAACTTCTTTGTCTGTCCATCCCCCTAATAAGGAATCTAGGACGATGGACAGATATGGGAAGTGGATGTTTTCCTCAGCGACCTTTTCCATGAGGTCTCTGAACTATTTATGCCATTTTTCCCGCCTTCAAAGGGATCTCATGAAAGAGTTAGGAGATACCCTTCAAGTTCCATCAGCTGCGGGGGCTCAGGCTAAGATTACCTCCCAGCTGGCGACTCTAAATTCTGTAGTAAACTCCTCCATGCGGCTCATCTCTTATGCAGCCGATAGAGTGAGTAGGGCTGCAGGCACAGGTGTGGCTTTGAGGAGACACGCTTGGATGCAGTTATGCAACTTTGCAGAACCCTTTGAGGCGTCTTTCACCAACACCCCCTTTGATGGTTCTGCTCTGTTTTGACCACAGATGAAGGATACCCTTACCAGGTGTGAGCAGGAAGGCAAGACTCTCTCTGCCATTGGAGTCCATTTTTCCACTCCTTCAAGACCGTATCCCAAGGGTCAGAAGAGTGGGAAGATGTGATTCTGGAAATCCCAGGGAGCCGTGCCTGACACATGTGGAGAGTTCCCCTCCAGGGGCAGAGGAGGGAACAACAATAGATGCCACCCTAGGGGCAGGGGGGGTCCGCAAAATCAGGGCCAAAGAGAATCCTTCTCTGACAAGCCCTTCCAGTATCCCTGAAGTGCTGCCCGGCTGTCCACTTTCGGAGGCAGTAGGGGGAAGATTATTGCTGTACCCAGAAGCCTGGCAAAGTATAACAAAAGACAAATGGGTACTTTCTATCATATCCGAAGGCTACAAAATCCCCTTCTTTCGCACTCCCTACATTCCCAACAAATCCCTTCCAGATGTTCCACCCAATCTGAGGGATCAAGCAGTTCAAGAAATTTCAAAACTGCTAAGAAAAAGAGCCATCCAGTCAGTCCCAGTAGACCAACAAGGATCCGGAATTTACTCAAGGTTCTTTTTGGTACCAAAAAAGACAGGGGATTGGAGACCCATTCTGGATCTCAGCAGACTAAACAGGTCTGTTCAAAGAATGAAGTTCCGGATGGTCACGCTATAGTCCATTTTACCCTTTCTGAGTCAGGACAATTGGATGTGCTTCATAGATCTTCAGGATGCATACTACCATATGAAAATGCACAGACGCTCCAGATGATTCCTCTGCTTCCGGCTGGGAGCCAGTCATTATCAGTTCAGAACGCTGCCCTTTGGTCTCACCACAGCCCCCAGGGTGTTCAAATGTTTGGCAGTAGTCACCGCTCACTTCAGATGGCAAGGATTCCAGGTGTTTCCATATCTAGATGACTGGCTCCTTACTGCAACCATCAGGCATCACCTGCTGCTAGCCAGAGACTACACCATCCAAACATGCTCCACTCTAGGCATCACAATAAATTTCGAAAAGTCTGCATTGTCACCTTGTCAATCTGTCACCTTTATAGGTGCATACTTAAACACAAAGGACATGTCAGCGACTCTACCAGTAGACAGAGTGTTAGCCATTCGACGACATGTGCAGGTCTTATTAGGATGCAAAAAGATTCAGGCCAGATTTGTCCTAAAAACATCGGGTCTCATGGCAACGGCTATAATACTAGTCCCCCTTGCACGCTTTCATATGAGGATTCTTCAGTGGATGCTGTTTACACAATGGTCTTTCCAACAACTCCCGATGTCTCACAGTATAATGATCACACAGTCCTGCAAAAACCAACTTGTTTGGTGGATGGTTTCCCCATCATTACACCAGGGCAGACCATTCGTTCTTCCTCCCCTAGTAGCTACGGTGACCACGGACACCTCCCTGATCGGGTGGGGGGGGGCATTATCAGGGCAGAACAGTCCAAGGCACCTGGCAGCCTCATGATACCATCTGCATATCAATGTCTTGGCGATGAGAGCCGTGCTTTTAGCGTTGCAAGCTCTTCAGTATGCCAGTGGTATGGTACATCAACAAGCAGGGTGGAACCAAGTCATACCCCTTATGTCGAGAAGCACTCAGACTTTGGCAGTGGGCGATCTATTCCCAACAGTTTCTGATAGCAGCGCACATCCCTGGGAAGTCCAACGTTATAGCATACAGGCTTTGCAGAGCAATTCTCATACCTCACAAGTGGTCTCTCAATCAGACTGTGGCGGACAGAATCTTCCGCAAATGGGGTCAGCCTTGCTGCGACCTTTTTGTCACCCCCTTCAACAGCAAGTGCGACAATTTTTTCTCTCTCCTACCTCTTCCCGGACACCTCCCCAGAGACTCTCTAGTTCACAATTGGCCCCAGGGACTTCTTTATGCATTCCCTCCATTCCCCCCGATTCCCAAACTAATTCAGAAAGCTACCACACTGGGATGCAAGATGATCCTCATTGCCCCTTACTGGCCTCAACAAATTTGGTTCCCCTTCCTGTATCATCACCTTCTAGAGCAGCCCTGGACCCTGGACCCAATTCTAGATCTCCTGATCCATCAATCGGGTGGGCTGCACCAATCTCTTCAATCCCTCCAGCTCACTGCTTGGTTTCTCCACTTCCGACTTTAGCCAGGCTTCCCAACATCTCCCATTCGGTTTGTGAAATCATCTTGTCCTCGCATAAGTCAGCCATTAGAAAGACATGCTAGTAAGTGGAAACGTTTTTCCTTATGGGCAGAGAACAGGAATATAGATCCCTTTTCAGCCCCTGTGCACCATATTTTAGATTTTCTAGCAGAACTTTTTCGAACTGGATCCTCTTCTGCTACGATTAGAATTCAGCTAGCTGCAATTTCAAACTTTCATACGGGCCTATCTGATTCAAGCATCATGTCCCATAAGCTTTGTAAAGCCTTTCTGAAGGGGACCACTCTACTCATGCCCCCAGTAAGAGATCCCCTGCCTCCGTGGGATCTGAATTTGATTTTAGCTTCCCTTATACTTCCCCCCTTTGAACAGGCAGCTTCTTGTTCCTTGAAGTTTCTTTCTTGGAAAACCCTTCTTTTGGTTGCAGTTACGCTGGCCAGAAGAGTTTCTGAACTTCAGGCTCTTTGTGTTCGTCCTCCTTACCTAGTTTTTCACAATGATAGAGTTCATAGGTTCATAGGTTCATACTAGGCTATCTGCCCTAGGGCATTTATAAGCCTAGCCAGAGTGTGTGTGACTTTCACCACCCCTTAGGATGAGAATACTATACCCATTAGTTTGCTGTGCCTCTGTCCAGCAGTGATACAGAGATGATTCCCGGGGTAAACCTACAATCTCCCATCCACTCGTCAAGATTTCTCTTGAACAGAGTCAGTGAGGGGCTCTGCCTCACATGGACTGGGATTCTGTTCCATAGTGTAGGGAGTCTCTGGGTGATGAAGCTGTCCCTCCAGCACATCCTATTTATATTCGTGTTGAGGTTTAAGTCTCTTGCTCTCGTGGCTCTGGTGGATTTGGATTTTTTTAGGTGGAGCATGTCCATTAATTCCGGGTTGGACATGGCCTTGTATGTCAGGCACAGATCACCTCTGAGCAGACGGTATGCGACTGAATAGAGCTGGAGTTTCTTCAGTCGGGCATCGTATGACATATGTTTGAGCCCCTTTATCCTTTTGGTGAGGAACTTTTGGGGTCTTTCCAACTGCTGCAGGTGTCGGGTAAGGTACATTCCGAATGGGGCATTGTACTCAATCATTGGTCTGATAAGTGAAGAGTACAGGGTACAATGACCTCTCCTGATCTGGATGTGAATCCCTTCATGATCAGGTGGGCAATGTAGAAGGTCTTCCTAACCACTTTGGCAATGTGAGTGTCAAAAGAGAGGTTACTGTCAACTTGGGTCCCCAGGTCCCTGATAACTTCTTCCGTGTTTAATGGATTACCACTTATGTGGTAATTAGGGGTTACCTTGTTTTTCCCAAAGGGTATGACTATACATTTTTTGGCATTTAGCTTAAGGCCATGGCTCTGGCACCAGTTATCCATTTCTATGAGACCTTTCTGGAGGATGTCTGTGTCTGATGGAGTGTCAATTATGGTGCCCAGTTTGCAGTCATCTGCAAATTTTGTCAGCCACAATCCCCCTATGTTTGCCTGTACTTCAGAAAAATAAATGCCGAACAAGAGGGGGCCCAGGACTGAGCCCTGTGGGACACCGCTCGTGACCGGCTTAGAGTCTGACATGGCACCATGTAAAGCCTTTCTGAAGGGGACCACTCTACTCATGCCCCCAGTAAGAGAGTTTCTCTTTGGACTAATCATTCCTTTCTCCCAAAGGTTACTTCTGATTGTAATGTGAATCAGTCCATTGAACTGCCCGTGTTCTTTCCGAATTATTCCAACAAGGCAGAATACAAATTACATCAGTTGGATGTCCATAGACAATTACGCTTTTACTTGCATAGGACCAAGCAATTCAGAAAATCAGACCAGTTGTTCCTGTCTTACGCTGAAGGAAAACAAGACATACCGGTGTCAAAAGTCACCTTATCTAGGTGGTTGTCTTCTACTATTACCTTTATATATCAGTTGAGAAATAAAGACCTTTCTCCACCAGAGCTTTAGCTACTTCTGTGGCTTTTCAGGCTAGATTGCCAATGGAAACTATTTGTGTGGCAGCTACCTGGCCTAATCCATATACCTTCATTTCACATTATAAGCTGGATGTGGCTTCCAGAAGCAGAGCTGATTTTGGTTCCACTGTTCTGAAGAGTCTGTTCTGATGAGCCACCCAGGATTGAGGTGCTAGGGACGCTGCCCCAACCAGCAAGAATGAAGGCGAGATAGACAACTTAACATTAAGAAGTTATGTACCTACCATAACGTTCCATGTTAGTTGTCTTCTTCTCGCCTTCTTTCTTGCGTCCCACCCTCCATCCCCCTATCCTAGAAGACCGAGAAGAGTTCCTTAGGCTTCTTTATCACTGGCTGAGTCTTCTCTGGCTGTTACTTCTGACTGTCAGTCTCTCCAGTAGTTTCCTGTATCCTGCTACAGTTACTGTATTATCATGGTTATTATTATTATGCCTGTAGTTAGGTTACCAAACGAGATCTGGGTATCTAGCGCCAGGCATCATGGGATATAGGAGGGGGCCTCGAGCCAGTAAGCAGCTCTCGAGCTTTTGAAGATGGCCGAGTCGGAGCCGAGGATCGACTCCGAACCCAACCAGCAAGAAAGAAGGCGAGAAGAAGACAACTAACATGGAACGTTATGGTAGGTACATAACTTCTTATTATGTCACTCCAAAAAGGACTAGTAGCCTTCAGAGAGAAATGGAAACCAGGGGGTGCTAATAGTGAAAACGGACAATGCCACAGTCAATGTGATACATAAATGAACAGGGGGGGGGCTTTACTGCTACTCTCTCTGCCATCTAGCAATAGTTGTTTGGGAAACTGCACACTCCCTGGGGTTACACCTGTTGACAACCTGGCAGGTGTACACAACCAACTAGCAGACCACCTCAGCAGAAGTATGTCGAGATATCCAGGAGTGGCAACTGTATCAGGAAACCTTTCTTAGTATAGCCAAAAAAAAAAATGGGGAGTTCCTCAGGTAGACCTTTTCGCCACCAGGGAAGATGCTTCATTTTGTTCCTGGAGCAAAACTTTTTCAATTAAGTCACCTGGAAGACCGATGCTTTCTCCTTCCCATAGACAGCCCTCTTCATCTATGCCTTCCCTCCAATTCCTCTGCTCCCCAGTTTGCTCCTAAAAATAATGCCACAGAGATTGGACCTTCTGATGCAGGACAAGGGAAAGATTGTGTGTGCCATCCTGCAGATCCTGAGATTGTCAGCATGGAGGATACCGTACCATCATGGAGGGATCCTATCCTAGACAAATAGATTCAAGTTTTTCTAAAAGAGACCATAAGGCCTATCATTAGGAAATTTTACTCTGCTAAATGGAAAAAAATACTTCCTTTGGTGTGGGAAACATGCTCAAAATCCTCTTCTAGCCAAGATCCTGATCATCCTGGCCAGTCTCTTTGACAAAGGCCTGTCTTACTCCTCCATAAAAATTCATGCCTCAGCCATTTGAATCCAGATTCCTGGCCCAACTTCCTATCTTCTCTCACCCCCTTTTGAAACTGTGTGTTATTGGGGTGATCCACATCAGGCCACCCAGATGGCCTATGGCCCCACCCTGGGACCTTAATTTTGTTCTAGAGAAACTATTCTTCCACTAATCGAATCACCTGCCTATGCTGACTTAAAATTCTTGGCATGAAAGACTGCCTTTTTGTTAGCCATCACTTCCGCTAGAAGGGTTTCTGATCTGTAGACAATGGCAGTGGAACATTTCATCATCTTCCACCCAGATAGAGACTCTGTCAGGACTAACCCCTCCTTTATACCCAAGGTGGTGACAGAGACCTCCTTAAATCAAGCCATACATCTGTCTACCTTTGTCCTCAAACCACAAAACCAAGGGGAAATAATTCTTCATTCCATGGATCTGCATAGGCAGCTCCATTACAATCTAGACAGGACAAAGACTTTGAGGAAATCAGATTAGCTGTTTGTGGCCTTTGCCACCAGTTCTGAAGGGAAACTACTTTCCAAGCAAATATCTCTAAATGGATATCTCACTGTATCTCCTTTTATTACAGCCATCATGGTAATAAAATGCTGTCAGGACACACTCAACTAGGGCGACTGCTACCTCTACTGCCTTCCTAAAAAGGGTACCCACCAAAGACATCCTGGAAGCTGTTACCTGGTCTTCAGTGCATACTTTTACCAAACATTGCCATTAATGAGCCTTCTTCAAGTCCAGAGCAAGATTTGCCACTGCCATCTTGCAGGGCATCCTGTCCTCTCCTTAATCTACCATCGACCCTTCTTCTCAGCTTTGGGAATCATCCCACTAGTCAGGACTGCAGTAAATGTAAATGAGTGTATTCAATGTTGCAGAATCCCCCCTCCCATGTACACACACACACACACACACACACACACACACACACAATACAGGATAGGCTTAAACAAGCTTCTTCTCAGTTCCCTCCCCTTGCCCTTTTCCTTCCTTACGTTCATTGTTGAAGGCCCTTAAACATTAGGGCTTATCTAGTGGGCTTCTACCTTCAGAGGGCAAGAAAAAGCTAAGGTTGTGATGTCTGCTGGCTGCCCTTATACCCGAGCATACTGATGTCGATCAGGTCATCCACCGGATGTTGAAGAGAGATTTTTCTCTGGTAGTTGGGCTGGCCAAAGGGCTTCCACAGTGTGAAATCCCACTAGTCAGGATGGCAACAGTGAATACACTTGAACATCTAAATTTATGGTAAGTATACAGAACTGTACTTCCTGCCTTCACAGATTGGGAAAGGTTTTTATTCAAGGATTATCTGTCTTTCCTAAAGCAGTTTGTGATGGTGCCCATCAAAGTGCTGTCATTTCACAATGTGTTACCTCCCCTTCCTCATTTAAGTTTTCTGTTAACACTAGGTTTAAAAGATGCTTATCACATCCAGATTTCAGGCATTTCTTAAGGTTTTAAAACCAAGAAAAAAATGAACTTTAAAATCACAAAATGCAGCACAGGCACTCTGTGGTTGAACAGTACATGTCTGATGTCTCTGGTAATCCAAAGTAAATTTTGTTCACAAAGAATAAGTGCTTTCATTTTGAAAAACCAAAACTTCATCAGATAATTAGTACAAATCCACACAACATTTGAAGCTCTGCGTAGTCCCATGACAGCTTTCCGCCAAAAAAAAAAATAAAATAAAGCTACAGTGTATCAAATAGACAGGTTAAGTTTCCGTAAGATTCAGAGAGAACTACCTGAACGATACAGGTAAAATATAAAACATAAGTAATTCACAATGAATGTGTGCATATAAAATTATATGCAAAGCAAATCACAAGTAATAAATGCCTATCATCTATAATAGACTTTTAATATCAGTAAATGTGCAATGAATGTCATGCCATTAATACCTGGGGGGCAGTTAGCTTTCAAATGTAATTGCCAAGTTAATTCTTTTTTCTCCAACTTCAAGCCCCAAGGTCTGCCTTGCAAGTTTTTTTCCAAGCTGTTCAACAATAACAAACTTAAAATAGTGGCCCGGATGAGATGAGTGTTAACATGTTTAGCAAGAGCTATTTTATTCTTCATGTCATATAAATGTTCATGTGTACAGTCCTTCAAGCATCTTTTCATTTTCCTGATGTAAAAACATGCGTAGGATTGGCAACAGGCAATGTACACCACCCCTTTTGATGCACAAGTATATTTTCCATACATATTAATAACCCATCCATTAACATTGACCTTGTTGCCCACAAAAGTATGCTTGCAATAATTACATCCAAAGCATCTAAACATAGCTCTATTGCTCTGTATTAACAATTGTTTGTTTAATGCAATTCATTTGAAAGCTAACTACCCACCAGGCAGTCATATTAATGGTATGACTTCCATTGCATGTTTACAGAAATTAAAAGCCTATTACTTATGATTTGTTTTAAATATTTATACACACATTCATTGTGAATTACACATGTTTTATATTTTAACTGCATTGTTCAGGTAGTTTTCATGACTTGCCCCCATTGAATCTTATGGAAGTTTAACCTGCCTATTTAATATGCTGTAGCTTTAAATTTTTATGGGCCAAAAGTTGTCATGTGACTACTCAGTTTTAAATATTCTGTGATTTTTTTTACTATCTGATGAAGGTTTGTTTTTTCAAAATAAAAGCACTTATTCTTTGTGAATAAATTTTACTTTGATTACCAGAGGCGTGTTCTGTTAAACCACCAAGTGCCCATGCTGCATTTTGTGATTTCTTAAGGTTTTGTGCATCTGTATCACATTATCCATTCTCTGCCTTACCCTTTGGAACATCCGTTACCCCAAGAGTGTTCGCAAACTGTCTATCTCCAGTAATGGATCATTGCATGCTACAGGGTATCCACATTTTTCTATATTTAGATGACTTGCTTATCTTTGCAGGGTCTTTTTCTGAGTGTCAGGAGTCATCCTGTTGAGTGAGAGAGCATCTTACACAAGCTGTGATTCCTAAAGAACATTCAGAAGTCTTTTTTGACTCCATCACCCAGGATTGTGTTCCCGGGGTGTCAACTAGGCACAAAGAGCTTTTCTACCACAGGAAAATATAGCTCTATATCTAGATCTTTTTTCTAGGGTTTTCTACTCAGAATTTGGTATCTTTATGGGAATACCTCAGGATTTTGGGTCTGTTGAAGTCTGGGATTCTCATGGTACCCTTGACAAGACTCCACATGAGAAAGATACAGTGGTATCTGAAGTCCCAGCACCAACACCTACTGTCTTTTCAAATTCCAGTTCTGGGACTTGTCAGAAGAGAAATCACTTTGTGGAGACAACAAATATCCCTAAATTTAGGTCTCCACTACTCCCCTACAAAACAGTCCATCACCACAGATGTTTTGTATTTTCTTTGGGGAGCAGTATCAGGAGAGATAAAAGTGCATGGTGTTTTGGACACAATGAACAGACACAAGCACATATATAAAAGAGATGTTTGCTTTAATCAAGGCACTCAACTTTAATTCATCTTTGGTCCCCTAGACCACTTCAAGTTGTTAAAGATAATACCACAGCCATATGGTACATCAACAAGTAAGGTTGAGCCAGGTCTTATCCCCTTTGCAGACTAGCCACATTGGCTTGGAAAATACAACACAGCCTGTGAGAGCAAACTGTGTGGCAGACAAGCTGATCAGGATAAAGACAGATACTCATGAATGGAAACTAGGTCTGGGAGTCTTCCAGTATTTGATCCATCTGTGGAACTCCTCAAGTAGACCTTTTTGCCTCCATTCTGAACAGTCAGCTGGAAATATTCTGCTCCAGGAATCCATGCAAGAAGGCCTGGAAGACAGATGCAATTTGCATTCCTGTATGTTTTTCTACACCTTTCCACTAATATCGAAGGTATTTCTGAGGATTCAGAAGGAATCCCCCAAGATCATTGTGGTGACTCCCTTCTGAACCAGGCAAAAGTGGATCTTCTTTCTTTCTTTTTGAAATGGTCAGCAGCAATCACCACAAGCTTCCATACAGAATGGGTCTACTCAAATAAGAATAGGGGTGTTTGATGTACCCCAACCCAGTTCAACGTCAACTGACCGTCTGAATGATAGGGCCTTAATTCATTTTAGGCATCTATTTATTGAGGACACGCAGTAGGTATTAATGATGGCAAGAAAACCTGCTACTCGAATACCTTTTCCATTTGCTATCATGATTTTCTAGTTGGTGCTGGCAGCATAACCAGCACCCTTTAGGGGTTAATGTTTCTCTTGTTTTACAGTATTTGTGTGAGCTACTATCCTGTTGCCTCTCTTACTCCTCCATTAAGGTTTATTTGTCAGCCATTTCAGCATGCCTGTCCATAGATCCCTTCCTTTCAATGCATTCTTGTCAAAATGTTTTTGAAAAGGGTTTTGCATAGGAGACACCAAGAAAAACTGTGGCTCTTCCCTGGGATCATAATTTTCTATTAGAGAAGCTAACACGTACTCCATTTGAACCAGCTCATCAGGCTTGCTTGAGGTTGCTAACATGGAAAACTATTTTGCTGATTGCTCTGACCTCTGCAAGAAGAGTATCTGAGTTGCAAGGTCTTATAGCAAGTCAACATTATATTATTTTCTTCATAGACAAGATTTCTTTGAGAACTAATCCATCTTTTATGCCTAAAGTGGCATTCAAGTTTACTTTAAGCCAATGTTTCCATCTCCCCATTTTCTTTCCTGAACTGAAAAATTAGAGAGGAAGGGTATTCCAAAGATATTCCATACTTTGGATGTCTACAGACAACTTGAGTACTATCTTTTCAGAACCTAATCTTTCTGATCAGTTGTTCATTTCTTGTGAATCTAAGAAGGGGACAATCTGTATTTAAATAAACTTTCTAAATGGTTGTCTCAGGCTGTTATTACATTTTGTTTTCTCACCATAACAAAACCATTCCAGGTAGGATCAAGGCTTACTTTGCCAGATGTTCTTAGTGTTTCACTGTTGTAGTCATTACATTTGGGTTATCTGCTTGCAGGTAGCCCTCAGCTGTCCCTTCTTCCATGACATCAGGTTGTCAGGGGTATAAAACATGCAGCCAATGCCATTGCATCAGTCTTTCTTGCCGTGCGGTGCCCGAAGCGGAAACAGTTCGCAAGTGCCGGTCGGCCGACTCCTGAAATTTTCGTTTTTGAGTTTCAGAACCGAAGTCTTCAACTAAAGCTAAGTACCCTGTTGGGAAAACTTTTTCTTGCTCCTTACAGAGGGGAAGGCTATTTGAAAGCAAACCATTTCTAAATGGATAGGCCATTGCATTCATTTCTGCTATAAGCACTATGGAAAACATATCCCCCAGGGGATCAGACCTCACTCCACCAGGGCTGCATCTACCTCTACAGCCTTTCTCAGAGACGTCCTTGCCAGGGACATCCTAGAAGCTGCTACCTGGAGTTCTGTACATACTTTCACCAAGCATAATCATTTGCCAATTTTCTCTAAATCCAGAGCTGGCTTTGCCACTGCAGTCTTGCAGGGCCTTATAGCTGGTCCTGATGCTATCTACATTCCTCCTCCCAGCCATAGCTTTGGGAATCTACCCAAATGTAATGACTGCAACAGTGAAACATGAAGAACATAGTACAGTTGTGTACACTTACCATAAATATAGATGTTCGAGTGTATTCACTGTTGCAGTACTGGTTACCCTCCCTCCAGCCCCCTAACTTCTTTCTGCTGTACCTCTACTTTCCTTTACTATGCTTAAAAGCCTTTTTGGTCTATTTGCTTTTTTGTTGGAGGTATATCATTGTACTTTAATATTTAATTGCTCCCCATTAGGGGGGCACCTGACATCTAGGGCAAGAAAAACTGATGTAATGGCGTCGGCTGTATGTTTTATACTCCTGACAACCTGACGTCATGGAAGAAGAGACAGCAACCGACACAGGACCCAAGACTTTGTAAATCAGGCTGACTGAGGGCTACCTGCAAGCAGATAAACCATATGTAATGACTGCAACAGTGAATACACTCGAACATCTACATTTATGGTAAGTGTACACAACTGTACTTTCCTTGGCTTCATCTAAGCTTTTTGGAAAGGGTTGGATTCTAGAAGTATTCTTGAAGCAGAAACTTGGTCCTCTATTCATATGTATACAAGGTATTACAAGCTTGATTCCTTCTCTAGGTTTTGATCAGGTTTTGCTATGACCATTCTCCAGGAGCTCCTTGACCTTTCTCCTTATACTTCTCAAATGTAGTAAACTAGAGTAATTTACCTATATAGCTAAGGTTACTGCAGTAGTAATCAATATGATGAATATAGTACAGCTGTGTAAGTAAACTCACCATAATAATAGATGTTTAAATGATCATTGCTGCAGTAGCCACTCCCCCCATTTCCCTTTTTTCTGTTGGTGTGCTGTTGATGCCAGGGGGTGGACATTTATTTTTATTTAAATGATCATTGCTGCAGTAGCCACTCCCTCCATTTCCCTTGGGGTTTTTTTGGTGTGTTGTTGATGCCAGGGGGTGGACATTTATTTTTATTGTTCCTAGCATTGTCCTGTCAGGGTTCAACCTCCCCACTCTCTTTCTTCGCATGAATGCTCTAAAGGACTTGGCACCCTGAAGCTTTAGAAGTTGGAAGGCTGTTATATCCTTGGCAGGATATAACCCATGTAGCTTAGGCTACCGCACCAGTGATCATTTGAACATCTGTTGTTATGGTAAGTTTACTTACACAACTGTAGTTTTACACAGCAGTAAGTACAGAGAGTGTGGAATGTTCTGGTAGTACTTTTTCAAGAATAGTCTTTATACATTGATATAATAAGCCCAAAGATGCAGTAGGTATGTTGTTGAACCTCCAAATTAGCTGCAGGTGTTTGCAGGAGGCAGTATTGTATGAATGAGTGAGTGTATGTGTGTATATGCATGTGCATATTGCAGTGAACTGGCATCCTTTCCAGGTTTCATTTCTGTGCCTTGTACCCAATGAGTGCAGACTTGAATTGTATAAGTCAATAAATATGAACAATTTACTGTTCCCACTTTGTCTGCTTATTATTAAACCAAGTCTTTAAATGAATGTCCCATTCAAGCATGTAATTCTCAAACTTTCAGACACATTGGCTACAAGTTGAAAGGGAAAAATCAGCCTCTTAGTATGGAAGGGTATTCAACATTTATAATTTTAAAATAAAGTTTTGTAAAGCTACAACTTATTTGCAGTTTCTTTTGTAGTATTAGTTGGTCCATTCTTTCCTTGTTAGGGAATGCCATTTTTTTTCACATAGGATACAGAAAACCTCTCTGTCACCTCTCACCTGGTTTGTTTGTTTAGAGAATACTTTTTTCTGTGATGATTTTTTTTTTAATAAAAATACTCTGGAAGAGTAAAAAACAGAATCCATGTTCCCAATCAATATGTAGGCTTGTTCATTCTTAACGTTAGAGGACATACAAACATTGCCTCCTTCTCTCTGGTGGATAAAAATCTGTCCAACTTCATTCAGTAAATCATTGTTTTCATTCACAGTGTTAGATGATGAAATGTATTCTTGAGATGTATTCAAAAATGATAAACTTGCCAGTTTGCTGTGTCATCCTCGTCATTATTATAACCACATACCATCCTCTCTTCTGTAGTCTTGACTTCGTATTGAAATGACTTTCATTATCCGCATGACTACCTGGAGTATACCAACCATTTTACCTGCAAGTGATAAACCACTTACTCAAGAGTACAAAGCCTGGTACCTGACACAGCCTAGACACCGATCACAAAGGACTCTGAGAATATTTGCTATGTGAACTTCTATCCTCAGTGCCACACAGGCAGACAATTCCTAGCAATATATACCTAGGCTTCATGTACCTCAGTTCCTGCCTGGTAACCTTTCTCTCTGTTCCCACATTCCGTGCATTTGGACACCCACCCATTTTTCTCAGCTGACATGAAACCACCACTACTTATATATATATATATATATATATATAAAAGTAGGAGACCTAGCCAAGGTAGCACTGTTGGCCTTGTAGGGGGGAAGGCCATGTAAGGCTTCAGAACCTTTAGCATTTCTTTCTCCTTTTTCATGGTTGCTAATAAGTAGGCTGCATGTTTTACACCACTGTGTTGTGGGAGTTGTGGATAGTTAAGGTTATCTGCTAATGGGCATGTGAATACTAACGCTAAACATCTTATTCTAGCAACTTGCTAAGTTGATAAGAGCAATAGGTATTTCTGTCCCTGATTTTGAGTCAGTCTCTCGCTTTAGATTGGACTTGGGCAGTCATTCTGGTGGCAAGGGGTGAGAGGTATGGAGTTTATACTTTAGAGCATCAGGGTCAAATGGAACCCTGGAGCTGCTATTTGGAGGCTTAGCTAATGGTTGCAGGTGTTCCATTCATACCTCATTGTTCAATATAGTGAGAGAAACCAAGCTACAAGACAGGCAGAGAAATGCTGGCCAGGAGTAAAGTTAATGTAAGATGTTAAGGAGTCTGTGGGGGAATTATTTTTACCTGTTAATGGTCCACAATTAGACAGAACATTCAGGATATTGCATCAGGACATCAGATGGGAGTTATCCTGCATTGGCAGTTCCACAGGAGGGCTAGGGGCAGGACACAGACCCATGTAGAGTCATGTAGGGTAGTGAGGTTCTAGGGTTAAGTAACATTATAGTAACTATAAGACAAACAATGTTCTGGAAGGGGAAGCCAGAGAGTGGGAGAAGTGGGCCTTCCTTCCTCCCATTCAGGGCTAGAGTAGGTTTACAGAGGACAGTGATAACTCTAGGTTTGGCACTTATGGTCTTTCTTTTGTTTTCTCTTTTAGTGTAGTGGATTTCGTAGGACTAAGATAATTGAGGCTGCAGATCGTACATCAAGCAGAGGAGTTTTCTAGCTGGAGTGTGGCTGATCACAGCCTTCAGAGGAGGTTGTCTCAGAAACACCCCTAAGAAGAGGCAAAAGAAGAAGGGCACAGATGAGTGCCTATCCATGGAAACCTCCATGAAGTGTAGGATGAAGAACTGGAGGAATGAGAAAGGAGAAAATATAGTGACACTGGTGGAGCCACAAATGGTTTCAGGTAACAGTTTTATTGCTGAATTGGTGCAGTAGCAGGGCAGAATCAGGCACCAGATCAGCTGCTGCTATGTCTTGTCACAGGAGCTTAATATACAAATAATGGCTAGGTTGCAAGACTTACTGCAGGCAGAACAAGACAGTGGGGACCTGCTTAGGTTCAAGGATTGCAAAAATGACCTTGTGGACCACAGGCTGTTGGGGTAATGAGAACTTCCCTTCCTGATGGATGTGCAGCTTGGATCTGAAAGTCCAGGGATACTCAATCAGGGAAAACTAGGAGGGGTTTGCAAGGAGACAGTATTTTTTGAAAAGGCATAATGGTGTTTTTATCACACCACATATTCCATTAACAGTGAAGAAAAACATTTGCAATGAGAATATGTGGACGTTTTTGATTTGATAGATGTCAATGGGACACAAAAGATTGCATTGGCTGAGGCCTTGGGGATCAAGGAACTGACAGCGACATTGGCAACATTGAGTAAAAAAAGTACAGATAGGTTTAGAGCGAAGACCTTGCATAACTGGATGAGTAAAGATCAGTTCAACTCTAAAACCTGGGATAACTGGGTCTTGGAATTCATTTATTGATGGTGGTGATTTAAGAGAAAGAGCATCAGTGAGGCTTGCTCTTGTTGGCATACTTTTTGACAATCAGAGAAGCCTAGCAGTTGAGGAAGGTAATGCTTGGTTGTGGTATAATCAGAGATTTTGGAAATTTAAAGCAGCAGATAAATCAATGTGGTTGGAATGCAATGATTCTGACACTTAGCTGAGGATGATGTTGGATAGATAGGTGGAAAGGTTAGGGTCCCAGCTGAAGGAGGGGAAGGCAAGAGTAGATCCTTTTGGACTTTCAATCCAGGTAAGTGTGTTTGGCCCACTTGTAGGTTTGTGTTCTTCCATTGTGGTGGTCATCAAGGAGCATTGCAATGCTGGTGTAAGGAATGAAGAAGCTGTCCTGTGATGGCCAATAACAGACCAGGAGGATCAGGAGATATAGTTGTGAAGGGTCTGGGGCATTGTTTAAGGATGTAGGGTAACTTTGCCCTATCCTGCCCAGGCATTCCCCCTGTTAAAGTAGAAGTTTTGACAAAGCTCTTGAGGGAATTTCCAAATGAAGAGGAGGCTCTCCAACAGGCTTTTCAGAGAGTTTTGCTATTAAATTGCAGGTGGGGTGTTGCTTGTTGGTGTGTAGTAATCTGAAATAAATCAAGGGTAGAGAATCAGAGGCCCAGGCATTGGTAGATAAAGAAGTAAAGGCAGGTAAGGTATTGGGATAATTTGAGATCCCCCAATCCCCAATTCTTCTTGGGTTTCTCTGTTGTGGCTGGTTCTTAAATAGTGGCTTGGTAAATTGTCTTATTCATCATCTCTCTTTTCTGTAGGGTAGCTCAGTTAATGACTGCATCCACAACTGGGATATTAGGGTGCAATGTGCTTCACTGGTCAAAGTAGTGCAGGTGATTTGTGGTTTTGCTGACCCATGTTGGGCAAAACTCAACACTAAGTCAGCTTCTCATTTTCTCCCCAGTCAGGATCAAGGATGACCTTTTCTTGGTATGCACCTAATCAGGAAGTTTTATTTTGGCCATACCTATGGGCTGTACATTAGTTTGTGCCATTTTTGAGAAATTTAACACAATGTTACATTGGCATTGGGAATATTGTACAGTAGGTCTGTGTGTGGTGCAGTACTTAGATTACTGAAAAGGGCGTTCACCTTTTTGTGCAACTCTGTGATGAAGTTGAATTGCCCCTTGCAGAAAGTAAGTAGGAAGGGATATTAAAGGTTCTACCTTTCCTGATTTTTTGAAGTGGATGCTGAGCTAGGCTTCTTTCACCTGCAGATTGCGAAGCTAAGTAAATTGATGGTCAAGACTGCAGCATGATTAGCAAAGAGAAAGTTATGGTGAAAGGGTTGATGGTGGGGTTGGGGTTACTGAATTTTGCTTGTTGAGCAGTAGGGCCCATAGAGTGCTTTCATAAGGTTGCTGGCTAATTTGAGAGGATCCAGGTGTAAGCACCATCAGGTAGGTTAAGATATCTAAAATGGTCAAGGAGGTCATGTCCATTTGGGTATACTTCCTCCACCACTTTAAAGGAGTGTCCTTTTGGCAATGTGACTGCGTATCCTCTGAGAAGACACAGCTTTACAAGGATGCAGCTGGGGGTGGGGCTAGGTATGGGGACATATTTCAAGGTTGAGTGGTTTGCTGAAAGGTGGCCAGTGGAGTTGAAGAAAATGTAACCTTTTTGGAGCTAATTTCCATTTGGGTGGCTGTCATAGTTTGCCAAAAGGAACCAAGTCATTTTTCATTCTACTAATTTGGCCATAATCTAGAATTTGGTAAAAGATCAAACAAATACATGTTAGTGTAGGGTTGTTAAGGAGGTTTGTGCTGCATTGTCTAAGAATGAAACTGCCTGTTTCCGCTTAGCATATCCCCAGGCATGCTAGTGTACTTTCTGACCATCTCCCTCACTTCCATTTCCACAGGTTTCAGAAGTTGGTTCTCCAGTGGTAGTACTGGAGAAGGATTGGTAGGTGTAGCAGGGTGGTTAGTTCAGTAATCATGGGCTTTGGTGGCCGTTTCAGCAGAACTTGCAATTTGGTTATTTTCCTCACATTTGATAATCTGCTGCTGTTCCTTTTTTAAAGGGGGAAATAATTACTGTGTTGATAATTTCCACATGGCAAGCTTGACTTGTAGTATTAGTAAATGTTACAATGAACTTCTTGCAAAATTACTTAATCATGGGATCCATTCTGATTTGTTTATTTTTAAAGATTGGTTTAGAATGGGAATAATCCTGTATGTCTAATTTAGTTCATTTTTACCAGAATGTATGTGAGGTATTGAATGTGGTCTACCAGTGGATGTAGTGTATTTGGATCTTTCTAGAGCTTTGGATTCTTTTCCTCACAGTGAGATTATTAAGATGATGGATAATATAAAGGTAAACCATTAAGTACATTGTAAGGTGGATTATTAATTGGTTGACGTATAGCACTATTGGAGTTAAAGTGAGAAATGCTTTCTCAGAGGAGTCAGTAATCAGTGTTGGTGTACCTTGGGGGTCAGTTTTATTTGATCTATTTATAGCAGATTTTCTGACAGATGTCTGAGTGTGGAATACCACATTTATTGAGAAATCGTAAAATTGTATTGATTGTGAATTCAGATGATCAAGCTAGAATTCAGGGTTTGATAGTCAAATTATTTTTGTGACCCAAGAATACATCAGTTGAATTTTATGTTAAGAAAATTAAGGTATTACATTTTGTAGCTAATATTTTTTTCCACATGATGTGGCCCATACTGCTGGCAAACTCAGTTTAGGTCTCTCAGGAGGATCTGAGTATGAGATATCCATGTATTGAACATTGAAAGCTACTAGGGAAGTCTTGTAGTGCAGCTTTGGCTTCATTCACTGAATTTGTAGAGAGGGTCTCTACAGTGGACTGGAGATGGTCCATGCAGTTGTTGGCTAGGTATTTATTTTCCACTTGTGGTTTGGGTGAGGCAGTGAGAAATCTTAGTGTTCACTTGGCAGTGTTAAGTGTGACAGCTGGATGTTCAGAAGTTGGGGATTTTACTAAACATTGATGTATTCTTTCTATGTTGAAAGAGTGGGAGAAGGTGTGGGTCTGTCAGTAGATGTTAGGCTTCCATTGGGGAAGCACTTGCTAAGGTCATTGTTGAAAGGTTTTTATGTATTAGAAAGTTATGATAGATAAGTGTTATGGTCAGCATTGCCTGTTTTCCATGTACATATGGCCTTTGCATGTGAGTGAATTGTACAATCATGCCTCCATTTAAGATTCTCTCACTGAGATGGGAATGCTGATTTAGTTAAGTAGATCTAAAGCAGTCCAGGTCAGTAGCGGGTAGCAAGTAGTTCTACACAGACATATGGAGGCTCTGTTGTGTCTGGTGACTTGAGGGGTGGAATAGTGGAAATTATCAATAGAAATTCAATGGATTTGGTGTTTTAAGAATAGGATGGGAGGTCAGTGTCAGCAGGGCATTTTGTTTATATGCTTAGAAGAGCTTTGAGGTGTCAGAACATTGATGAATAGAGACATGCTACTCATTCATTTAGAATAAGTAGGTCATCTGATCTACCTGTGGAAGGGAAGTTGATCAAGGTCATAAGCAAGTAGGGAGATAGGCATCTAATGCCTTTCTCTTCATACATTTGATAAGGGGTTGGGATTAAGGTAGAGTTGTGGTAGGATTGTTTGATTTACAATTGGTTTTCTTTTACAGGTAAAAAGAAGATTGTTTTGTTGAGTTATTCCTTTATTGTTTTAGGCTGCTGAGTGAGTAGCAAGGAGGCCTGGCAGTGTTTCTCAAGACTTAAATCTTGTAGTCTGGGATGCCTTTTGCCATGGCTACAGTGATTTGCTTTGGACTCTGTTGGTGAGTGTGCTGAATAAGGTGCAGTCTGCGTGCTGTTTGCTCTATTTTTTAATAATATATTTAAGGGGTAACAATTTTGGGTGTCTTACTCAAGTGAAGGCTGCAGCCATAGATTATTAGGGATCTAATGCTAATTAGAGATTTTTTTTTCATTTTTTATTTGGTTTTAAAACAATAGATAAACAAATCAATTATAAAACAAACAACTATTTACACAGGTCCACAGTTAATCAATACATCAAAGTTATACATGTCAGCAACAGTCAATATTTTTTCATTTAAACAGAATTTTTGATTGTGGTACTGATTTGGTCTGTCATCATTCAGAGATTGTTTTGGAGGTTGCCAGTCAACTTTAAGGCAGTAGAGGTGGTGATGGTGTTTAACTGCAGGGTGGCCAGGGTAGGTTCTGTGTTAGGCTTCTTGGTGCTTGTGCACTGAGATTTTGTAGATAGGGACCAACTTTGGTTTACAAGTGACAGTTTTCACCTATGTGATATTGAGTTGGACTGTTTAATATGCATCTTTATTTTGTTCTTTAAGGATGTGGTAGCTCAAAGTTCTAGCAGTTGAAGTTTGTGATTAGTGAGTTATGATGGAAGGGGGTACAGGCTGGATTTGTTGCCTGGTGGGAGGAATAACGGATCCTGCATCCTGTAGAAAGAGGAAAGTCCTCATTTTCATCCAGTAGGCTTAGCTGAGTGAACAGTGGCTTGTGCACTGCTCTTGGAAGGAATCTGTAGTTTAGTGAACAGCGTTGTAGTGCTGCTAGTTTGGTTATGATATTGAGGTGAGGTTGCTGTGACGCTGCCCATACTTGGTGGTCCTGAAAGTTTTATGCTTCTGTTTGCTAGTATGTTAAGGTAAGTATTCTGCCATGTTGCCCATAATTGGTTTGAACATATGGCTAATATATGTTTTCATACTTGATTTAAATGAAGTTTACTGATGTTTTCTTTGGTTTGCAATAAAATTCTGCTTGTATTGTTTATATTTTTGTGTTTGTTTTGGGCATGGGGTTTAGGGACAAAATATGGGCTCTTTCTTCTTAAAATATTATTTCGTTCAAGCTTTTCTCTAAAACAGTTTACTAGCCAGTCAGTTCCCATCCCTTTAAAGTACTATCCAAAAGGAAAATTAAATTGAAATCACTCTGCCAGTTAGAAGTTAACAGTGCATTACAATTTTCAGTTAACATCGCTAACTCATCTAATTTTTTCTACCTCCTTCTCTAAAAACAATCTGTACAACATGCAAAGTATTAACCGTATTGCACAAAAACTGAATGCATAACAATGCAACAGTGTTCCTTGAGAGAGGTAGATGTGTACACACTCATCACAGGCACAGATACAACCATGACTGTAGCAGGAAATTGATGGCAATAATTCCTACTAAAGTAAAACATGGTATGTTGTATTTGTTGCTGTCACTTTCTTTTTCTTGCAGTATTTTATGCAAAAACTGGAGTAGCTATACTCATATTTATTCTTACTATTATTATTTAAATATAACTGTTGTCATGTTATCTCAAAATTCTTAAAGCTGGGGTTTTACAAGACTGCACTGTTGCTTGAAGACTCGCATGATGTTTTTCACTTGTCAGTAGTCCATTTTAAAACAAGTGTGAGATATGACAGCTTGGCATATGTGCAGGGAAATTGTCTGCTTTCTAAGTACTTTTCCATAGGGAAGATAAAGATTTAGCTTTTTGTTTACTGTCTTGAGAGCCCTACATGACAGCTTCACTTTGAGATTACTGTCAAATAAAAATGAATGGTATCCTCCCTCTCTGGTGGTTCAGGTTCATTTATATGATTGTTTCCCAAGTATATCAAAGTGGACAGTATAAAGAAACAATGAAAGTTGAAGGCTGGGTAGTAGCCGCAAGAGCTGAATGCAGAGGAAGGTAGCTAGAATAGTTGCTACTCAGTATCTATATATCTTTACTGCAAGTCAGTGGGTGTGAAAACTAGTAATTGTGATGGTGTCTGCTACTTGCCTTTATCTGCTCATGCATCAGAATCTTACCACTGGTTTGCCTTAAGATGTGTGACTCATAGAAGGGATCATCAGTTTCCCAATTTCCATGGAATAGACTAGCCATTCAAGAACATTTTTGGAGTTGTTGGTAGGGAGGAGGCAGAGTATATGTTGGGCAGAAATAGAATGTAGGAGGAAGTATATGTTGTAAAGAAATAGAATGGAGGAGGAGGAGTATACGTCGTGCAGAAATAGTATGGCCATGAGCAAGACATTTCCAGAATTAACATACTGGAGGAATGCATTGTACTGTTTGTTAATGCAGGATTTCCTTTCAGGATAATTATTACTGAGAGACCGGACTATTTCTAGATTAAAAAAAGAGAATGTTTGTAGACAGACAACTGAAGAAGAAATTATACCCATTACCTCATTTTTTACGCCTTTCATTCTTTAACAGGTGCCCAGGGGTTGACTCCTTCAGTGCCATTGGCGAAGAAAGGTTGTTCTCTATAGCATTCTTAAACATGATGCGAACAAGGGACGCACTTGGAGGTGCGAAGTACCTGCCTCCCGCCATCATTGCTCAACTTCATTTTGCCAATTCCGCTTGTGAGAAAAAAATAAAACAAAACAGCAGCATACTTCTTGAACTGGGGATGCTTGCTTTAGAGGAAATTCCATCTTTTTATTATGAAAGAACAATTTTGAAAATATATAGATATGCACATATATATATATAAAATATGTACATATGCACAATTTTTCATGTATGAACTTCACAGAAAATGATTATCGGTATATGTTTGTGTGTAAGATGGAACTTCGGATAACCTGAAACCAAGGAAAAATATTGTTATGTATCATCCCAAATATTAACTTGAGTACAGCTTGCTGTGCTATGATTTTGTGACAGTATTGTACTTCTTTTTGTGAGCGTTTATTTTTTTTTAATCCAAGTATTCATCTGTCTGTATATACAGTATGTAACAATATTGCTAATATTCTATACAACATACTCCCCTATAAGGCAGAGAGGTCAGACTGCCTGTGCTGTAAGACTACAGTACCTCCCCTTCACTTCCTGTATTGTCACACAAAATGCTTGAAGTAGGTAGTTGCATCTTTGCACTTCACAGAGGGGGCCACTGTACAGTGTGTGTTGTACATGCAGAAGTCGTATGTTTTAATGTTTTATTAATGCGGTAGACAGTCTCAGGAGCTGCATACAGTTTGTGTGTAATTGTTTACTACCATGCCATCTGAAGTGACTAACATTTCCAGTTACTTAGCTGCAAGCGTTTCTTTTCCCATATATTTACAAACAAATGTCCTTTTGCGAATATATATGTAATACAAGAGTTGTAGGTTGTTTGCTGGTGCTCAGGACTTTTTTTTTGACATTTTTCTTTCATCTTCCAAACTGATTTGTGTTATGTTTTACAGCTGAATGGAGATGCAACAGGTCAAGCCTACTGTTAATTAAGCGTATTTGCAATACTGTATCATTGAATTGGAAAATGCAGATTCATCCCCATTCTAGCCCCCATGTCTCTAATGAACAGAGGTCAACAGTAAGTAAATTAATCCCCAACTAATACACACACCCCACATAACCCTTAGCTACCTCCTTACTAACATATACCCCAGCATATAGGCACCAAAGACCAATAGGACAGAACTGGGTTGGGTTACACAGCTAGACTTGTAAAGACCCTGCTGGTCATTAGCCTAGTATAAACTTATGAGCTATTAATTTTTTTTTAGAGTGCAGCTTCCATTAGTTTAGGATGATGGCTTCAGTGATCATTCTTATTTATGTTAACACACTTAAATTATTCATACAAATAATTTCATGATATCTCCCTTACTTCTCCCTGTTTTGTGCTCTGTAGAAGGATTGGAGTAGCCAAGGCTGAAGTTCAAGTGGGATTTTGTTCAAACAGGAAACGGTCGGTATGTCTTCCATTTGTCTGTAAGGGAGAGAAGGTTTTGTGAAACTGTAATAAAATTGTTAGCACTAGTTATTGTAATCATTCACCAACCAGTACTGCTAATCTGTCTCCTCCTTACCCTAAAACTGCAAACTGATACCAAATTAGTTAATTTTAAACCTGGTCAGTATTCACATCACTGACTTTATATTTTCGTCTTCATTTGTTTTTTCACGTCCTATGTTGAGCTCCTACATAAGAGACAGAAAAAGACTGGATTTCAGGTATTAGAGTACAAGCAATGCAGAGAGCACAAGCAAAATAAAGCAGACCAAAAGCATGGCATACAGTATGTTATAGCTTGGTTAGCTGAACAGGTAAATGAAAGGACTGGTCATGTGGCCATGGTTCCATTCCTTTGCAGTCGCAGCAGCAGTTATCTTATAGAAAATGACAGGAGACATGCTGGCACAAATCCAAAGGGAAAAAAAACAAGTATCAATCGGGGTGGGGGGGGGGGGTTCAGGAGCACTGTCAGATTTTTCAGGCCATTTTATTGCTGTTATAGAAAAAAATCCTCCTCTTAGCTGAAATCTTTTGCTATGATAAAAAGTAGTTAACTACAAATCAGTGGATATGTTAGCATTAAGTTATAAATATTTTCAGCCAATATTCACTCACTAGCATACAGGCACACACACACGCACACATATATATATATATATATATATATATATATATATATATATATATATATATATATATATATATATATATATATACACATACATACATACATACATACATATATATATATATATATATATATATATATATATATATAAAACACTCCATAAAATGACTCAAGCATATTTTTTGTAAAGGAGCATTTCTCATTTTATGTTAATTTATGAGATTTTTCTATCATATTTGTTAATGTCAGTCTCCGGGTTGAGTGTTAGAAAGTTCCATTTTATTTGGTGCTCTAGCCTAGTTAATAAATGTAATTAATTAAGAAATACAAGACAAAATAGATGCTACAGAGCCTTCATCTTACTTCTGTTCCTTATCCGTGTTATAAACATCACAGAAGTTTTGCATTTATGTACTGTCTTTCGGCTTTTCCCAGTTAGGGGTCGCCACAGCGTAACTCCGGTCCACTAATGATTGGCAGTGAATTTTTACATTGTCGAGTTGCCAGCCCGGCGCTCAACCTTCAAAGAAGGCACACCCACACACACAAACACACCTACCTGCATGTCTTTAAATTCTCTCGACCGCAGGGAGGACATGCAAACTCCACACAGAAGGTGCACCGGCCGAGAATCGAACTGGAGAACCTCTTGCTGTGAGGCGACAACGCTAACAGCTGCACCACCGCAGCAACTAAGTTTTGCATCTATATAAGCCCAAACAATTAAAATAGGATCTGCAGCACTGTCACATGATTATAATCCTTTTGCATTAGTTATGCTATAAAACAGTTCACACAATTCTTTCTTCTTTTTTAATAACTTTTCTATCACCATTTCAGCAGCTGCTGCATGTGGAGAAAGGAAGTAATACAGTACTGTTTAGAAATGCAGGGTCAATGCTGCAGTCTGCATGCCTTTGAAGCGTATGATACATAATACCCACAGAGCAAACATTTGTTTAGATTTCAGAGTAAGTTGTTAGGGCATCAGGAAATAGTTCATTAAAAAGATATGGAAGTTGTGCCAAGGATGAACATGCTTAACAGTAACAGTTCTGCTTCAGTGTTCTACACCAAACCTTTTCCAGGTTGTTGGTGAAATAAAAGAAAGTTAAGAACTTAGAAAAAAAGAGATTTGATTGACTACACAAATACTCAGTAACATAGCCTGTGTCAAGAGAACAGTGTACTGCTACTGGATATGGTGTTGTTTTGGGAAGCACTGGAATCTCTCTTGTTTGTTTTTTTTTTTTCTTCTTCACAGTTGCTTTCTTATACAGATCTTCACTTATGCCTAGAAGTGATTTTCTTTTGTCTTTTGAAAAGATTTCTGAAGTAAGCCCAATGACTACCTAGATGGAAGTTTAAGGAAGACAAAGGATTACCTAATTTAGTTAAAAGCAGTTGTGAGGGCTTCAGTTACACACAGTTAAGAGAAGAAATAATACTTGGTGCCCCGCAACCATTACCAATTTATTTTTTATTCTTTTCAGATTAAACTTGCAACTCTTGTGCTGTCACTGTCCTTCCCTAAGCCTTATTGTTGAGACCATAGTTCACTGTGTTTTTAAGCATTACTGGCAGCACCAGTATTCTAACCAACAGATGTTGAATGGAACAGATTAAACACATTAGTGCATAATGCATCCATTTTTCCAGCTTGTTAACTGGATTATGTGGCATGGTGGTGTTTCACTGTGGTGGACTGTGAATTGAGTTGTTTTCTGCAATAAAATGTGGTCAGGGCATATACATAACATACTTCATCACAAACTATTCACAAAATAAGTGTATCTGTCTTTAAGCATGCAGTGCATGTTAAATTTTGTATTGCATGGTATTTGAAATAACATTAATGGGTCAGGATCCAGTGTTAGTAATTTCTGCTAATGTGTTGCTGTGATGCTATGCTGGTGACTTCAGATGAAAAGAAGAAAAAAAAAGAATGTCTATTTACTGCAGAACTGTTTTGTTTCCAGTTATACATCTTGTTTACTTATAGTGATTTGCAGCAGCTCTCACTTTGTGAATTCATTCGAGAAGCCAGTGGCCCATCTCACATGGTACATTTAGTTTGAAAGATTTCTTATCACACACCTGTCTGTTGTGGAAGGGCAGAATATACTGCAGCTGGTCTAGGGAATCAGATGTCCTACTTTAGATGGTTGCTTTTGACCATATTTGTAGTACAATGTTCCAGACTGCCTTCTGTTCACTTCTGTCTTATGAGCATAGTTTAGCAGCTCTTTTGCTGTCTGTAAAACAGTGCTGGCCACATTTTTGTAGCATACTGCAGTGAAAATGTGCTGCTCTTCCTTAATTTGTCTAATAAATATCTGACGTGATTGTGTCTGACACTTTTGCACTTATCTTCCAACCAGTAGAATGGTATTCTATCTATCAGCACAAAAGTAATCGATTGTCCACATTACAAAGGTATATGCAGGTGGTGCTTTTGGCATTCTCAATTAACAGAGTTTTCTTTTGTAATATTTTTACACTTTGCACACTTGAGTCTGGGATTTCCTTGTTTTAAAAAGCATGTGCTGAGAAGGACCATTGCAAATGGTAATGCATTAACATTCTAAAGGTAAAGAATAAAACATGTATTAGGTATAATTTATGTGTATTACTGTGATATAATTGCTGGCCATTGTGTTGTCATGTTGGGAAACTAAGATACTGTTTTTGCAGTTAACTGATTAGCAGGATACATACCACAAGAACTTTTTTCCTTCGCAGACAATAGTTAAAAATGTTTAATTATATGACTGTAACCTTAAGTATGTTCCTGCTGCATGCATCATCTGCAATATTAATGTCTCATGAAATATTAGTCACAACTGTTGCTTTGATGTAAGTAATGAAGTGATATTTTTGAACTCATACTACAGTTGCTCAAAAAGTCACCTTTCATCCAGCAGTTACAATGAAAAACAATGGAGTGACAAGTGATATCTGCCTTGTTTTTCAAGTTGTCGTTGCTATTGGAGATTATGCAACACCTTAATCTCAGGTATATGGAACATATACCATCAATCCATTATTATGTACTTAAAATTAAAAAATGCATAAAATAATAAGAAAACATTGTAGGTTATGCACTCTGCTACTGTCTTGAAACTACCTGAAATGCAGGTGGGATAGACATATAATGTACAGCTGTGCTTAAGATGAATCTGGTAACATTTTAATGGAAATATATATATATATATATATATATATATATATCAAAAATGTAGGATAAATACTGTGAAGAATGTACATAAACTGGCAAAACACGTAAATATGAAACATTAGAAACGTGTGACAAACATACCTCTCAACTGTCCGGATTTTTGCAGAATGTCCTGATTTTTCCTCAAATGTTTGGTCCATTTCTCATCAAATTGTAGTTTTCTACCATATCATTAGCAAATCATTGAGGAGTCAAGTCAGAATATAACAACGGAGGTCCAAGTTTGTCTTCATACCCTTTAGAAAGTTCATGCTAATTCAAAACTTAGAAGTTTGTAAGAGCACTATTTAAAAAATTGCCCCTATTTTGGGGCCTTTGCCCCCCCCCCCCCCCCATTGTTTATGGCTTTGTCCAGCTTTCTTGCTCTAACAGGTTGAGAGTTATGGTGACAAAGCAAGCAAACATGATGCATTAGAAAGCTGTGGCCAAGAAAGTGTTAGGTGTCTGGGCAAAAGAATTTTACTCATGCACAAGGGTATGTAGTGGTACAGTGAACTTGGATAAAATGTGTCCTCTTTGTCATAGAATGTTCACAGAACTGATAAGTAAGTTAAGGCAAGAAAGAGAAGCACAAATGTTTTCTTTGTTTGGGAATTGATAATATTTGTTCATGCACTGTGAAAGATTATGTGGTGATAAAAAGGCCTTGATCTGATGTTATCCATGCCTTCACTAATCAACACAGGGTCTTGGAAACGACATTGGATCCAAGCCGGCAATATTCAACAGACAGATCCAAGGCTATGGCTCCTCACTGTCCCATAATGCCCTGCTGCTCTCTGATCCCCAGATCTCATTTGCCAGGCTTCCAGTGCTGATGTGTTCCTCTGGCTGTGGCTGGTTAAGTAAAATGTTTTCAACTTTTTTATTATCTTTCCTAGTTTTGTAGTTCTGTAGTGTAGGGTAGTCTAGTTTTTGCAGTTTTACAGCTTTTTATAGAGTAGATCCCTCTCCTCCCATTAGTTTAGTTAGACTAGTCGTGTTTGTGCTTGTGTGTGTGCGTGCGCTCACACGCATGGGCTTTAGTGCTCTTTTGTATTCTTTCAGCCATTAGGGCTTTATTCATTGCTGTAGCATCAGTAGTAGGTGTATGTCTAATAGGCCTGCTGGGTTTAAAAAGTGCTCCTTGTGTGGTCAGAAAATGCCTTATTCCGATACGCACAAGGAGTGTGTTTATTGCTTGAGTGCTCCACACCTGGGGGTTGATTGTAACCTTTGTGCTGCATTTAACCCCAGGGCTTTAGCAGAGTGCAGCAACTTCTAAAGGGTCTGGTGCAAGGGAGTCCTTTTGTTTCCTCCCACAAAGGCTTCCTCTTTCAACTCAAATAGGAAGACCTCTTCTTCTCAGCCAGTTCCTGCCAAGAAAACCATGGCTGTCTGATCCCTAGTCCCCAGATCCAATGCCAGCCCGGTCTGCCTTGGATCTGAGGTCTTCAGAGCTGAGAGCTGCAGAGCTTATGGTCAGATCCAGGTCCTCTCTGGATCAGAGGCCCTTGGATCTGACCAAGGTGGAGCCAGCCTCTGATCCGACAGGGTCTTCTGATGCAATCATAATCTTGGAGGAGCCTGCAGTCCCTTCCACCTCCAAACAGAGACCACTGTTAGCTCCGAGACATTGGATCCATTCCCCGGAGCCTGGCAGTAGGTCAGGGAAGTCTCCTTCCAAGTCCACCCATTCCTCTTCCTCCTCTAGATCTTCCAGGAGTCTTCTGCCCTCAGACATGGACAGGATGATGAGGAGTTTTCTCAAGGCCCAGATAGAGTTGGGTCTCCTGGCTTCTCCTGCCCATCTGGCCAATAGAACCTCTTCCCCCCAGCTTCTCGTTCTCTTCATCCAACCCGAATGGGTTTGGATTCTAGGGACCAGGAAGTTTGCTGCCAGATTCCAACAAGGCCAAGTATTCCCCCTTTCTCATCCCCGCTGGGGTCCCTGTCTTATTCTGTTCCTCTACCTTCAGAGTGGGGTGAGCCCCATGCTGGAGTGATCGACGCCAGCTCCACAGGGGGAATCTGCTACCATTGTTTTGGACCTGTCCCTTCCTCTCAGCGCTTTGGCTTTCAGTAGCTCCAGACCAGTAGCATCTGGGGGTCAAGGGTCTGCTTCTGAACATGTTCCACACTGGGGGGCTTCTCCCTCAGAAGTGGGGCATGGGCCTGCTTCCAGCCCCTTGGCCTTCCGGGTGGTAGAGAGAACCTTCTCCAGGTCTTGAGTTTCCTCTGCCACACCTCTGGGTCCCTCCCGGCCTCTCTCTACCTCAGATAGTGAGGCCTCACAATCTGTCTCAAGTCAGCCCACTCGATTAAGCCCTTAGGGGGTTTCCTCCCCTCTTAGAGCCCATGTCTCTTCTGAGTCCTCCCCGGAGCTCCCAATGGAGGAGGTTATCTTAAGAGAAAGTGCAAAAGGAAGCACTTGGACTCCCCTGCGGAGTCTGTCACCAAGGATATGGACCTCAAGGAAGGAGATGGGTCCCCCAGATCTCCATCCAATGATGTGTCCTTTGGAGATATCCTTGAGCTCCTGAATCAAAAGGGTGGATGGTCTGCACAACCACCATCTTCAGAGGAGTCCATATTTCTGAAGTCCTTCAGGACGGGCTCGTCTACTTCCTGGGTTTCCCCATCCTGCTAATGAGTTAGGGGATCTTACCGCCAGCAGGGCCAGGAAGAAACTGGATATGATGGATCCTGTTCCAAAGAGTGCTAACAAATTCCTTAGTCCCCCTGCAAACCGTTTGTCCTGAAGCAAAGGAGTACCAGTTGATGCCATCATGGTTGCCGCCACCATGAACAAGAAGCTAGCAGAGCAGAGCTCCATGGTCCATCTCCCGAATAGGGAGTTCCAGGTGATAGACCATTTTGGGAAGCGGGTGTATGGCTCAGCTACCTTTAGACTGAGGGTGACAACTGTTTGGCACATTTTATCCTCCTCCTAAGGGATTTGGTTCAAGAGCTCTCCACCTCCCTTGCAGAGTTATTGCTGGTGGAGAACCTCCAAGAAGTGTCTCGCAAGCTTGCCACTCTGACCTTTCTCGCAAATTCCTTGATGAGGCTAATCTCCAATGCTGCTGAGGCTACCTCTCAAGCTGCTGGTACAGGCATTGCCTTGTGGTGTTATGCCTGGCTGTGCTTGTGCATGTTCGCTGAACCCTTTAAGGCATCATTTACTAATGCCCCCTTTGATTGTTCCATTCTCTTTGGACCCTCCTTAATGCACACTTTGACCCCCATTGAGCAGAAGGTAAGACTCTGTCTGAAGTAGGAATCAAGCTTTCACCCCTCCCAGAGGTCTTTCTCGAAGACCCAGTGGGGAACCAGAAAGATGTGGTTCTGTAAGACACAATCTCCCTTTCAGAATGCTCTAGAGGCAGGGGGAGAGGTTTCAGTGGACGAGGATGCCCTTGTGGCAAGGGGTGGGTCTACAAAATCAGAGCTCAAGGGAACCCTTCTCTGAGCAGCCTTGTCAGTGCTCCTGAATCATTGCCTGGCTGCTCTGCCCTGGAGGCAGTTAGGGGTCACATTTCCCTACACCCACTTGCCTTGACAAAAATCACTTTTAGTGTTAGATACAGTTTCATTTCTTCAGAACCCCCTCCAGTAAGAAGTTGTCTCCCCGATGTTCCACCCAGTCAGAGGGAGTTGGCCCTCAAAGAAGTTCAATAACTTTTTCTAAAAAGAGCCATCCAAGAGGTCCCAACAGGACAAAAAGGATTCGGTACTTATTCTTGATTCTTTTTAATGCCAAAAAAAGATGGGGAACCTATGTCCTATTTTGGATCTCAGTGCGCTCAATATTTCAGTCAAGAAGTCAAAGTTCCAGATGGTCACTGCTCAGTCCATTCTGCCCCTCTTACGCAGGAGTGATTGGATGTGCTCAGTAGATCTCCAGGATGCCTACTATCACATCAAGATAGACAGCCATTCCAGGAGGCATCTCCATTTCTGGCTAGGGGACAATCATTACCAGTTCAGAGCCCTACCCTTTGCTCTAACCACAGCCCCCAAATGTTTACCAAATGCATTCAGTAGTAGCGGCTCACCTGTGTCTGTGGGGGTTCCAGGTCTTTCCTTATCTCGACGATTGGCTCTTTACGGCACCTTCGAGGCATTGAGTGACTCAGGCAGTTCAGTGTGTTCTTCCCCTCTTCCATCAGCTAGGTATAAATGTCAACCTGGCAAAATCCAATCTGATCCCCACACAACAGTTGGAGTTCATAGGAGTTCAGTTGGACTCCATGTCGGCGATTGCAACTTTGCCTCTGTGTAGAGTTCAGTTGATACGGGAACAGGTCACGCAGATTTTGGATCTGCCTCTCCCCCCAATTCATTTGGTTCTTCTGGCTCTCGGTTACATGTCCTTGGCCCTTCTTCTTGTTCCTCTGGTGAGGTACCACATGTGGATGCTAACAATGCACTTAGAGGTCCAATGGTTGGCTCTTCTTCATGCCCTATGACCATAAAACTAATGCCTGTGTGCAAACATCACCTCCAGTGGTGGCTTCAGTCGCAAGATCTCTCTCACCTCTGCCCATGGCCACAGTGACCACGGATGCCTCCCTCCTGGGGTGGGGGACATTTTTGGGAGAAGAAAGTCCAAGGCACATGGTCCCCAATAAAGACCAAGTTGCATCTAAACGTTTCCAGGACTGCCTTCCTCTAAGGATGATTGCAATCCAGACAGACAACATGGAGTTTGTCTGATATGTCAACAAACAAGGGTGAACATGCTCTTATCTGGTGTGTAGAGAGGCTGTGAGAGTGTGGGAATGGGCTGTGTCCTCTGGCTGCTTCCTTATTGCAACACACACACCCGGGGATTCCAACATGTTGGCCGACAGGCTCGGTAAGTCTATCTTGAGTCCTTATGAGTGGTCTCTCAATCCTTCAGTGGTGAAACAGATTTTCGACCATTGGGGTCAGTTGTGCTGCAACCTTTTTTGCCTCCAATCAACCACAAATGCAGCAGGTATTTTGCCCTGATTCCCCCCCCCCCTCAGGGGGAGTCTCCAAGGGATACTCTAATCCACGATTGGCGTCTGGTTCTCCTCTCCACATACTCTCCTGTTCCCTCAATACTAAAAATTCTGCAGAAAACACAATGGCTAAAGACGTCCTTTATCCTCATTGCCATTTTCTGGCCTCATCAACCGTGGTTCCCCTTCATCAGGTCTCATCTGAAGTATCCACCATGGATACTAGATCCCTGTCAGGATCTGATTTCCCACCTGTCGAGGCTTCCTCCCCCAAACCTTCACTTAACCACATGGTTTCTCCAGTTCCAGTGATAATTAAACAGACCAGACTTGCATCCCCCATTAAATGCATTATTTTGGCCTCCCAAAAACCTTCTACCAGGAAAGTGTACAGCAGCAAGTGGAAAAGCTTTATGATCTGGGTTAGGAGTCGGAATCTGGATCCCTTTTCTGCTTTGGTTTCAGATATACTTTTGTTCTTGTCCTTCCTTTTCCAAGAGGAAGCAAGTTTTCCACTATTAAGCTTCACTTGGTGGTGATTTCTAATTTTTATGAGAGCTCCAAACCCACCTTTTCATCCTGGTTTTGTAAGGCATTTATGAAAGGGGACTTTCTGCTTTGTCCTCCAGTTAAGGGCCCTTCACCTTCTTGGGAGCTCAAGTTGGTTCTGCAGTCTATGGTGAGGAGTCCCTTTGAGCCTGCCAGTCCTGTGATCTCAAGTTTCTGTCTTGGAAGGTGGCCTTTGTGGTATCTATCACTTCAGCTAGGAGGGTTTCAGAATTGCAAGCTCTCTCCATTACTTTTCTTTATATGACCTTTCTCAGAGACAGAATCTCTGTGAGAACAAATCCCTCCTCCTTTACCCAAGGTTGCTTCCAAGTTGACCCTTAATCTATGCATTCAGCTTCCAGTATTCTTCTCCAATGGTTTCCTATCAAAATGTTGAAATTCATATGGTCTAATGTTCATTTGATCAACCCATATGGTCGACACATGAATATTAAGAAGTTAATTTGGTCAACAGAAAGTGCATGCAAATTACCTGTCGACATTATGTTGACAACAGGGCAAGGATTTACCCTTGCCAGCACTGTTGTGCGATCTCAGAGTTGTAATATATAAGTAGCAGGGGGTGTGGGGACACAGCCCCCCCCTGCAAAAACACTACTGTAAGCGCTGCAGGTGTTTTTCGACCATTTAAACTTTGACATTTTTTTCAGTATTTTGAATGTTCAGTGTAATGACTTTCGACCATGTGAATTTCAACATTTTGATAGTAAACCTTCCCCAGCTATTCTAACAGGGGGGAGTATATCCTTCATACCTTGGATGTTCACCGACAGCTTTAGTTCTACTTGTATAAGACTAAGGATTTTCATAAGTCAGAGCAGCTTTTTGTGGCCTTCTCTGATAGTAGGCATAGCCTTCCAGTTTACAAAGTCCCTGTTTCTAAATAGATGTCTAGCTGTATCTCTATGGTCTATATCTGAACCATCTGGAGATTCCAGGTTATGTTGCAGCCTATTCTACTAGATCGGTGGTGACAACTTCAGCTTTCACAGCAAGGCTTTCTATAGATATCTGTGCTGCTGCCACTTGGTCCAATCCTCACAACTTTATATCCCATTATAAACTGGATTTAATTTCTAGGAGTAGGGCTTCATTTGGCTGCACAGCACTCAGACATGTCCTTCCTTGAGGTCTCCCAGGATGTATGGTAGCTGGGGACTCTGACCCTGTGGTGATGAATGAAGACATAGGTAACATCAGATAGAGTTATGTACTTATAACTTGGCTTCTGTGATTTCCTATGTCTTCATTTATCACATTTTCCCACCCACCATTCCCCCACCTAGTTTGATAGTGGAGGAAGTTGGAGTGGTTTTCGCTCTGTCTTGGTAGGAGTAGTTCAGAAGTATGGTGGTAAACTCGATCTGGAGATCAGAGTGCAGCAGGGCATTATGGGAGAGAGAGGAGCCAGAGCCATGGATCCGTCTGTTGAATATTGCTGGCTCGGATTCAATGTTAGATCCAAGACCCCATGGTGATGAATGAAGACATATGATAACACAGATGCTAAGTTATGGTCAGTAAGCTCCATTTTTTGCATTTGTATTACTGCCACAGTAGCTTGTCACCAAATACAGTTTTATTGAATAATCAAGTATATATTATTGCCCTGTGTTTCTTGTGGACATTCTTTTTAATGGAGATGTTTTGTTAATCAGTGTTACATTATCTAATCACAAAGAAAATGGCATCTGTTCCTGTGTTAACTGAAGTTTCTTGCTCATTTAGTTGGCAGAATCGATCTGCTTATATCATATTGTCATACCTGTTTGCTTACCACATTCTGTTTGTCTGTATTTTTCTTCTTCCAGTATATATCCTTTTTAAAGCCTCATTTTACTGGATTCAGTTCTCACTGGAACACCCCTTTGTGATTAGCATAAAGTATCAGTTGTCTTCCTTATATGGGAGACATTTAATGGATTACCCTGAATGTGTTGGCATGATCTTTCTTTTTGGCATGATGATCTGTTTTTAAGAATCTAATGCAGTAGACATAATGCTTTAATTTTACCCTGCCATCTGTTTTTTCTTAAAATATCGATGATCTTTTTTCAGTCCATAAATGCCTATTTTGGCCTATGAATAATGCCACTCTACCAAGGCTAAAGAATGCCCACATCCCCAAAATCTCAAGTTCCTTTTAGTCACTTGTGCATTTCATCACTCCTTCTTAACATGCGTCATTGGAATGTACCCATGTTTGAAATCACCTTGCAAGTATACCTCTATTAAGACCACTATAGAAGTAATCTTTATCTGGGACTACAACATGGCATCTGCGGCTGTTTGAAGTGCTTGAGCTTTTAGCTTTTGACTTGGTGACATCAAATAGAGAAACCCAAGTCCTTAATCATTTCACAGAGCTTAGCAGTGATAAAGGAACATTTGACAAGGAAAATTTATCTTGAACTATGCAAATGTAATAAAGCAAAAATTGAAAGGATCACCCTACAACTCCTAGTCCAAAGCCGGCTCTTCTTCAGACCATCATTACCTCTGATGTCTTACTTAATGGATAATTATACTCTGATAAGAAGTGATTGTCTTCCTTCACATCTGTAGAAGTACTATCCCAGTACCTGTTGTTGCTTCTCGTTCTGAGTGGGGCCCATGCAATTAAGTTCCTTGTCTGCCTTGAGTGGCATAGCGCATGTCAGCAGAAGGTTTGTCCTGTGCCATTATTTGACTTTGACTCTGTCTTCTCTGTCCCTGTGATGATTTTTGCCAAGATTACTGTGTTGTGGGAGTGTTGAAAGAGAGTGTTTTATAGCAACTGGCTGTAATGGCCAGTGCTAGTCCATTTGCCAGGCTTGTAGTCCCTTACAGTACTTCTAATGCATACGTCCCATCATACATTTGGCCAGCATCATGCTTTGTATTAGCCGAGTGTGTAATCTGTGTTAATTCTTTAACCAGTGCTTGGCAGGAGTGCAGACACTGGTCCTTGGTACCAGCAGCAGAAGGCCCCTTTTTTCCTCTTTTTGATAACATGGCCATCTCTGAGTGTAAGGAGGATAGAATTCCTTTCATCAAAAGATTGACAGACACAGTAAGTCTTCCTTCTTTTGTGTACATTGTATTCAGAGGGCCTCTTTTCTGGAGAGACTATCAGGCTTTTGCAAACCACTTTAAAGTGGTCGCTTGTCCCTTGTCTCTTTCCTAAAGAAACATTTCAATGCTTAACTTGAGGAAAAGTGAGCAGCTTATGGATCCTGTTATGAATGTTTACAAGCTTTCTGCTTGGAAATGCAGAGATTTGAGTTTTAAGTGCACTGTGAGAGACAGGCTTTCTCTGTTAGCGTTTGTTTTTCGAACACATACCAGTTGTGGTCTTTATTTTCATCATCAGGCAGTTCAGATAAGATTCTACTGTTATATCTTCTGTCCATAGTAAGCATCAAAACCACAGACACTTGCCAGTTTTTCCATAGACAGAGGCAAAGACTCTGGACAGATTTGTCAAAAGAATACATTCTTCTGTCACATAGGCTTTACATTCTGTTCACTTTTTTTTATACATCTTATTTCCAGACTTTTGTTGTTGAGCAAGCTGGGGAGAATGTGTTTGTTCTTCCCAACTCCAAGGAGCAGAAGACTTCAAATAAAGCCCTTGGCTTTACATTTTTATGAGGTACCAAATGGTCTGCTGTGTGCTTGACACTGCCAACATAATCGCAAAAATTAGAGCCACTATCACCTGCTTTCATAGGGAATGATGGACAAAGCTTTTCTCTTTTCCGGAGAAACTGCACTGGGCTATTCTAGACACTCCCCTCATGTGTGAAATGCACTTTGGAAACCATCCCTTTTAGGTAATATTTAAGGACCTTCATATGGGAGGATAGGCTTTCACTGTTGGAAGTTATGCATAATGGTCCTCTTCTCTGTTGCTAAATCGTCTTGTGTCATTTAGGAAAAAAATGAATCTGCCATAAGATAAAAAAAGATGCTGTTAAGCTCAGTTGTTATTTTCTTCATTGAAGTCATTCACATCTCAAAAGAAGACTTGTCTTTTCATCTTCTCAGTAGTTCTGAATAGACTCCTTAGTCTGGTAACCTTTTGAAATGTTGAAACCTGTCTCAATGAGTACAGAAATATGGAGACTGAATAGCCAAAGAAAAAGACTTGCATATACCAAGTCTAAGATGGCCATTTCTCTGAATATTCCCTTTTCTCCAAGGTATGGTGATGTCGGAGTTGGTATTATAAGTTTGGGGAGCGTACCCCCACATAGGAGGTGTAGGGAGAGTAAGAAATAAGTTAAAGGAGAAGAGCAATATTCGATATATGCTCTTTTTTTGCATTATTTTTTTTTTTCATTGTGTCAGCATTATGTGTTATGAGTGCTGTCATTTCAATAGTATACTTTGATGAAAGGGCAATTTTCATATGCTCCAGTCTGAAAAACTATCATCTCTGTCAGCTGGGTTCTAGACATTTCTGCAAGTGGCCACATACTTCATTTTTTGGGATGCTCTGGCATATTATTTTGTCAAATTAGTCATGTTGTAGGAGTCTGTGCGGTCTCAGTCCCAAATTTCCAAAATGGTCAGTAGAGACTAAGAACACCTAGGAAATAGGTAAGGGGGTACTCCTCCTGTCTGTCTCAGATCCAGGAACTTGTGACGAGGTCCTAACAAATTCTAGATCTAAGAAGTTAAATATTCACATGAGTATTATGTAATTTTTGCATGGTTGTTTGTCAGACCCTGATGCAACTACTGCCACAGTTTTTTGCATGCCATTGATAGACATGATTTGATGCCTGATGGCACTTTGTATTTGGTGGCCATGGCCCGCGCTCATGCGCCTAAGTTTGGTTAAAGAACAACATGGTGCATCATTGTTGTCTTTCCCACAATGTCAGTACCAAAACATTTGCACATTAGGGAATACCATTCTATGCTTGCCCAAATGGGTGCTGATGGCTTCCACTCAAGGAGCCAGAGTGATTGTACCAACTTTAGCTTCATTTTTGACAGTCACATGAGGTGACCATCAAATTGAAGAATTTTGTCCTTCATCTGTTGAGAACCTGGGATCTGGCCACTTGGGTTCTGTCACATAGCTGGCTAAGGACTGACTGACTGACTTTATGTGCTGTTGTGAGCAGAGGTATTCACAACCTCTGGCCAGCCTCCTCATATGGATCCTGTAATAGCTGGTTGCTGTGTAAAATTGTAATTAGCTAAGACGAGAACTTTTCTGTCTACAATCTGAAAACCTTTACCTTTCTTCCCCTTTCTGATGCATTCCCTGATGTAGAATGCATTGTTGGAATAGTGAGGAGCCCACTTTCATTCTTCTGCTATTGAGGCTATTAAATTCCACTCCAAAAGCATCTCCATGTAATTACTGACATTTTGAGACTGTTATTGTGGGACTACGGTGGTGGTGCTGCAGTAGCGTTGTCGCCTCACAGTTAGACGTTGCCCGTTCGATTCTCAGAGCGTCTTCTGTGTAGCGACATGCATGAATGGGCGTTCCTTCATTGAAGGTTGTGCATTAGGCCCGGCAAGCCAGTACATAAAACTCTACTGCCAATCATTAGCGAACAGGAGTTCCGCTGTGGTGACCCCTAACCGGGAAAAGCCGAAAGACACAAACAAACATTGTGTATGTTGTGGAGAGACTTCTGAAATTCAAACATTTCCACATGAAATCATACAGTTAGGTGATTTTATCCCTTCTCCCATCACTTTTCTGTCTACAATCTGAAAACCTTTGCCTTTCTTCCCCTTTCTGATGCATTCCCTGATGTAGAATGCATTGTTGGAATAGTGAGGAGCCCACTTTCATTCTTCTGCTATTGAGGCTATTAAATTCCACTCCAAAAGCATCTCCATGTAATTACTGACATTTTGAGACTGTTATTGTGGGACTACGGTGGTGGTGCTGCAGTAGCGTTGTCGCCTCACAGTTAGACGTTGCCCGTTCGATTCTCAGAGCGTCTTCTGTGTAGCGACATGCATGAATGGGCGTTCCTTCATTGAAGGTTGTGCATTAGGCCCGGCAAGCCAGTACATAAAACTCTACTGCCAATCATTAGCGAACAGGAGTTCCGCTGTGGTGACCCCTAACCGGGAAAAGCCGAAAGACACAAACAAACATTGTGTATGTTGTGGAGAAACTTCTGAAATTCAAACATTTCCACATGAAATCATACAGTTAGGTGATTTTATCCCTTCTCCCATCAGTAGACAGGTGATCCACATGTAGGAGTGAGCCAGCATTTAGAGCATTTTCTTTTTAGTGGTCCATGTCTTTATGGAACTTAATCATGGCAGACATTTTGAGTTACAGTTTGATCCTATTTCTAGAGCTTTGGCTTTATCTGAACACTGTTGCACCATTTTCCAGATGTGAGGTTCTCTGGAGTTTAACCTCTTCATTTATCAGGATTATGCAGTGCTGCCCAAACCCTACTGCCTCCAGTAGAGTAGGAGGTGATCTGTAGACCCTTTTTTTTTTGGATTGTGAAGATGTTCCTGTGAGGCTTTATGTATTTCTCCTCCTCATCCTTTATTTGCTTGTGAACTTTAATATAGAAAGGCCAAGACCTATTTTGAATTCCCAGTGATAGCTCAGGAAATGTTGTTTTCAAGTTCATCAGATATTAGCCTCTCTGCATACCATTCTAGTTCTAGGTGCCTATGCTCAATGACAAGTTGACCACCTTCACCTATAGATGTGGCTGCTGAAATAGTTATATTAGAACTACCAAAAGACATTTTGAGAGTGTTAGAGGCTGTTGGGGAAACCTTCCCCATCAGCCACCTACTTGATCCTGGTAAAAATGTTCCTTATCTTAACTTAGAGACATCCTGTTTCCCTTCAGTCTGTAAATTTACAAATTGATCTGGACTTTCTAAGGCACTTTTTTGATCTAAACATACATTACTTACAAATCAAGGCACATCCTTGTATGTGAATACAGCTGTATGATGGAAGGTAGGAGTTTGTCCAGTATGGACTAGTGAAGGGATTACTTAAGGGAATCTACCATCTTTGGCCTCAAGTTAAGAACTCATCTGTGCCTTTGTCCTGAACTTCTTGATCAGTGTACTGTTTTGTCCATATTTAAAACCAGCTGCATCTGCAGACCTGAAGCTTTTTTTTTCCCCTGAAAAATACATTCCCTAATGGCTGTTGTTGAAGCACAGATTGCGCTACATCTTTGTCTCTTATTTGTGAAGAACCCTACACTGTCTTTCAGAAAGACTGAGACTCACTTGCCAAGCAATACTTTACTTCTTCCTGAAGGTGATTTCTGAATTGTCACTCATTCAGTCCATTGATGTAATAATATTCTTTTTAGGTGATGAAAAGAGGAGGGACCATATCTTTCATGTCCTAAATGTGCATTATCAGTTCCAATCACATTCTGTAAAATGATTTGTCAGCTGTATTGTCTGTGTCATTAGACATCTGAAAGACCCTTGGCGAATACATTGACAAGGAATTTCACCAAATTGTTTATGCCTCTAGTAGTTGCATTCATTGCAGTTTTCATGTTATAGCCACCTTTTCATTAATGTACAGCTTTTCCAAGTCCTTTATAGCTTTCATTTACCATGGGCTTTTGGGAGGGGGGCATTAATTAGGATTTTAATCATGTTCCACCTAATACAGAAGACCCCATGGAAAGAAGATGCAATAAATTTAAATGCGCACCATATCACTTGATATTTTAAGAAGGCCCTTTGTAGTTGATGAATTATGTCTTTTCTGTCCCCGTTGTGTGAAAAGCTCCAAGTGCTGCTGCATGGCATAGATTTTTTTGTAAGTAAACCATGTTCATAATTCTATAACAATTCCTTATGTTTTTGTAAGTTGAGCCCTTGCTTCAACTAGTTATTAAGAGATTTGGATATTGAGGACATACAGCCACCCTTAACAGTGGAGCAAGGATGCTTTGCCTTGATTAGAGTGTGCACATAAATGCAGGAGTTTAAGACCATTAGTAGTATTGCATGACAGGGCAAAAAAAAAGCAATACAGCCAATTGTTCAACCACTGCAAGGGACCTTCCCAGAGATCAAATTATATGGTGGGTACTCATGCATATGTTATTTAATTTGTACTGACATATTATCTACAGCGTTTCTCCATACATCTTATTTCATACCTCTAGTAATTCTTCAACATGCTGCTGGGGGACTGTGTGTGTGTAGTACATTCAAAATATCAACCAACTCAAAGGATGAAGACTGTAAAAATTGAACACAAAAGCTTGAAATAGAAAACTCTGAAATTACACTAGAATGAGGAAAGGACAAACAAAATGGTTTTCCCCTGTACCAGGAACTTGTGCAACAAGCTACAAGCTTTTTCAGTAGTAAAAATGCCAATAACAAATTGAGTCAACCTTTTGTGTTTTGGCCTTGTATGATAAATTGTATGACCATTGAAATTTGGTTGGTTGATATTTTAAATGCCTTCCATATATGGAAGGTGCTACTTTTGTTGACTAAGCAGATGGTTGACATCTGTCAACAAAAGTAACCGATCAGAGATTCTTGTTGGTAAATTTGCCCTCTCTCTGAGAATTGTGCACTCTCGAAGTTAGAATGTATAATTATGAGGAATATGGTAAGCACAGTGGGACTTGCCATTCTGCAGAAGTTATGTTTTCTTTCTAATTTTATTTAAAGGTTTTTGCATGTGCCAAGATTGATGTTCGGCACATGCTTAGTAGCACATTGATGTATGTAATGTTGATCATTTGGTGTCAACATTATTCACATCTATATTTGTTATTCAATAAAGATAAGTAAGTCCATACATGTATATATACACACACACTGTTGAATCTACTTTTATCAACCAAATGAGCTGATGTATGTTTATTATTGTATACAGAAAATGTCAAAGCTAGGAACATTGATCTTCCATGTCTTGTGTGAGGTTTGATTGGATGGAAGTAAGTAAGTTTAATAATATTGAAAGCTTTGGATCTACTCAAAAGCTTTAGAATTAAGGGTAGGTGTGTATATGTAAGAGTTTTCATGATAGAGTTAGAGTAAGTGGATAGATAGCAGTAGTGTTGTGCTTGTGTGTTATGTGAGAAGCATGTGTGTCTTATGTAGTGGTACTATAATGAAAAGGGGGTTTCATAAGGTAATGTGTAAGGTTGGGATTACAGGCAGAGGATGGTTAAGGTTATTACACAGGTAAGATGTTACATGGGGTGAAGTGGTCAGTGTAAGTTCAGGATTCTTTATTTTTGAGATGTTAGTTTTTGTATTTAACCATTGGTGTAGTGCACATTGATGTTTCTGCCCAGTAACATTAGTGGATATAATCGTGTGTGTGTGTGTGTGTGTGTGTGTGTGTGTGTGTGTGTATATTTCATGATATTGCAAAATCACTATTTTGAAGTACATTCTGTTGATAAATTACATCTGTGGAAAGTTTCATCTAAAAGAAGAAGAAAACATAAAACAAGTATTAATATATGTGTGTGTGTGTGTGTGTGTGTGTATATATATATATATATATATATATATATATATATATATACACACACACACACACACACACACCAACAGAAGGAAGAAACTGTTGCAAAAAAGAGGAAAATCCCAGGATGAAGAAAACTCCCTCACCAGCCTCAGTAAGAAGCTGAGATCCCTCATAAAATCATCAAAAGCTAGTTACGAAAATAAAATTGCCAAAGATTCCAAAGACAACCACAAGGCATTTTATAGTTATGTCAAGAATCTAAATGGCAATGCTCTGATCTGCTCTGAGCTTCAACAGAATGTCAGTCTCCAGAGCTGTGGACGAGGGTAAGGCGGTCCACACAGCCTATCTGGACCTCTCCAAGGCCTTCAACACCATCCCCCACTCTGGAATCATAGATAAACTTACTAAGCTGGGCATAAATCCCTACATCACTCGATGGGTTGCCAACTGGCTTACTGACAGAACCCAGACTGTAAAAGTAGCCGACTCCAAATCCAGCTCCAGACAAGTGACGAGTGGAGTACCTCAGGGTTCAGTCCTGGGACCACTCTTGTTTGGCATCTACTTCTCTGAAGTACAGACCAACACTAAGGGACTCTGGCTAACAAAGTTCGCAGATGACTGCAAACTGGGAGCCATTATTGAATCCCCAAATGATGTGGATATTCTACAAAAGGGCCTTACAGAAACAGACGCCTGGTGCCAGAGCCATGGGCTCAAGCTTAATGCCAAGAAATGTATAGTTATCCCCTTTGGAAAAAAACATGTACCCATGAATTACCACATAGGTGACAGTACACCAAACATCGAAAGTGTGATGAGAGACTTAGGGACCCAGGTGGACAGTGTTCTCACTTTCGATAACCACATCACCACAACAGTCAGGAAATCCTTCTATGTGGCACACCTCATCACTAAGGGCTTTTCATTCAGAAAAAAGGAGGCCATTGCCCCACTGTACTCATCCCTCATTAGACCCATTATAGAGTATAATGCCCCATTTGGTATGTACCTCACAAGACATCTGCAACAGCTGGAAAGGCCACAGAAATACCTCACTAAAAGAATCACAGGCCTAAAGCAGATGCCATATGCTGACCATCTAAAAAACTCCAGCTATACTCTGTGGCATATCATCTACTCAGAGGCGATCTCTGCTTAACATACAAGGCCATGTCAAACCCTGAGCTGTTGGACATGCTCCACTTAAAGAAATCCCAATCCCTCAGAGCCACATGCTCCAGGGATCTAAACCTTCTCATCACAATGAACAAAACATGCTGGAGGGATAGGTTCCTGACCCAGAGACTCCCCATACTCTGGAATAGACTGCCCATACATGTCAAGCAGAGCGCCTCTTTGGCCCTCTTCAAAAGGAACCTTGATGATTGGATGGGAGATAGGAAATTTACCCTAGGGATCATGTCAATCACCCTGCTAGACGGGGGTCCAGAGAAGTAAATATTGTGGGAAGAAATATCCAGGGAATTGTTATGGCTAGGCTTGTATAGGCCCTAGGGCCGATAGCCTAGTACCAACCTATGAACTCTGAGACTGTAGAACAGTGGGCATCTTTTCTTAGTAAAACTGGCGATCTTCATGCTCGGTAATTAAACTATAGCCTTTAGCCTACCTCAGTAATTCAGTATAACTAATTTTCTTTTTCGCTTGCATGGTATGATTTTGCCTGATATCTATCCCTCTCATTCAACCCCTATGTGCTTTGTTTTGGTCTTTTTCTGGCTTTTTCCTAAACATAAGAATCAAATGTAGATATTCTTACAATCCCCTTAGTTGTTGCTTAATTTAATATTTTATCTTTTTTCAGTTTTGTGATTTTTGTTCAACAATAGATGGTATATGACATCCTTTTTAAAAACTTTTAACTGTTACTTATAGTCTACAAGCATCTATTTGAAGTCTGCCTTCCTGACTTGTTTTGGCTGTTCTTATTGGCCAGTTGAAGATATGTTATTAAACTACCCCCTCCTTCCAGAAAACTGCAAGTGTAGTGTCCAGTAGTACAATTTATGCTCTGGAATAAGGATTTCAGGTGAAAGGGCACTGATTCAAATATGTGCCTTACTTGACTGATCAGGAACCTGTTGGGATTTTGATGTGTAACAGTGTCACGTCAGTCAGAGAACAACCATATTTGTCATAACTTGTGGGTTTGGGGTGTGGATTGATTGAAGTAAATGTGGATGTAGAATGCTGAATGTTAAGCTGCATTGCAGTTTAGATGTTCATCTTCTCTTGTCAACATTTGTGTTGCACAAACATTCTTTTGAATGTTCAGTTTTTTCCTGCCCTACCATTCCATTTCAAGTTGACCTGCAGTGGTCCATTTCTCCCTGTACAGCACAGATTATCTGCATCACAGACAATTTAATATCTGTTTCAGTGGGCTAACATGGCAGGAGGAAAAACAGCCTAGTGTTTTTTCTTTGGTTTTGAACACATAGCCTTGTTAGTCTTGTGATTTAGCCATCTTTGCTTTCCAGTTGTGTCCTGTCAGTGGTCAGTTGTTTTCCCAGTTTTTATCTCCTTGAAGACAAATAGCAGTTCTTTAGGCATTTGATCCTATTTTACCCCGATGACCGTCTAACAGGAATAGCAAGTACGATTCTAAATCCAGTGCATAAAACAAGATAAATTTGTGGTTGATGCTTACTTATGTAAAAAGTACTATGATCACAGCTAGCCTTCTTTTGGTGTTCAGCAGAAGTATTTTGTTTGTTAAACTTCTAGCATGCTATCATCTGGAGTATCCATAACTAAAGGTAAGGTGTACTCATAAGAGACTTGAATGGAGTAAGGCTGTCTGCTTAATTAGTATTACTGCATAAACAAAACTGGTCTACTTACACACAGACTGAGTTTTGCCAAACTGGAACAACAGAGTACACAAAAGGATGCAGGTGTTTTTTTTTTTAGGGACACTGCAGTGCTATGGCTTTATTCAATGTTGTGGAAGTGGAAAGGGGAGTTGTGAGTTCACCATATTTTCTCTTTCTTGGCCCAGTTTATTAATTCACAGTGATGGTCACAATTTGAAATTAGGATTTTGCATGACACCAGATGTATTTTCGCCTTAGTATGTAGTATCATGTTTACTGTTAACCTGAAATAAGCAGTTATTTTTATTGGTACATGCAATTTGAGCCCACCTTCCTGTGTGTGTTAATTTTATGGCAGTTCTCTTTGGCTTAGGAATGAACTTGTTTAATTGGACTAAACACATCTGGAAATGATGGCCTTCTGGAATTAGAATAGGACTGTGTTTTTCTTTTACCTTTGAGACATGTAATGGTATGAAATGTCCTTGCCTTTGAACTTTATCTCACTGTTTAATCCAGCAGCTTGATTGGGATCTAAGAAGGATTGCTAAGCATGGCTCTGTTTTGGATGAGGATAAAGTTTTCTAGTTTTTAAATGAGAGTATAGTGTATTAATATATTGTATGCACTTTGTGGATATTTTGTTTAACTTATGAATATGATTCAGTTGCACTGTCTTGAGAGGGACATTTGCAGGCTGTCAGGTAGTGTAAATGTTTAGTGCATGTGGCATTGTAATCTCAGGCTATCTGCTTGATCTTTAATAACTCTGTGCAGTCCCCAGCTAAAGCAAGGGTCACAATGACTGCTAGTATCCTTTCTTACAAGGTCAATTCCCTATCCTTGAATGTAACTTGAGCCAAATTAACACTGCTGGTGAGTGTACATGCATTATATTGCATGGGAATTGCACTGTTTTCTTGAATTTTACCTGGCTGGACTGTGTATACTTACCAGCTAAATTGATCTTGGGTTGGGGGTGTGGGAACGACCATTAGTTTTATCCTTTGGGTTGTGTGGTATGAAATATCCACTTCTCTTTGAGCTTGACCTGGGTAGCACACTGTATACATATTGATGAGAGCACAAAGTGCTCATCTTGGGGTTTGTGTATAGCTTATTGTGTTGTGGATTGAGGTGGTCTTGATAATTATGGGTGGGGTTTCTAAGAATACCCAGTTTGTAGTTAGCCATTGCTCTTCCATTTTGGCTTCTTTGTATACTTTCTATCTGGACAGATATAGCTTGGAATATGTAGTCTGAAACTATAAATTTGATGAATAATTTGGGGATATATGTGGATTATAAGTAGTTCCTTTTTAAGTTTGTTTAAAGTTTATACAGTGTAGCATCACACAAGTGTTGAATAGACACTACAGCTTTTGGAGCCCTGAGTTGCTTTTGCATCACTAAGAGTAAACATATCGGTGGATAACTTTTTTGATCAGCGATTTTTTTGTTTTTTCTTTCCTGTTGATACAGAATACATTATTTTATGATTTTTTTTCACGTAGCTGGGGGAGTGGTCAATATACAGTAGTTTTAGAGTTTTCCTGATTTCTTCTTCTTTTACCTCTTTCTTGAAGGTATTTGTGGCTTCAGCCTGCTGTTAAACTATAATTTACTCGGGATAGGGCATTCAGATTTGAATACATTTGTTAGGCCATTGGAGTCTGCATTTTTGTTCCATAGTTTGTAGGTTGTATGACAGTCACAGCGCTCAGGATCTAGAGACCTAATTCAGATTTAATAGTGGTTACTGCAAGGAACTGGTTGTTAATTTGAGAATTATATCTTTGAATAGTAAAGGCTTGAATACTACCCCTGTTAACAAGAGCACAGTACTAACCAAACTTAATTAGTTAAATGCAAGAAGAGGATTTTTCAATGAACGATGCTGAGAAAGTCGATCTTAGAAAATAGTGAAAGGGCAAAGAGGGTGATGTACTATTTCATCAGTGTCTACAATGAGGGGTTATTTTGTTGAAACTATGTCTAGAATGGCAGAAGGCCTTTGAGGTGGTGCATTCCTTAGGTACTGTGTATGAGAGTCTGTGGAGGGTTTATTGATTTTTTTTTTTTGTAATTGCTGTGTGCCAAGTGAGTAGAACACTGGCTTTTTAATGATTTATCAGACTTGTGTGAGAGGATGAAAGAGAGAAGACATCCAGCTATTGTGTGGCATTTCAGTGTGGTTCAGTCAACAATGCTGAGTAAAATCTTGATGATATGGCAATCTTTATATAGGCAAAAAAACTACAGTTCGCAAATTATACAAATCATTTTTATTATTGGATCCATGGTGACATACAAAACAATATAGTAAATATACCTACTTTGCCCCAGTTGCAGGAGTAGTTAGTAGAACTTATTTTTTTCTCCTGAGGACCATTCTCTTAGACTAGTTTAATAAGGGGTTATATAATTTGACCTCTGTTAATTTTATTGGATATTAGAATTTGGCTTGACCGTGTCTTTGCATAAATTATCTACTCTTCCTCAAAGCTGATAATCCTGTGCATTTCTAGTCACACTGAGTTACTTTTGACTTTTCTCTATTTTGTTGTATTATGTAAAAGTACTGTACCAATTTTCTTTGCTCTGCAGCTCCCAAGCTGTGCCTGTAACAGGTCCATTTTGGATCAACCCCCTACTCAAGTCACCAAATCTGAATAGAGAAGTATAGCTGTAATAAGTATCATGTTCATACCTGAACAGTAAATATTTTTGAGTGCTTGCTGTCTGGATTCCCTGATTTTAAAAGTAAGGGAAGAGAGGGATGTTCTCAGACAAAAGAAAAAAGCTGGAAGCTTCTTTGATAGCAATATGCAAGATATTCATGTTTAATGCATGGTTGTAGTAAATTTGATCTAACTCAGAAAAGAGTAGCTCATACGGAATATTTAATTGCCTTACTTGCTGGTCAATTTAAGGCTACACTACCCAGGGATCTTGTTTTACAGGTTTAATTAATTACAAAAGGTGATGCAAAGCTGCAAAGTATGTACAGATTCATTCAAAGTCAAAATAGTCTTTTGGCTAAGATCAAATATAGTCTGTTTTATCAAAAAAAAAAAAAAAACTTGAACTGTTCTGACCTGGATTCCTGTCAGAAGCTTGAGTTTTCAGAAACTCGAAATTCATATGCACGAGACCAAATGGACAATTTTCTGAAAATTCGAAATTTGGAAAACAACAAAAATCTACCATTTTTATATGTTCTATGCTGCTCCTCCCACACCCCTTGCACACATTATATATACCAACCAACTCCAAGATTGCACTATATTGGGGGAAAAGGGCAAATTCCCAGATCTTCACTGTACCACGTTCTCCATTCAAAAAGCTTTGAGTTTTCAGAAAATCATTCATAGGTAGGTACTAGGCTATCTGCCTGAGGGCATTTATAAGCCTAGCCAGAGTGTGTCAGCTTTCGCCACCCCATTGATTGATTAACTGAGCCTCTGTCAAGAAGAGCCAATGAAGTGATCCCAGGGGTGTATTTTCTGTTACCCATCCACTCGTCAAGGTCTCTCTTGATGAGTGTTAGTGAGGGTCTCTGCCTAATGTAGTTAGGAATTTAGTTCCCAAAGCATGGGGAGTCTCTGTGACAGGAATCTATCCCTCCAGCATGTTCTATTTAATGTTGTGGCGAGGTTTAGCTCACTAGAGCAAGTGGCTCGCAGTGACTTGAATTTCTTTAGGTGGAGCATTTCCATCAATTCTGAGTTGGACATGGCTTTGTAAGTCAGGCAGAGATCACCTCTGAGTAAGCGATATGCCACTGAGTACAGCTGGAGTTTTTCCAGTTGGGCTGCATAGAACATATGTTTGAGACCAGTAATCCTCTTGGTGAGGTACTTTTGTGGTCTTTCCAGCTGTTGGAAATGTCTTGTGAGGTACATCCCAAATGAGGCATTGTAATCTATGATGGGTCTGATGAGTGATGTGTAAAGTGGCACTATAACCTCTTTATTTCTAGATGCAAACCCTTTAGTAATTAGATGGGCTACATAGAAGGATTTCCTAACTACTTTGGCAATATGATTGTCAAAGGCGAGATTACTATCTACCTGGGTCCCCAGATCTCTTATTACCTCTTCTGTATTAAGGGAGCTGCCACCTTTTTGGTAATTCATGGATGTTTTGTTTTTCCCAAACGGGATGACTGTGCATTTTTTGGCATTTAGCTTGAGGCCATGACTTTGACACCAGGTGTCCGTCTCAGTAAGGCCCTTTTGGAGAATGTCCATGTCAGCCGGAGAGTCAGTTATGGCTCCCAGTTTACAGTCATCGGCGGGCTTGGTTAGCCATAGTCCTCCTGTGTTTGCCTGTACTTCTGAGAAGTATATGCCAAACAGTAGGGGTCCCAGGACCGAGCCTTGTGGGACACCACTTATGACTGGTTTAGAGTCGGTCCTGGAGCCCGCTATTCTTACCATGTGAGTTCCGTCTGTAAGCCAGTTGTCAACCCATCTCATGATGTTAGGGGTTTATGTTCAGGCTGGTGAGGTTTTCTATAATTCCCGAGTGGGGAATGGTGTCAAAAGCCTTGGTGAGGTCAAGGTAGGCTGTGTGAACTACCTTCTCCTCATCTATGGCCTTGGTGACTGTCTCGAGGAAGACAACCAGGTTTAGTAGGCATGATCTGCCCTTAATAAAGCTGAACTGGGTCGGGTCAAGTGTTTGGAGGCTCCCAGTGTCTTTGTTAATGAGTTCCATGATGATGCGCTCCATAGCCTTGCAGACCAGGCTAGTCAGGCTTATGGGGTGATAGTTACCAGGGTCAGTTGTGGCCCCTCCTTTGTGGAACGGAATAACCGTTGCTGTGCACCATTCTATGGGCATGTAGCCTGTGGAGAGGCTGAGTTTGAACAGTGTGTTTAGGTGGGGGGGTTAGTTCGTTCTGTAGTTCGTGCAAGACACAGCCTGGGACACCATCTGGCCCCATTGATGCTGTGCTTTTGGCTTTTGAAAGGGCTGTTTTTGCCTGTGCATCTGTGACTTCCGGGACACTACACTTTTCCAGTATTGATGTGGGCCCTTTTGGGGGTGAGAGGGGGGGTGATGTTTGCACTGAATCTATCTGCCAGGATGTTGGCAATATCAGTGGGTTCAGTATATTTTGCACTAGCTCTGCGAGATGCCACTTAGATTCTTTACATAACTAAAGAAGGCTTTGTGGTTATCTTTCGAATCCTTGGCTATTTTTCTTTCGAAGTTAGCCTTGGAGGATTTTATGAGGGACCTTAGTTTCTTACTGATACTGATCAGGGATGTCTTTCTTTCTTGGGATTTGCTTTTTTTCTGAACTAGTTTCCTCCTCCTATTGTATAGCCTGTTTATGGCAGGGGTCCACCAGACTGGTTTCCTTCTCTTAGGGGAGTGAGTCTTGGTTTTGATAGGGATGGCACAATCCATGCATCCTTATAGGTGCTCATAGAGTGCATTTGTAAAGGTTCCTGCATCTTGGACACTGTTATCCTTTAGCGTGGGGGCTGTAAAACTTACCACCTCTGTCTTAAGTAAGGTGAAGTTTGCTATAGAAAAGTTTTTCCACTGTGGATTCCTTGGTTGGTGGTGGTAGTGTGGTGTGGACATCCAAAGTGATTAGTTTATGGTCTGATCTAACCAGTGACAGGTTGACCTCTGTTGTTGTGGAACACCTGTCGCCCATGTTGGTGATGACCAGGTCCAATATGTTTTCACCTCTGGTAGGGAAGTTTACCAGCTGATCCAGGGCATTTGAGTTGATAAATTCCAGGAAGCGCTGGACCTGGGAGTTTGTACTTGAGTAGTTTTCCCAGTTAATGGTAGGGTAATTGAAATTGCCCAATATCAGGGTGTTCGGTAGGACCTTCATGTTTTCCAGTGTCTCCAGAAAGGCAGAGTGGTGGTCCTGGGTCATGGAGGGTGATCTGTAGCAGGCCACAATTTGTATTGCAGATTTGTCTGATGTTAGTTGCACATGGATGATCTCGGAGGTATCATGCTGTGCCACTAACCTGGAGGTGTAGGTATCCTTGATGAATATGGATACACTCCCTCCTTTTGTGTTTCGGTCCATGTTCTTTGGCTGAAATGTGTGGTATGAGTTGTAACCCGATAGTGCTGGGGTGCTCTGTGGAGCCTTGAACCAGGTTTCAGTTACTGCACAGATGTCACCGTTCTCCATACTGAGGAGTGCTTCGAGCGCGTGCATTTTGAGATTTAAACTCCTGGCATTGAGTAGCATAACCCTCATTTTTTTATTTGTGCTGTTTACGGAAGTGGGTTTGACTTTTGAGCCTTGCCTAAAAAAGGCACTATGGGGGCAGCAAGAGCCTTGGCCAGTATTCAAAAGTCTAGTAGTGACAGGTGCAAGCCAGTCTCCTGTGAAGCAATGAGACCTGTCGAACATGTCGTCCCAGGCTGACAGACACTGGATCCCCTTTGAATGACACCAGAATCTTAGCCAGTTGTTGAAATTGATCATTTTTTCTTTATACTGCGGTATCATTCTTGGTGAGGGCAGGAGGCTACTCAGGGTCAGGGTCATACCTGCCTGGGCTACATGATCAGAGAGCTCTTCCATGTCTCTTTTCATGTAGTCCAGGGAGGTATGTCTCCTTGTCCAGCCTAGTGAGTGGGACGTCAGTGTGCCTGACTATAGAGTCACCTATTACTAGTGTGTTAGGTATGTTTTTTCACCTTAAGGGCTGTGATTGTGCGGCACACTGATTTTGTGTTTTATGTGTTGTCTGGTTTGTGACGGGAGGTGCAGGTTTTTTGGGTGTCTGCTTTGGCGGTCTCTGATGCTTTTTCAGGATTTTATTTAGAGCCTCCAAGTATGATTTTGTGTATTTATGTGTATTTTTTGCCAGTGCTGGTTTAGTACGTCTATGTGAGGCTGGAGGTGTGGTGCAAGTGTTAACCTTTTCCTCATGACTGCCTGTTCAAGTCTTGGGTGGAGAGAGCTTAGCCTCCAATTTAGCTATATAATTGAATCTCTCGCATATGTTAGTTTTGCGGTAGGAGGAGTGGGTTATCTGTGTACATGAGGCAGTAGTAACATTGCCTCAGGATACCCAGGTTCACCAGCTGGACTGGAGAGTATACCTGAAATTGCCCTTTGGTCATGCCTGAATAGTAGGGTGAGCTGCTTAGTCGCTTGGTTGGTGAGGGGTGAATAATGAGCCTTGCCCTGTTGGGCAATCAAGTGTCGGGGTATATTAGTGCTTGCTATTAGGTCTGAGCAAGTGCTGGACTGTAGGATAGGTATGGTCTCACACACATGAATTTCGAGTTTCTAAAAACTCAGGCTCCTGATAGGAACCTTATGACCTTTATATCCACAATTCTCACACTTTGGGAAGTCTTTGTGACCTGTCTAAGGCTTTTGAACTTCATAACTACATCTTTTCTCAAGCAGTAACAAACTTTACAGTGAACTCACTTGACATTTCCATGAAAGTATATTATGTTTGGTTATTGTATAGTCATTTGGTAGAATCATATTTTGTCACATTTCCTCAGCACTTTTCTGCCCTCAATATCATATGATAATAAAGCTGCCTTTGAAGACACCTGGAAAGAACCACCAAAAATAATTACAAGGTTTGTATTCACATCAAAGCAACCCTCACAAAAACTCAAAACCTAGGTATGATGTATTATAACAAGAACCTTCATATTGACACATATCTATATTGCAGCAGTCTTACTGCCTAGCCTAATCCATGCTTCTGACATCTTCACAGTCTTTGAATCCATAGCAACTCACAATCTTAAAGAATCTTGTAATAGTTGTTTGCTTTGCCTGTGTCTTATCTGCATGTCTTATTTACTTCAGGGCTTATTAGCAGTTAGATTATGTATGTATGCGCATTTTGTTGACCAGATTAATTTCTCTAGGCCTAGCCTATTTTCGGGGGAGCCTGAGGTGCTGTTCATTTTTAGTAGGGGGGATTTGGCCATGACACCAGGAAAATAAATTGTTACTGTGCATGCAGTATTTTTAAAAGAAGAAATTAACTTGATATAGTTGTAATGTGGGTTGTGTGAAAACTGTGAGGATGACATAGGGAGCACTTGTACATTAAGATATGTGAACTAAGTAAGAGAAGACATTACTAATTTTATAAGTTTTAGGACAAAGTGAAGTTGTAATTATAAATACACATAAATGTTGTTTTGGCTGGTTAGTTGTCAAGAAAAATATTAGTTGTTTTCATAGTTTTATTGTTTAGTTGCTGAATTGACTGTATGACTGAACATGGAAATAAAGCTAGCCCTACTTGTTTTTCAGTAAGGGCCCTGCAATCTTTTACATTCATCTCAGCTACTACCAGCAGAGGTAGATGGGATTTAAGCTGCCACACCTACTTGCACTAACACAACATAGAATGGCACACAGACTGTTATGAGCCCCAAAATACCCTTCAGTGCAAAACGTACTAAAATAATACTCCTCTCCTCTGGAGTCATCTTATCGCACATGCCTCGTTAGTACAAGGAAAAGCTTCTACTAACAGACATTGGTTCTCAGTCCATATAGTTAAACTATTGGGAAAAGCTCCCATTTCCTTTATATCACAATCCTTCCAGCTGAAGCTTTGTCATCATTAAGCTGCCTTTTGTTAAAAACTGGCTGTATGATTGTGAAATTGCATGGTCTTGTCAAATTCCTGCTTGCTATTATTTTGGCATGGAAAGTTGTTAATCACTGTTTACTCACATGTATGCACATTTACTTAACCACTGTACAAATAATTGTAGCTTCTGTGTCATAAAAATGTTAATGTCTGTAACTGTGTGTTTATGTATGTGTATCTATGTAACCTGTGACAGCCTATTTTGTACTTTGACCGCATTTTGCATGAAAAGTGTATTTTTTTGTATTCTTTATATTGTCCATTATTTTCTACTGACTATATTGCTATGTATTTTATTGTAGTCCTGGAGCTTTCCTCTTACAGATCTTTGCTAAAAGCAGGCACTGCTCATTTGGATTTTCCCAGTTAAAAAAAAATTAACCTTTCACAACATAAACTCTGCCTCTTTCCTTATCACTTTGCTGCCTTGTGTTCATTCTTTGCTATCTCCCTTATTGTTCTTTATTCCATCACACTGCTTCCTTCACTTTCTTCTGTGTGCCATTTCCTCTTTTCTCCTGCTTCTGAATACTCTAGACACCTGGCTTTCTTTTCCTCATTTTGCATTTCTTCTTTGCTTCTTCCATACTTAAAACTATGTATGCTTTATGTTGCATTGCATTGCACCCTTTCCTTTCACTGTTTCTCCTTCCCTATTTCATTATTTTACCCTAAATATTATATGTCTGTCTTCCGCCTCTGACTACTCCTAGCTTTATTTTGACTGTATAGCTACTGTAGTGTATAATGTTATTTCCTGAGCACAGTGAATGTATAAAAATACAGTCACTTTTATTGCCTTTCTTTATATTAATGTCTCATCCTTTAATAAACTGTGCTTATATAATATGTAGTTTGTCATTCTGCATGTTGTTTTGTATTTCTTATCTGTGCTAAATGTCCTATGTATAATCCTTGAATCTTATATTGCTGTTTCATATTCACTGTACTTTTCTGCTTTTTTCTCTTCTGTCCTTCCACTGTTAGTACGCTGTATCTATTTGGACCTCTCCAGTTAATGAGCATAAATAAATGAATAAACAAAGATGTTAAACTTTCCCCCTTCTCTCTAACTTCTCTAATGCTTTCTAAATTGCTTGTTTTCCTTAAACTGCTGATTTAATTTACAATGTTAAGTTGTCTATCTCGCCTTCATTCTTGCTGGTTGGGTTCGGAGCCGATCCTCGGCTCAGACTCGGCTATCTTCAAAAGCTCCAGAGCTGCCTACTGGCTCGAGGTCCCCGTATATCCCATGATGCCTGGCGCTAGATACCCAGACCTCGTTTGCCGCTTCTGCTGCGAGGTTGCTTTTGCTGGCTCAGGTCATATTTTTCGATTTTATTGTTAGCATATATAACAATTTTATATTGTAGTTGGTGTTTAGAATAGTTATAGTAGTTGTAGTTATCTATTTGTAATTTAGTCTCCTTCCCTTGGAAACTCGTTTTCTTGTTAGAGAGTTTTCCCCTCCCCCATTTCTTTTCTTAAAGGTAGCTGTTTTTAGTTAGAGGCTAATCCTTGTTCTCAATTTTTATGTAGCAGTTTTTATTAGAAATTGTTGTAGATCAGTAAGTTTATTTACCTTTTTCTTGGATAATAGAGTGTGTGTGCTGTTAGGGTGTGGTAACTTGTGTTGAGTGCGTGTGTTTTACTAGTTACCTACTTCCCTTCTGTTACTTTTTCTCTGTGATTGATATTTCCTTTTACAGGAATGTCTAAAGATACAAAAGTATCTGGATTCAAGAAGTGTGACTCATGCTGTCAGAAGATGTCACTGACAGATGGTCACACTTCTTGTGTCTACTGTTTGGGCACCCTACACCTGCAGGACTCTTGTTCGGTGTGTCACGCCTTTAGTCCAAGAGTCCTGCAGGAGCGTAGGAATAAGCTAATCCTTAGGGGTTTGCTCAAACCTGAAAGGTCACCGGCTAAGGCCCAGCCAGTGAAACCCTCTAAGCCAACGAAGCCGTCGGCTCCCAGTTCGGTGTCGTCATTGGGTGTGGCATCTGCTTCAACTTCAGTTCTGGCTGGAACCAAAGTACCTATCTCCCAGTTGGCCCCCGACTCTGGTGTCGGAACCGTCAGGGAGCCAAAAATGCTCTAGATCTCCTTCCCTAGAGTCGATACACTCAGCTCCGGGGTCGCCTCTGTTACAGTCGGAGCGAAGTCACCGATCCCACTCTTCTCGGTCTTCTAGACTATCTGACCATGATTTGGAGAGAGTGGTGAGCAGGCTTCTATAATCTCAGGCCCTGGCTAAAATGTTATCCAGCCCCCCTCATCAGGGTTCGGCTCCGCCTGTCTCTGCAGTAGTTCCTCCTTCGACTCATCCCTTGAGTTCGGAGCCGGAGCTTGCTGGGGCTCGGATCATGGAACTGTCGGCGCCGATACCTACACTTTAGGTTCCGTCGTTGGCTCCGATCGCCTCCATGGTGCCATCCTTGGAGGAATCTGGGCACCAGGACTCCCTCGTCGGCTCTGTGGGGGCGAGTGGCATCGGACCCTTGTCTGACCCCGTTCTCCCTCTCAGAGCTTTGGCGTAGGTGAGTTCGGCTCCTACATCGGCTTCGGAGCCGTCTTTCTCGGTGCCAGGAAGGATTCCGGTCTCTTCGGAGCCGGAGCTTTCTCTGCTATCGGGAAGGGTCACCTTCGAGGTCATGAGGAGTGTGCTGGCCTCTGAGTCAGGCCCACGATCAGCCTCATCGGCTCCTCCCCCCATGGTGCCTGCATCTGCCTCTGCCCCTCCTCCAGACCCCAAGTGTGGGGAACAAGCGCTCCAGGGCACCCCACTGGGTGTATCTTCCTCTTCCGAGGCCTCCCCTGATCATTCAGAGGAGCCCCCTCGAAAGAGGAAATGCAAGAGGAAGCATGTTGACTCCCCTGAGTCTGTCACTTCAGATACTGACTTAGAGGATTCGGAAGGGTCCCCGAGATCCCCCTCTGAGGACGTCTCTTTCTCAGACATCCTTGAGATACTTAGGCAGAGGGGGAACTGGACTACCCTTAACCCTTCTGAGGATGAGTCAGTATTCCTGGACGCTTTTGGTTCCCGACCCTCCACCTCCTGGGTGTCTCCGCCTTTCGATCCACTGATGTCTGTGGTGGCTCGAAAGGCGTGGTCAGACACAGTGGAACCAACCTCCCCGAAGACCCACAAAATTTATTACTGCACCACAGGACAAGCAACTTCTGACAAAGTGTGTTCCCGTTGATGCTATGGTGGTAGCAGCGGCCACAAAAAAGGAGTTGGCTGAAACTTCTTTGTCTGCACATCCCCCTAATAAGGAATCTAGGACGATGGACAGATATGGGAAGTGGATGTTTTCCTCAGCAACCTTCTCCATGAGGTCGCTGAACTACTTGTGCCACTTTACCCACCTTCAAAGGGATCTCCTTAAAGAGCTAGGAGATACCCTTCAAGATCCATCAGCTGCGGGGGCCCAGGCTAAGGTTGCCTCCCAGCTGGTGACTCTTAATTCGGTAGTAAACACCTCCATGCGGATCATCTCTTATGCAGCCGATGGTGCGAGTAGGGCCGCAGGCACAGGCGTGGCCTTGAGGAGGCATGCTTGGATGCGGTTATGTAACTTTGCGGAACCCTTCAGGGCATCTTTCACCAACACCCCCTTTGATGGTTCTGCTCTTTTTGGACCACAGGTGAAGGATACCCTTACCAGGTGTGAGCAGGAAGGCAAGACTCTCTCTACTGTGGGAGTCCATTTTTCCACTCCTTCAAGACCGTATCCCAAGGGTCAGAAGAGTGGTTCTGGAAACCCCAGGGAGCCGTGCCTGACACACGTGGAGAGTTCCCCTCAAGGGGCAGAGGAGGGAACAACAACAGACGCTGCCCTCAGGGCAGAGGGGGTCCGCAAAATCAGGGCCAAAGAGAATCTTTTTCTGACAAGCCCTTCCAGCATCCCTGAGATGCTGCCCGGCTGTCCACCTTCGGAGGCAGTCGGGGGAAGATTATTGCTGTACCCAAAAGCCTGGCAAAGTATAACACAAGACAAATGGGTACTGTCTATCATATCCGAAGGCTACAAAATCCCCTTCTTTCGCACTCCCTACATTCCCAACAAATCCCTTCCAGATGTTCCACCCAATCTAAGGGATCAAGCAGTTCAAGAAATATCAAAACTGCTAAGAAAAAGAGCCATCCAGCCAGTCCCAGCAGACCAGCAAGGATCCAGAATTTACTCAAGGTTCTTTTTGGTACCAAAAAAAACAGGGGACTGGAGACCCATTCTGGATCTCAGCAGACTATACAAGTCTGTTGAAAGAATGAAGTTCCGGAAGGTCACGCTACAGTCCATTTTACCCTTTCTGGGTCAGGACAATTGGATGTGCTCCATAGATCTTCAGGATGTGTACTACCATATCAAAATGAACAGACACTCCAGAAGATTCCTCCGCTTCCAGCTGGGAGCCAGTAATTATCAGTTCAGAGCTCTGCCCTTTGGTCTCACCACAGCCCCCACGGTGTTCACCAAATGTTTGGCAGTAGTTACCGCTCACCTGAGATGGCAAGGATTCCAGGTGTTTCCATATCTAGATGACTGGCTCCTTACTGCTACCACCAGACATCACCTGCTGCGAGCCAGAGACTACACCATCCAAACTTGCTCCAAACTAGGTATCACAATAAATTTCGAAAAGTCTGCTTTGTCACCTTGTCAGTCTATTACCTTTATAGGCGCAAACTTAAATACAAAGGACATGTCAGCGAGACTGCTATTAGACAGAGTGTTAGACATTCGCCGACATGTGCAGGTCTTATTAGGATGCAAAAAAATTCAGGCCAGATTCGTCCTAAAAACCTTGGGTCTCATGGCAGCAGCTATCATACTAGTTCCCCTTGCTCGTTTTCATATGAGGATTCTTCAGTGGATGCTGTTCACCCAATGGTCTTTCCAGCAACTTCCAATGTCTCACAAGATAATGATCACACAGACATGTAAAAACCAACTTGCTTGGTGGATGGTTACCCCATCAGTATCCCAGGGCAGACCATTTGCTCTTCCTCCTCCAGTGGCTATGGTGACCATGGATGCCTCCCTGATCAGGTGGGGGAGGGGCATTTTCAGGGCAGGCCAGTCCAAGGCACCTGGTAGCCTCACGAGTACCATCTGCATATCAATGTCTTGGAGATGAGTGCCGTGCTTTTGGAGTTGCAAGCTCTTCACAACTGTCTTTCCACCGGGACCATTGCAATTCAAACAGACAATATGTCGGTAGTGTGGTACATCAACAAGCAGGGCGGAACCAAGTCCTACCCTCTTTGTCAAGAAGCACTCAGACTCTGGCAGTGGGTGATCTCTTCCCAACGGTTTCTGATAGCAGCGCACATCCCTGGGAAGTCCAATGTTATAGCGGACAGGCTGAGCAGAGCAATTCTTATGCCTCACGAGTGGTCTCTCAGTCAGACAGTGGCAGACCAAATTTTCCACAGATGGGGTCAGCCTTGCTGTGACCTTTTTGCCGCCCCCTTCAACAGCAAGTGCAACAATTTCTTCTCTCTCCTCCCTCTTCCTGGACACTCCCCCAGAGACGCTCTAGCTCACGATTGGCCTCAGGGACTTCTTTATGCATTCCCTCAGTTTCTCCTGATTCCCAAACTAATACAGAAAGCTACCATCTTGAGATGCAAGATGATCCTCATTTCTCCTTACTGGCCTCGACAAATTTGGTTCCCGTTCCTGCATCATCACCTTCTGGAGCAGCCCTGGACCTTGGACCCAGTTCCAGACCTCCTGATCCATCAATCGGGTGGGCTGCACCAATCCCTTCAATCTCTCCAGCTCACTGCTTGGTTGCTCCACTTCCACCTTAGCCAGGCTTTCGAACATCTCCCACTCAGTGCGTGAAATCATCTTATCATCACATAAGTCTACCACTAGAAAGAATTATGCTAGTAAATGGAAACGTTTCTCTTTCTGGGCAGAGGCTAGAAATATAGATCCCTTTTCAGCCCCTATGCACCATATTTTGGATTTTTTAGCGGAACGTTTTCATGCTGGATATTCTGCCACGATTAGAGTTCAACTAGCTGCAATTTCAAACTTTCATACAGGCCTATCAGATACTAGTATTATGTCCCATAAGCTTTGTAAAGCTTTTCTTTAAGGGACTACTTTAATCAGGCCCCCAGTGAGAGATCCCCCGCCTCCGTGGGATCTAAATTTGATTTTAGCTTCCCTGATATTGCCCCCCTTTGAACCTGCAGCTTCTTGTTCTTTGATGTTTCTTTCTTGGAAGACCCTTCTTCTGGTTGCAATTACTTCAGCCAGAAGAGTTTCTGAACTTCAAGCTCTTTGTGTTCACCCTGCTTATGTAGTTTTCCACAAGGACAGAGTTTCTGTCAGGACTAATCCTTCCTTCCAAAGGTTTCTTCTGAGAATAATTTGAATCAGTCTATTGATCTCCCTGTGTTTTTGCCAAATTATTCCAACAAGGCAGAGTACAAGTTGCATCAGTTGGATGTTCATAGACAGTTACGTTTTTACTTGCATAGAACTAAGCAAATCAGAAAATCAGACCGGCTGTTCCTGTCCTATGCTGAGGGTAAACAAGGTCTACCAGTGTCGAAAGTAACTTTATCTAGGTGGTTGACATCTATTATTACATTGATATATCAGCTAAGGAACAAAGAGCTTCCTGCTAAACCAAAAGGTCACTCCACTAGAGCTCCTGCTACTTCAGTGACTTTTCAGGCAAGATTGCCAATGGAAACTGTTTGTGCAGCAGCAACATGGGCCAATCCTCATACCTTCATTTCACATTATAAGCTGGACGTGGCCTCCAGGAGCAGAGCTGATTTTGGTTCCACTGTTCTGAAGAGTCTGTTCCGATGAGCCACCCAGGATCGAGGTGCTAGGGACGCTGTCCCAACCAGCAAGAATGAAGGCGAGATAGACAACTTAACATTAAGAAGTTATGTACCTACCATAACGTTCCATGTTAGTTGTCTTCTTCTTGCCTTCTTTCTTGCGTCCCACCCTCCATCCCCCTATCCTAGTAGACTGAGAAGAATTCCTTATGTTTTTCCTTCACTGGCTGAGTCTTCTCTGGCTATTCCTTTCTGACTAGTAGTCTATCCAGTAGGATTTATGCATTCCAGGATAGGATTCCTGTATTTTTATGTCTGCAGTTAGACTTGCCAAATGAGATCTGGGTATCTAGCGCCAGGCATCATGGGATATAGGGGGGCCTCGAGCCAGTAGGCAGCTCTTGAGCTTTTGAAGATGGCTGAGTCGGAGCCTAGGATGGGCTCTGAACCCAACCAGCAAGAAAGAAGGCGAGAAGAAGACAACTAACATGGAACGTTATGGTAGGTACATAACTTCTTATTTCTGATGACATCACTGAAAATGACTGTTGTTGAACAAATGTGAACAGTAAGTTAAATCATGTGCTATATATTTATCCCTCCTGACTGAACAATTGCTTTAGACGTACTGTCCCTTGTAATGTCTTATAAATAAATATATTAGTATCATTCTTGGCCGTGCCACTGATTTGACTGCAGTTTGGCTATTCACTGCAAAACATTTAATTGTAAGATTCATGTTGTTTGACTAGAATGTAGTTAGTTCTAGTGTTTGATCAGTTAGCTAAGAAGCAGCTAGCAAATAGCTATTTGATGAAAGCCAGTTGTTGTTGTCTTTTGGCTTTTCCTGGTTAGGGGTCGCCACAGCGGAACTCTGGTCCGCTAATGATTGGCAGTATATTTTCACGGTGCCGAGTTGCCAGCTCGATGCCCAACCTTCAACGAAGGCACGCCCATTCACGCATGCCTTTCTGAACGCCACTCGACCTGTGGGGAGGACTTGCAGACTCCACACAGAAGGCACTCCCCGCACACTAGCTGAGAATCAAATGGGAGAACCTCTTGCTGTGAGGCAACAACACTACCTCTGCACCACTGCAGAATCCTGGCTATACAAAACAGACAAAATGCTTTGGTTGTGGTTTCAAGGTTTGGTGACCTCAGAACTGGTTTTAATAGTATGGACTGGAAGGGTGTCTGTTCCTTTATGGAGTGTGGGCTAAATGACCCCCCCCCCCAAACACACACACACAAATTATTTATTTCAGAGGTTCTGTTTGGTTGACTGGATACACTGACCAGTCTTCAGTGAACCAATCTTTGATTGGCCAGTCACATTCTTTACTCCAGCATGCAGCGCATTAAAAGCTAATGTATTCCTACTTGTTCTCATACTTAGCTTCCTTGTGTTACAGTCACAGGTAAGGTATGCACAGATCAAACACAACCTGTGATAACATTTTATGTTCCTTATCTTGTATTTAATTTTTAACATGCTTATCATAAAGATCATTGCTGCAGGAGTTCATGTAATGATTAGAAAATAGCCAACTGCAGATGTCATTCTCCAACCTGATATTATAAGGAAGACGCACATCCATAGGAATATATGTTTGCAGTCTTGAGCCATATATTAATGGCAAGGCACTATGCAACTGTGTGCCTGGCTGCATGAAGTGAATGGTTGATCCAATGTGCAAGTTTTTCTATTACTTTCAAGCCTCAGTCTTTTGTCACTTGTAAATGTAGGCTTTCCTTAAAGTGAAACAGTCAGAAAAACAAAGAATTTTCAAGCTTTTTTGAGCAAGTTAATCCAAAAAAAAAAAAAAGACTGAGCACATAATTAAAAGTAAGGTGCAAAGGAAAAGAAGCAACAGGGTTGTTTTTCCACACATACAATTAAAAAGCAGTAGCTTGATATTCAGAGCTTTATAAGGACAGACATGTAACGGAGAGGCCAAGGCCAGTTGTACTGAGCAACGCTGCTTTCCTTCATTGCTTGTGACAGTAGTCTGATTCTGTCTCACACTTTAACTCTGATTTCTGTTGTCCTTCCACCACCTCAACCCCACAGCAGAGTTCTATGGGAGGAAGCAGCTCAAGAAATAGTTCCACTTATGGTGGTTAAAACAGTATTCTGTGCCAGCAATGTGGTTCAAAGGAATAATGCTCTGCTGTTGCTGTGTTTGACCCTCATTTAGTTAGTGGCTCAATTCCTGGAGGAGATTGGGATTAGGATGGTGGGAGTACAGCTGTAGATGTTAGCTCACCCACCTTGGCAAGAGGAGACCAGGAAGCATATAATACTACAAATCAGGGATGGAAGGTGTTGAAGCACTTGTGTGTATCATGGGGTAAGTGCTTAAGTGGGAGTTAGAGCTCTGACAAGGGAGCACAGGAATGTAATAAGAAAAAAAAGTCTCCACAATTACCATGGATGTTGTCACCACTCTTGGTGCCAACATTGTGCCATTACTGGAGTGAATTGGCTGGTGAGCTGTCAGCCCTTGAAGGACAACTGGGTGACGAAGGACAGCAGGAAAGTTAAATAGTGTCTAACCCCTCCCCCCAAGCAAGAGTATAAATTGAATTAGTTCTCCATCTTTGGCTCTGGAGTCTCCTTGTGTTTATTTTTTTGTTGGGTGCTTTTTCACATATAATTGTAAAGATATGTGATGGCTGGTGTTATACTACCCTTCAAAGAATGGAAAAATGTAATTGCAGTGAGCAGCATTTTATGTTTTTCAATAGCTGTTTGTTGACAGCCATTTCAGTTTTATTGTGCGAGACTGGTGCACTGCACTAGGGGATTTCACTTTTACCTACTGTTGTGCAGTAGTGGAGTTTGTATATATAAACACATAAAAATGTGGTAGCCAAACCTCCCACATGGGGGTATGGGGGCTTGCCTGCCTGAAGAAATATATTTTTCTATGTTTTAGTGCTTTTCAGTTATGTTTTATAATTTAGAAGACATCGATGAAACATAACTCATGGTATAATTGAAATTAACACAGGTAAATCAGTGATTTGATGTCAGCAGGGCAGATACCCATTTCTGTACTAGTTTTAATTCAGAGGGTATACAGACCCCATGTTAGAGCAGCTGGTGATCTGATGTTGGTCCGCAGACATTTGATAATACTACTGCATTCCACAGTACTTACTCTATTTGTCTAGGAATATTTAGCCTCGTTATAAAACGCTTCTCATGCATCATCTAAACTTTTTACTTGGGGTTCTTATTTCTTAAGACCTCCATCCTCCCTCTGTCATCTTTTCCCCCCACTCAGAATAATCCTTGTATTATATATACAAGGTTACATCACTCCTCTTACTCTAGATGTTAAATCTTTCGGCAACATTTACTGTCTTCTGGATGTTTCTCTTGCTGAAACACTAAAATTAATGCAACATCACTTTCGGTGATCATGATAATGTAATGAGCTTCTGAAGCTTGACATGCACAAACCATTCAGAATTTCAAATAGATGTTTCCTTCACCCATTTCTAAATATTCTCAGAGCTTTCCTAACAAATTTACTCTGTTACCATAAGCAGAATGGGAACAGAAGAAGAAAGCCAATAATAGATAAAATAGTGATACAGGCAGCTTAAAGAGTAACAGCAACATGTATCTATCTGACATATAGTAGATTCTTTGGCAGTAACCAGTGACAAACCTTCTCATTGTCTCTCTCACTTTTTCCTTATCCCCAGTCAGCTTGGATGAAGATATGCTCAATTTGGTTTCCAATTAATGTCAAATAACTGGGTCAGTCAAGTGGTATCAACAGGCCACAGCATAACATTCTGTGCATCTCTAATACCAGGACATTTTCCAAATATTCCAAGACAGCAGATCCACTTGACTGAGCTTTGAATTCAATGACTACTGGACAATTGCATAATGCAGCCAGTACTTTTAGCAGAACAAGAAAGGGTGGTTTAGTCATGATTGTTCTTAGTGCCACAGAAATAAAGCTAGTACACATCTATTTGAGTAATGCCCAATTTATCATAACAAAAATGTTCAGGATGTTGAAACCATAGACTGTACCTCATCTTTTTATGATTGTCAAATTTGTGGTAAACATCGATATGCAGGATGCTTATTTTGCACACTCCCATTTACAAATCTCTCCTGTATTTTTTCATATTGCTTATGGATGACTCCCATTACCAGTTCACCTTTAGTTATCATTTGACATTTGTACTGCACAGTGTGTCTTCATCAGATGATCAGATCCAATGCTTGCTCACCTCATATTTTTGGAGTTTGTGAATTCACATTCTTCCATATCTGAACGTACTGCCAGACTGAAGCCACCTCCTTTTAGAGCTTATACTTTGCAGTTCAGCAGAATGTTGTGTGCTTCCAGTGTTTGGAAAAAAATCTCTTCGGGAATGAGATTTATGGGGCAAGTCATGGATATCAAATCTTCCACCAATGACTGTTTAGCTACATTCAGCACCAGGAATTGGCAAATATATTTAAACAAGTTGCTTAAAAATGCATTTGTTAAATGTATCTAAGGCTGTGAGCTTATGCATAACACAAGTTAGCAGATTTTTATGTATTAATTCTGTTTAGTATGTTTTTCACCTTATTTTTATTGAATAAAGTATTTATTCATGGATAACAATGCCTTCAGTTGTGTGTTTGCATCACAGAAGTTGATTTTGCTATGATTTCTTTTCTTCTTGGGCTGATGGACTTGGCACAGTACAATCTGTTTTGAATAATGCACATCATTTGTTTTTTTTTTTTTTTTGCTTTGCTTATTTCAGATCATTTCTTGAACAACATATTTCTATAAAGTCTTCGAGCACCATGGCCACTATGTCTTCTCATACCTGCATGACTTGCACAGTTCTACCTACTCCATTCTAAGAATTATTTATTTTGAATTTTCAGAAATGTTTAATATTTTTCTTCTATTTTTTCCCAAGGTCTCTCTCTTCATTCTGATGGCTTTTTTTGGCATAAGAATTGAGTGGAATGTAAAATACCTTTACATCCAATATTTGGCCCTTCATCGTTCCATATCTTTGGGAGAAGGGATATGGCTGACATGGTTTTCAAGAGTACTGCAAGTTTTTGAAATGTTTTTTTTTTCTGTAGATTTTCCTCCCCATTGATTGCTTGCCAGGCTTTCCTTGACCCTGACATGTAGAGACACAAGAAATGAAAGTAGACCACCCTTCTGTTTCACAAATGTGCCTCTGTCATTTGAAATGGGCAGAGCTAAAAGTCTAATAAAAAAGTGTTGGGGGAAAAACTTTATTGCTTAGTGTAGCTGGATTTCTTTGTAGATTTCCACTCACTATAATATTTCCAATGATTAAGATCTACAGTAAATTCCCTACATTGTCTAAAAGGCAAGACTAAAACTGGTCTGCATATTTGAAAATGAAAAAAAAAAATAAAAGTGATCTCTGAAGTCATTCACAGGTGCTGTTGTAGAACTGAAATAATGTTACTTTTATTTTAAATTTTCATTCACATTGATGGTTGGTGTATTGTAAAGGTGTGTGGAATATTTGTCCTCGTATGTATTATTTTAATAGTGTCAAGCTGATAAATCCTTGGTCTTGTGATTATAGGGAATACTGCTAAGTCACATTCTTTGTAGCTTTGATCTAGTACTGCTGTTTTGTGTACAAACTGCTGTTTATAGACCATGTTTATTTTAATAGTGTCAAGCTGATAAATCCTTGGTGGTTGGTATATCCATTCTTGTAGCTGTTGATTTCCCCTAATACCATTATGCAGTAATTTCAGTGTAAAATAGATATTATTTTTTCCAACTTGTGTAATGCTTGAGAATGTACCTTGTGGTAGGAGCACATCTTCTGGTGAATGTGCACCCATTAGGGAACCATAGTTTGTGTTGCCTTTGCCTTAACTATGCTAGTATTCTTAATATAATTTTTATTTTACTTAGAAATCCTGTAACAGTAAAACCTTACATTAAAATCAGCAAAGCAAGTCTGCAGACAAAAAATAATCAGACTGTTTCCATGTCTGGTGACATACATACCCACAGTTATAGCACAAGCATTAACAGTAGTCTTTCTAGGAAGATGTCTGGCGGTTACAGGAGAGGATTAAGGCTCTGAGCTACTTCCTCTGGTTAAGGGTAAATTTAATTACTTCTGTGAAGATAGGTGAAGGCTGCCAGCCTAGCTAGATAGAATTTTGTAGATAATTCTGTCATTTGTAAATATTAATGTAAGCCACAGGCTAATTCTCTTAAATGGAAGAAAATGCTGTTAGATGTGGAACTGCAAAAATGTAACAACAGTGCACTCTGCTGTAACAAAGCTAAGTCAAGCATTGTGAAATTCTTTGATTTAAAACTCGGAGCCGAGATGTCTAGAGGGAAGCATTCTGCCTATTGTTTTGATGCCAGAGTTAATGGCTAGAATTTATATGTATAATTTATTTTATTGCTCTGGCTTCCTGACCAGCTGCAAGATCAAAAGGGCTATTAACCTCTGAGTTCTGTTAGCCTGGGAACCAGAAAGAAATTATCTAATCTGAAATGAATCAGTGGTACTGTGTTATCAATTTAAGGACAGAAAGAATCAGAGCATTTGTCTTGAGAACATCCAAATCACCACTCTGCCTGTGTCTGTATGTAAGTAGGATCTTAGACTTTAGTGTTTCTCTTAGAAATAGCTAGGAATTAGGATGATTAGACTAAGTGTTTTTCTGTGTTGATGTCAGAAATATTCTACTGTATTATTTTAAACATTTTCCTGTGATCTCTGAACTCTTGATTAGCACTGTGTCGTAAGAAGTATTGTCTTGTGTTTTTATTATTAAATATTATTAAACCTTTCAACTGTGGCTGTTTTGTGTAGAGATAATTTAATCTCTAGAGTACATTGCATATATATAGTAATACTGTACAAAGTCACTCCAAATAAGCCTTGACTGTTCAGTTGCACTTACCATTTTAATAATAATATTGCACAGTATAATTGGACACCCTTTCATAAAGGCCTTTTGGTAGCTGATAAATATTAGTGGGTGGTGGCAAGTGGTACTACCATATAGTCTGGAAAAAAGGGGGACAGCTGGAAAACCTGTGCCAGCCTTCCCCAGAAGTGTATTTGTGGCTGTATATAATTCTTATCTCAAAGTGTGTGTGTGTCAGCTACTTGGGCAGGGACACAAAGCACTGGTTGGGCAGAGAGGGTGCTGGAGGTTTTAGCTTGCTCATTAGGCTGAGATCTGGACCTTATAACTGTGCCAGTGGGGAGTCTTATTGGGGACCTGGAGAGAAAGGAAGAGACAAGCCCCAGACTGACTGTGATCTCTGTGTGTGCTCTTAAGGGAAATTGTACTTTACTGTGTGTGTATTTATTATCCTTTCCTCTATATGGTGCCACTCACTGGTGTTAGTGGTGAAGATTGAGGCTCCTTGATTGCTGGGCCAGTGCACAGGCATCACAACTTCTACCTCAGTCTGCATGCTAGCAAGGAATTTAACCAGACAGTGCTACTAGCTTGCCCCTGAAAGTGGGAGGGGGGAATGCTTGTGCCCAGTGGACTTATCCAATCAGAAAATGTATTAAAAATGTGATACTTCCATCTCCTGCAGATGACAGTATTGACATATGAAAGGATATTTAATAAATGCATACTTAATAAATGCTGTTTTGGAAGGTGGCATCTCTTCCACTGGATCAGATACTAGGTCTGCAATGTCAAGAAAAAAAATCTGACTTGGTAAGATTTGTTCTCTGATTTTTGTTCTGTTAATGGACCAGTAGGCTAACAACTTTTATGGATGGTAGCCATACCTCCCAACCGTACCGAATTACTCATTTTTTACAAAGTTTTGGGGTCCAAAACTTGGAGTGCCATGATTCCCAAGTGGCACCCCTTAATTTCCGATTTCCTGGCTGTTTTTTTGAAACACCCCCACCTGGCTTTTTGAGCTGACGTCATCACGTGCGCGATGACATCAGCCTGTCAGAATGGAGCTCAGCTAGCACCATAATGTGAGTGCATTTCCGGCGCCAAAGGAGAATGGAACTTAGCATTAGCTGCTGCAAAGGAATGTAACAAGTAAGCAGCTGGGGAATGGTATGGATTGGAACTTATGCTGCTGCGAGAGACGAGCAAAGGAACAGAGCTGGGTAAGCTGCAAGAGACAAGCAAGGGAATGGAGCTGGGTAAGCTGCGAGCAGTGATAGATGAGCAAGGTAAGCTGCTGAGATGTGTGTGTGCGTGTGTGTGTTTCTGGCCTGCACCATCTTTAGTTTTTTTTCCCACATTGCAGTGTTCAGCAGTTGGTTTGTTCATCCTCCTCTAGATGATATCCAGAGTGATAAGTAAACTTTTGTAAGGTTTATTTTATCTTTCCATATAATTTTTGATTTTTATTGATAGTGTGTTAAGTATGAGTACTCTCTTGTATTCTTGGAGTTATCTGAGGCTGATGTCATCAAAATCGGAGTTAGCTTTTACCTTCATTGTCTGCTCTGTCTGGGAGAGGTCTACCCTGTGTATACGTGTAAGAAATGTCCTTATTTTAGAAGAAAGATTGTAAAAAGTAAGGCTGAAAATTGTGAAGCCTTTTTGGAGTACCCGGTGCTTCTAGTTTACATTAAAGGATGCCCTTCTCCTCAGTGTATTTGACTGAAACATCTTGGTGGGATGGGAGACAAAAAATTTAAAGCCAAGTGCCACTGAAAAATGGATGAACTAGTGTGTCAGGCAGTGTGATTTGTGTCATGTAGGCCTTGCTGGTCCTACAGAGGCCTGAGCATTCTGGCTTTGAGGAGGTGCTGTTTTTTAAGTCTGGGCTCTGGCAGCTATCTTCAGTCCTTTGCCATCTGTCAGAGTGCATGTGGAGGCTGACAGTGGTGTAGTACTAACTGTTTTGCACTATTTCTCACCAAAAAATATAGCTGCAGCATAATGAGATTTTGGACCCCAGGCATCTTCTGTTGGAGAACAGTTTGAACAGATCCCAGGGGAATACCCATCACCACCTCCATTTTTGTGCAGCAATTCTTTGTTAAACTGCGTTTGAAGCTGTTGGATCTTGCAGCATGTGTTGTTGCAGAATGGATGTCCAACCAAAATGTATTTATTCTTCAGATGCCTGCCTAGCTTACTTGAACTGCAAGAGACTTTCAAAGGCTATATGGTGATCTGGCAAAGGTGTAAGCTAGTCACTTCTGCAGAACATTAGTAAGGGAAAAGTGAGTCAATGATTTCATCTAAGATTTCTTTGCTACCAGCATACGAGGAAAAACTCTTTAGATATCTTAGTCCACGTTGAATTGTGTAAAAAAAAAAAATCTGTATTGCTGTCCTCAGGTTTGCTGATGCCTGAGTTTCTGATGCAGAATCGCTGACTGAAGGCAAGTTGTTACATGATTTTGTAGGGAAACTATGAATGGGGGCACATTTAATCACTTAACTACCATTTCCTCACTGTGAAAAATGACTTTGAGATCTATAAGCCCTCCACCCAAACACACACACACATACACACTACTATAACAAGCCTCAGCCTAAAGATTATAGTAGTGAGAGACAATGAGGATAATGCAATTGATGATGAATTACAATGCACAGTTTCTTGCAGTTCAGCTGAGCTGACAGTAACACTTTTTGTCAGGGGGTTACTTAAGCTCATTTTTGTTTTATGTAAGTGTTTGAAGTACATGCAAGCTTCTCATTTTACCAATAAAAGGTGGTTACCTTCTCTCTGCATTTGCTGTAAATGGGATTATTATGGATGTTGACAGGGAGACAGGCCCATACTTTAGGTGCTAGGTCTGAGAATGTACTGTAACCAAGACGTTGTTGGTCTAGTAAGCAAATGGTCACTGATGGTCTAACAGAGATGTTGTAACAGTGTATTTCTGATGGCTAATCTTTGGCTAATGGCTGGAGAAGAGACTCTGTAAATGGTCTTACAGTCAAAACAAAGCCAAAAGATTTTGTTGGCTAGAGTTTGGAGGTCTTTGATGTTTTACTTAAGCATGTGTGAATAAAAGTATAGTTTAACTGTAATTGTAAGATGTTCTCTCAATAGCATTTCTTCCTTCTGGAATGAGGAAGTGTGACATTCATATAATGAAAAGTTACTTTTTGCCTTTAAGTTTGCAATGTGCAGTAACATATTAAGGTTAGGCTTGAGGGGAACCTCTAAATATTTTAAAGAAATAATATGCTCTTTGGGTTGGTTACAGTAACATATGGATTAAATAATCCCAAAGAACATCACCTTGGTCTCTGCAACATTAAAATATAGCTGCTTATAAAGCAACCACAGTTTTGGAGTATATATATATATATATATATATATATATATATATATATATATATATATATATATATATATATATATATATATATATATATATATATGGGTACAACTTAAAATCGACAGTGACTTCACCGACAATTCAAATAACCGACATCGCAAATCACGGACGTTTACCAGGTAAGGGATGTAAATTCGCTACTCATGCCTACCATGGTTTAGTAAGTGTGGCAGTGTCATGCAACCATGCGATGTCGGTTATTTGAATTGTCGGTGAAGTCACTGTCGACATTTTAAGTTGTCGATCTTTTGATATGTACCCATATATATATATATATATATATATATATATATATATATATATATGGATCTACTTTACATGATCAACAACTCAAATGTTCGGCTTTCATATGGCCGAGAGTATATGATCGAACATTTGAACATCAACCATATAAATTAATCACCATAATACACCCAAAAAAAAAAAATTAACTCTGTTTAGCAGGGGGGCATGCCCCCCCCTGCTACTTAAATATACCAACTTCGAGATCACACTGCATTGCGGTAATGGGAAATCTTCCCGTTCCGCACTGTATGGAAATCTCCATTCAGATCGGTTGGGCTTTTAAAAGGTCGATCATATGGTCTTGGCCATACGAAAGTCGATCTTTTAAAAGTTCGACCATCTGAAGGGGACCCATATATATATATATATAGATATATATATATATATATATATATATATATATATATATATATGGGTCTAGGACTATTCACTGAAAGCACATTTTACTGAAACACATTTGACTGAAAGTTATTTCCCATCTGTAGTGTGACCCTGGAGTTAGAATATATAGTAAGGGGGTGTGGGGGGCACCGCTCCCCACTTTGGGGGGTGTGAGGGGCGTAGCCCCCTACCTATTTTAAATATTTTGAACTATGCACATCGATGCTTGCAATTTCAATTCATTACTCAAAACTTAATATATATCCAAACTATGTGGGGGGGCTAAGCCCCCCACTCCCCCCTTACTATATATTCTAACTCCAGTGTCGCACTACAGTGGGGAAAAGGCCATATATAACTTTCAGTGAAATGTGTTTCACTGAATTGAGTTTTCAGTGAATTGTGCTTTCAGTGATTTATGCACAGTCATTTGATTTTCAGTGAAATCTGCTTTCAGTGAATAGTCCTAGACCCATATATATATATAAATATATAAATATATATATATATATATATATATATATATATATATATATATATATGTGTGTGTGTGTGTGTGTGTAAGCAAACTTTTATGGTGGAAATGTTCTGAACTGGGCAGTTTTGTCATTATTGGTTTATGCATTTTGTTTCATTGCCTACTGGAAAAATGTTCAAACAATAAATTTAAAATGTGCTCTAAGTCTAACAAGTATGCTGTATTATACAAGGAATATAATTTAATAAAGTCAGGAAGGTGTATCAAAGAACACATGTATGTTTCTTGTTTTGTGTGAAAGGGCCTATGGTAATCTTTATCCACCACTGGCCAGATGCATTTTCTTTGGATGTGGTGTGGGTTTCAGTGCTGTTTCAATGAATGTGAGTTTCAAGGGCAGAGAAGTTTTAATGTTAAGTCTATTTTCATTGTGAGACAGTATTACTTTGTTTAGCAGCTGTCTATTAGTGTCTGCATATTGTGCTATAAAATGTAAATATAAAATTCAAATAATCATTGTAGAAGTAAAGCAGTATGCTCATTAGTATTTATGGTAAATGAGGCAAAATAGCCAGGTAATGGGACATTGGAATGGCTGCAGGGGGACTCTGGTGCCATATTTTGGTTGTCTGTTCTTCAGTTTGCGTTTGAAAGCTGGTATCCCACAATTCCATTGGAGTGGGCAGGGTAAGTAATTCTGTATGCAAATGTTATGCTAATCAGTGTACAGATTTGTACCTATTTTTCATGGGCCTTGTCCAGATTTTTGAAGTTTCCAAGTTGAGAGGTATGATGGTAGCCTTCTTAATTTCATTAAAGAAATTGGCATTCTACATTTAGAAAACTTGTTATGCAAACAACTTCAGTTTGTGTTAGTCCTATAAGATTTACCTATTTTGTGTAATTTTGGAGTACTCCCAAATAATCTCCATATATATATATATATATATATATATATATATATATATATATATAGTATATTTTGTTTTGTTTGACATCAATACATTTAGCTTGAATTTTGATAAAAAAAGTGCCAGATAGAGTGATGTTTATGAAGCTGGAAGCTGATGGTATAATGGTGAATGTTTAGTGCATATGCTCCGTGAGCGAGTTGGATGAAGTGGTGATGAATGTAACCAAGGGTGAGAGAGTGGTGATTGGAGCAGATTTCAATGGGCATGTTGGTGAAGGGAACAGAGGGGATGAGGAAGTGATGGGTAGGTATGATGTTAAGCAAAGGAATGCAGAAGGTGAGATGGTAGTGGATTTTGTGAAAAGGATGGACATGGCTGTGCTGAATACATATTTTAATAAGAGGGAGGAACATAGGGTGACATACAAGAGTGGAGGAAGATGCACAGAGGTGGATTATATCCTATGCAGGAGGGCCAGTTTGAAGGAGAGTGGAGACTGTAAAGTTGTGATGGGGGAAAGTGTAGTTAAGCAGCATAGAATGGTTGTTTGTAGGATGACATTGGTGATCAAGAAGAGGAGGAGGAGTGTGAGGGCAGCACCAAGGATCAAATGGTGGAAATTGAAAAGGGGTAATTGTGAGGTGGAGTTCAGGGAAGATTTAAGACAGGCACTGGGTGGCAGTGAAGAGTTACTGAATAGCTGGTTAATGACAGCAGAGCTAGTAAGGTGCTTGGTGCTACATCTGGAAGGAGGACAAGGAGACCTGGTGGTGGAATGAGGAAGTACAGGAGAGTATAAAGTGAAAGTGGTTGGCGAAGAAGTGGGATTGAAAGAGAGATGAAGAAAGTAGACAGAAGTATAAGGAGATGAGGAGCATGGCAAAGAGAGAGGTGGCGAAGGATAAGGCATATGTAGAGTTGTATGAAAGGTTGGACACTAAGGAGGGGAAAAAGGACCTGCTAGACAGAGGGACAGAGCTAGTAAAGATTTGCAGGAGGTAAAGGTGATAAAGGATAATGAGGGAAACATACTCACAAGTGAGGAGAGTGTGTTGAGCAGGTGGAAAGAGTACTTTGAGAGGCTGATGAATGAAGAGAATGAGAGGGAGAGAAGGTTGGATGATGTGGGGATAGTGAATCATGAAGTGCAACAGATTAGCAAGGAGGAAGTAAGGATAGCTGTGAAGAGGATGAAGACTGGAAAGGCTGTTGGTCCAGATGACATACCTGTGGAAGCATGGAGGTGTTTAGGTGAAATGGCAGTGGAGTTTTTAACTAGATTGTTTAACGAAATCTTGGAAAGTGAGAAGATGCCTGAGGAATGGAGAGAAAGTGTTTTGGTACCAATTTTTAAGAATAAGAGTGATGTGCAGAGCTGTGGTAATTACAGAGGGATTAAATTGATCAGTCACAGCATGAAGTTATGGGAAAAAGTAGTGGAAGCTAGGTTAAGAAGGGAGGTGGTGATTAGTGAACTTTATTCAAAATACTGTTTTACATATCTTTCTTCATCCTTTTGTATGTAAATATTTATGTATAACTGTGCTGAGCATGACTTTTGTTTTCTAGATACAGGAACCCTGCCATAAGAGGAAGGTACACAAATATTGAAGTCACTAATGTTATGGTTTTGCAGGTCTGTTTTGAGCAGCACTAGTAGGCATCCTTAAAACGATAAGCTAATGCTGTGACTAAATTCTTGATAGATTTTTTTTTTTTGACGAGTGATCAGCATAATCCTGTATTCACTGTGTATCACATATCTGAAAATTAATTGCACTATTTTTCTAAACACGTCTGCTGTGATTACATATTTTGAAATACCTTGTTCTGCTTTGACCCACATTTACTGGAACGTGCAAGTTAGCAGTACCATTTGTAAAGCAAAGCCAGTTGTTACTCTACAAGAATAAATCCATTTGTACTCGTCAAAACTAAATGCAAGTCCACATGAGAATTAGAGAACAATAGAACAAAAAAATCAATAACTAAGATTAGCAATGGCTTCCTAGCTGCTCAGACATGCTAAACTTTTTTTTTTTTTGAAGGATGTACAAGACCAAGTTGTGCACAGCATTATTCCTTCAGGTCAGAATATTGATTCAGATTGTTTTTGTGGAAGGATTCAGAAACCATTTCATAACTTTTAGCACAACCATTTCATGCTGTATTACGTACTTTCCTCCTGCTTTGGTTCTAACTGTTTTATAACATGTTTGTCAAGGCTTAGTATAACGAGAGAAAAAAAGTACATTCAGACAACGAGAGCGAATGAGAAAGGGAGAGAGAAACGTGTGTTGCTCCTGCAAGGAGAGGTTTGTTTTCATATCTTTTGTAGTCTACAAAATATAAAAATTGCTTTGAGCCAGATACATTGCATATTTCTTTGGGAATAGCGTTTGCCAGTTGATTAAATTACATGTTGTGCTTGACATAATTAACAGTCCATAGGTAAGGGTTTCCAGTTATTTAGTAAATGCTTTGCTTTGCTTTTCTACTTTCTGCAGGACACTTTCCTCTCTACTGTTTAAATGATATATGTACATATTTGAAAAGAAAACTACATTAATGGACCACATTTGATGCAGAAGTCTATAAAAATCAATATTTTTCTTGTACATAACTATATTGTGGTGTATGTGTGAATGTATTTTGTATATTTTTTCACCTTTACCTAGATTAGGTTCTGGTACTAAAAGACTTCTGCATGATGGCTCACTGGTTAAGACTTGTGCTGTATACCTTAAAGATTTAATATTGATATCTGTTTTCTGAGTTTGCATGTTTTGCATTGTCTGCTTGGGGTTTTTCAAAGTATATCTGTTTCCTCTCCACATGTAAAACATACTGCATGCTGGTTGTTGAATTCACTACTCTTGTGGTGTAGTGATATATGTGTACATATATACACTGTCTCACACACACACACACACATATATGTGTGTGTGTGTGTATATATATATATATATATATATGTGTGTAGGGGGTGTAGGACACTTGATCGAACAGACAGCAGGCTGACACCCAGTAGACTGACGTCATAATGTTGAAGTTAGAAAATAACATGTTTTGAGCATGTTATTTTTTTTTACTTCAGCATGCTGGGTGTCATAATGTCTGAGTCACAAACAACATGCTCTGCATATAACCCAGGGGTTACCCTAGAGTGGAGTAAAGCAACAGTAATTGTTTTTGTAGGGAGCAAAGCCCCCCTGCACCCCCCCAAGTGGGGGACTGTGCCCCCACACCTCCATCTAATTATATATCCTAACTACGTGATTGCATAATACCCAGGAAAAGGGAACATTCCTTACTTTGGGATTGTTGATATTGCACACCTGTCAGCCATCTGTCTGCATAAACCAAATGGTGTTGACTAGAGTAATGTCTGTTTGATCAGGCTATACACTCAGAAATGTACCTGGTTCAGGTCTGTTCTGCTCCATTTACCCTCACTCTGCTGGGGCTCACTCCTCCCCCCCTACCTTACCCCCAATTCTCACCCACCTCATCTACTCTACATTTACATCTCCACAAAAACATAGACAATCAACATCAATCCTGGGCAGCACTCTTCATTCAGTTATCTAACATTCATGCTATCCAATCAACTTATGTAATTAATCCTAACCTTTCTCCTTACTACTACATTTTCCATGCTCTTGTTATACAAATCTTTACCAAAGTGAATTCTAGAGCTTATTTTTCACCTACAGCTTACCATACTTCCTTATTTTTATCACCTCTCTCATCCTACAATAAAATGTTGTATCACCATTATATCTCTTCCTGTTAGTATTATGCCACCTTACCTTATATCTCATCACTTCCAATCAGTTTTATTTTTCCCAGACGTACACGCATAATCCACAACAAAATTGCACTGTCATCACATCATATCCCCACAAATCTACCACTGCAAAAACAATGACTTGTTTAAAATTAGATACCTTAATTGCAACCTCATTCTCCAAAAACATGGAATGACAAATCAGCTTAAATTCAAATGGCTATACTTAAACCATTTCCTGAAACCACTGAACTTTAGAGGTGATACCCATCCTAATCTAGGCTCTCTGAATGAACCGCAATAGTCAGTCAGCTCCCCAAATTTATCCAGTTTTTCTCCTTTCACTTTCCTTAATAAAGTGTCTAATTTATTGTTCTTAAGCATAAATGCATGAAGCATCCATGATAAATTGGCTGACCACCATGTGTGTATTGCTGTCTATTTCCCTGGCTCTCTAACAGTAACTAAAACTTCTCTCAAAAATGATATGAAAGATGAAATAATCTTACCCCTGGTTACAGTATTTTTAGGCTTGACAGAAAGAAAAAAAAATGGGGTATGGCCATCATCGATAAAATACTTTCATCCTAACTATTCAGCTACTTATTCCCCCAAAATTGTGACAGTTCTGCAGTACTGATGTCACTTTTAAAAACAAACCATCATCCAATCATCCATTTTGTGACCACTTATGGCAGGAATATGGACGTTTTGCTTAATACTGTTCAGAGACATTGGAACATACTATGGGCAGAGGATTACTTTTCTACTCTTCTGGGGGACAGGTGCTCATTTTCAATTCATAAGGGGAGGAATATTGGGTCCCATTTGAGTCACTATAAGCATATTAATAAGGGTTTGGTTGACTCTGGTCAAAAGACAATGACTGATGACTTATTAGCAGGTTGTGGACCTTGTGGTCACTGTACCCACTGTAAGGTTGTTTACAAAACAATGAATTTTTCCAGCAGTAATACGGGTAATGTCTTTAAGATTCCCTTTTTTGCAAATTGTGGGACAGACTGGCTTATCTATTTAGCAACATGTACTTGCCATGCCTTTTACGTAGGACAGACTTCCAGACCCCTTAGGATTTGGATTTCAGAACATCTAAGTGGGATTAGAAACAAAAAACTTAGTAATGCATTATATAAGCATAGTATTAAACACCCCAATGCTGCTTTTAGGTTTACAGTTATTGATAAAATCATGAGAAATAGGGCTAATAAAGTCGGATGGCACAGCTTTTTTGATTCAAAAGAAAGGAAATGGATAATTAAATTAGGTGCATTATTTTCACCTGGATTGAATGAACATGTGTAAGGAACCAATGGTTGTTTAACACTCATTTATGTGTATGGTATTTAAGGCACTAATTTTTAATATTACCTTAAACACTGAAGAAGGCTAAAGTGTATAGGAGCCAAAAAACGGTCTGTTTCTATGTGCTTTATAGGAACCCAATAAAGCATTACAGTTTACCATTGTCTGCTGGCTGTTTTGTGACTGATTACTTTAAAAAACAAGCATGTAGTGTGCATAATAGCCTTATATATACCTCCAGATAACAGTATCCCAACAGTACAACATTTTCTGTGCTGGATAAAAAACAATATCTTCCATGAAACCATTATTCTGGGTGATTTAATCATTGATTAGAAAGTTGATAACTCAGGCTCCCCTGCAAACTCTATAAATGTTTACAGTTTCACTCAGCTAATCCCTTCCCCCACAAGACTCAATAAAAGTAGCAACAGGCATTCTACACAAGGCTGGATCCTCTCCTGTCAGCCAAACCATATAAGCATCTCAAGTCACCTCCTGTATATAATCTGTGATAATCTTCCGCCATTTATAGTACAACACCATACCAATATAAACAAAATAATCCTGTACAACCAAGTATGCAATATTTCATTTAACAAGAACACTTTTATCTCTTATGGATCCCTCATCAGTTGGACCAAAGTTAAGACCTTGCCTCTAGATAAAGCAGTCACTTACGTCAGTACAACTTTTCTCAGCAATCATGCTCCCATTTGTACAAAAAGAATTAAATCACGCCCTACACCTCAGTTACCCAAACAAACCAAACAATTTATGACGCAAAGGGAGAGAGCCTGGAAAGAATTTCACTGTAGTAAAACACAAACCCATTTATACATTTTTAGATACCTTATAAAGTGTGTTAAAAAACTGGACAACAATCCTATTATGACACCCTTCAGCATAAAGATCAAAACAGTCCCACGTTCTTCTGGGACAAAACAATTGATGTACTCCATGCTGGCCACACTACCACATCTTTGCAAAACACAAGTAGCACTACTGATATGATTGCTACTCAGTTCAATAACAACTTTGTTGAAACAGCATATATCCTACTCAAAGATAACCTTGCTACTCCCTTCACCCCACCAAACTGTACTGAAAACAGTTCTCCCCCTTTCAGGTTTGTACTTGTCCATATGGTCACCATTAAAAGATAGTATCATCACCTAAAACCTACCACCTTATTAATTGATAATCTAACAGGTTAATATACTAAAATGACAGCAGATGTCCTTACTTACATAGGATTATAGGCTAATGGCCCTTGGGCCCTTACAAGCCTAGCCAAGAGTTTATACCCAAAAAGAATCCTCAGTCAGCACCTGTTTCCCCTGTCAGTGAGGGACACAGGTGGAACCTCTGGTACAAATTTGTGGTTTTCCATCCACTCATCAAGGTCTTTCATGGACAGTCAGCGAGGTACTCTGTTTAACGTGTATGGGAAGTCTATTCCAGAGACAGGGTAGCCTCTGGGAGACGAACCTGTCTCTCCAGCAGCTGTTGTTGATATTGCATATGAGATTCAAGCCTTTGGAGTGGGTAATGCGCGAGGAGTTAGACTTACAGATATGAAGTATCTCTAGTTAAAGCCAGGGTCCGAGATTGCCTTGTAGGTGAGACACAGATCACCTCTGAGCAATCTGTATAATACCGAGTAGAGTGATAGTGATCCGAGCCTGTCCGCATATTGTTGTACCTCAAGTTTAATTCTTAGGACCATTACTGTTTTAACATCTTAATAAATGATATCTACACTGGAATCAAGCATGCCAGCATAGTGCAATAAGCAGATGACTCTACCCTTATTAGCTCAGCTCCTAACATATACTGTACCTTTAGCAGGTCACTCAGTAGTCATCATCTGTTGAGGCATGGTTACGCAACTCCAAATGTATCCTAAATGCTAAGAAAATTAAGTTAATGCTTTTCTTATCTAAAAGTACCAAAGCCATAGACAAAGCATTAGCATTACATCAAAAGACAATACTACAGTAGAAATAGTATCACAGACTAAATTGCTGGATGTTACTATAGATAAAAACTTGGAATTTGGGCATCACATTCTTCAAGCCATTAAAAAACAAAAACACACCAAAAACTTGGTGCACCTTATCGAGCCAGTCCATATCTCTCAGAATCTGCTAGAAAACTGAAGCTTCATGCTATCTTTTCCCATCATTTCTTTACACAACTCCCATTCTTGCACTGTAAACAACGCTATACGCCAAATGAGTAAGGAATACTTTTTGAGAATCTGTGTGAAAGCGCTTAACCTGGATTGTTTCGTTTCAATAAATGTGAAAAAATTCTTTGGCTGTGGATTCCGTGTATGCAGATTCTCAAAAAGCTGAAGTCTGTGCGGGAAATATCCATCTGAGACGCTGTGGCAACTGCTGTTGTCTTTTTCATTGGTGGTGTGTTGGTGGATCGTATTCCTTACTCATTTGGCGTATAGCGTTGTTTACGCCGTTCACATTTTTTCAAAAGTTACGCTTGTGTTTCTCTCATTCTTGCACTGTACATATATGAAGAAACTGGATGAATGCTATAGCAAGGTAGCTAAATTTGCAACAAACCTTCCATCTAGAAAACATCACTACTTTGCCCTTAACTACACTGGATTGAACTTCCACAATATCTCTTTCACACATCTCGTTCCTGCACACAACCAAATTTATAAACCAGAAAATTGTCCAACTTTAAACAACATTCTACCACACTGCTCACCTACCAGGGAACTGTTTTCAAGAAATGCATGTCTTCTAATTTCTAGTAAATCTAAAACCATAGCTAGTGACTCACTTTACTTAAGTAACACTACTAAACTGTGACAAAATAACAGATGAACTACGCTAACTAGAAAAAAAACATGGCGCTCTTCTACCAGAGCCTCCACTGAAAAGGGATTTTGTCCAGTCATGCTATCCTTGTCAACAAATGGATACACATATACACACACACACACACAGTATTGTGAAGACACTGGACCCAGGAGTAACTGAAAATATAGCTCACAAATTGCTCTACTGTAGGTTGCAAGGCAAATGCTTCAAATGAAGTGGGAGCTTATTCCAGATGAGCGGCAATTTCTGGAAGGCATATCTGTCTCTTGAGCAGGTTTTAGTAATGTAGCAGACCAGGTTGAGATCTCTGGAGCAAGTGACTCTTGTCTCATTTGATTTGTGGATGTGCAAGATTTCCATTAGGGCAGGGTCAGAGACTGCTCTGTAGGCCAGGCACAGGTCATCTTTCAGCAGCCTGCATGATACAGAATACAGTGGATAGGACTTTCAGTCTTTCCATGTAGTTCACATCTTGGAGGCCCTGAATTCTCTTGGTTAGAAACCTTTGTGATCTGTCCAGCTGCTGCAGGTGTCTGGTGAGGTACATACAGAAGGGAGCATTGTAGTCAATCAGTGGTCTGATAAGGGCCGAGTACAGTAGAGTAATGACCTCCCTGGGCTTGGATGAGATTCCCTTATTTATGAGATGGGCAGTGTAGAAGGCTTCCCATACTACTTTGGACACATCTTGATTGAAGTTTAGATTGCTATCAACCTGCGTTACCAAGTTACACAACACTGTGTTTGAGCTTAGAGGGATGCTGTCTGTGTTGTAACTAGCAGGGGCTGTTTCTCTGCCAAAGGGAATAATGAGGCATTTTTTTTTGTGTTTAGTTTCAGTCCATGGCCTTGGCACCAGTTGTTTGTCTGTGTCTGTCCCTTCTGTAATTTGATGTTGTCAATGAGGGATTCTGTGATTGCTCCCAGTTTATGGTCATTTGCAAACTTAATAAGCCACAGGTCATCAACTTTTGCCTGGACTTCAGAAAAATAAATTCCAAACAGTAGAGGGCCCAGTACAGATCCTTGTGGTACACCAGTGCTAACTGGTCTACTGGTGGAGGTGGATTCCCGAACTTTAACAGTGTGCATTCTATCTGTGAGTCAGTTTGCTACCCATCTAGCGATGAATGCATTGATACCCAGCTGGGGGAGTTTCTCAATGATCCCTGAGTAGGGAATTGTGTCATGTGCATTGGCTAAATCAGAACAGACATTGTGTATTGTTTTACCCTCATCCAGGGCTTTGGTGACTTTCTCAAAGAAGTTCACCAGGTTTAATAAGCAAGATCTTGATGAAACCAAACCGGGTTAGGACAAGAGTTTGAAGGTTGCCTATATCCTGCTTGATAAGGTCCATGATTATTCTTTCCATGGCCTTGCAGACAAGTCTGGTCCAGCTCATGAGTCTATAGTTCCCAGCTTTGGTGATGGACCCCCTTTGTGCAAGGGGATTACTGTTGCTGTTCTCCACTCCTCTGGCACAAAACCAGTGCTCAGGATGCAGTTAAAGAAACAGCTAAGGGTTCTGCTAAGACCTGCTTTAGATTGTTTAATATGCAGCCTGGGATATTATCTGGTGCCATAGAGGCCATATTTTTGGCCTTGGAGAGTGCTTGAATAACCTGTTTGGAGATAAATGGTAGAGGACATGTGTCAGGAATGCTATGGGGTATGGCTGATGGGGAGTGGGGGGTGAAGCCACCAAATCTGTAAGCCAGCAGGTTGGCAATTTCTCCAGGTTCCATGTGAGTGGTGCCATCCACTACAAGTTCAGCACACAGCTGGGTATTCCTTTGAGGTTTTGGACATAGCTAAAGAATGCCTTATGATTGTCTTGAGCTAGGGATGCAAGGCTAGTCTCATAATTTGCTTCAGAGGACTTTACAAGGTTTCTCATTTGCTTGTTTAGGCTGTGTAAGGTAGTCTTCCTTTGCTGAGTATATTCCTTCTTGTTCTTAGATATCAGTTTCTTTATTTTTGTTATATAACTTATTTATACTTGCAGTCAACCAGGGTGGCTTGTTTTTGCAAGAGGACCTGGTTTTATTCTTGTCAGGTACTGCCGAGTCAATACATTTGCTTAAGGGGCTATATGGGGCTTTTGTGTACTTCTCTACATAGGAGTCTTCATTGCCTGTGTTAGCAGGGGCATTGAAACCATTTATACCATCACCTAGGATGTGATAGTTTGCTTTGGAGAAATGTTTTAATTTTTTTGCTCCTCTGGAGGTGTCAGATCTGATCTTTACTTCAAACAAGACAGCTTTATGGCCATGGAGTATGGAGAGCAGCACACTGGAGGTAGTAGAGTAGCCCCCCATGTTGGTAAGTACTAGGTCTAGGATATTTTACCTCCCTCCCCTTGTTGATCTGCAGATTAACTGTTCCAGTGCATTTGAGTTAGCAAAGTCTAGGAACCAGATTGCACTCTTGTCTGTGCTCATGTGAACTGCCCAATCGATGGATGAGTCATTGAAATATTTCATGACCAAGGCATTTGGCTGTATACATACCAAGTGATTCAAGCATGTCAAGGTAGGTGATGTGTTTCTCCTGATTCATGGTGGTGGATCTGTAGCTAGCTGTGATGAGGTAGGGTGTTTTGCCTATATTTATTTGGACTTGGATTAGCTCAAGAGTGTCATACTGCTTCACCAGTCATGAGGTGTGTTTGGATTTAATAAAAATGATACACCTCCACCTTTGGTTCTTTTACTCTTGTTTTGGAGTCTGAACATGTGGAAGGCATTGTAGCCCTGCAGGCCTGGGGTACTGTCCATGGCTTTGAAGAAAGTTTCAGTGACTGCACAGACATCGGCATCTTCCAAGGTGAGGAGTGCTTCCAGGGAGTGTAGTTTACTGTTTTGACTCCTAGCATTAAGCAGCATGACCTTGAGTTTGTTTCTAGAGTATTTTTCTACATCAGACGTTTTGTTGTTTTGACAGCCTAAAAAAGGTTGTATGGGGGAGGCAAGCATCTTTGCCAGTATCTTAAAGCTTTGAGGAGATATGTGAAGGCCATCTCTGGTGAAGCATCAAGGTCTGTCAACCATGTCTTCCAAGGCTGACAGACACTGGATCCCCTTGGAGTAACACCTGGAGCTACACCAATTCTTAAAATCAGCCATTTTTTTGTCTGTACTGTGGCATCATCCTAGATGAAGGTAGAATGCTGCTATGGGCGTACCTGCTTGGACACACAACTTGAGAGCTCTATCATGTCTCTCTTCATATAGTCCAGAGAGGTACATATCAAGTCATTCACTCTAATATGTACTATGACAGAGTCATAACAGTAATTGCTGCAGAGTGACTTCAGTGCGTGCATGACTTGGCAGATCCTGGCACCCGATGTGTAGCTGACTGTGACCTTTTCCTTGCCCAACCTGGTGAGAGGGACATATGCGTGTCTCACTATTGACTTGCCTATATCTAGGAAATTTGGTTTTGAAGTGTTTTGCCATAGGGGCTTGATTGCTGAAACACTGTTATGCATGTTGTTATGTGTAAGGGTGGATTCTAATTGTGTACCAGTATGTGAGGGTTGTCTGTGTTTGGGAGGTGTCTGGTATTTTGTAAGCTCTTGGTGAATATGTCTGCCTATGTGGGTTTGTGTGTCTTGATTTTATTTTGTGTAAGAGGAGAGGTGTGTGAGCTGGGTTCCCCTTCAAAACATCTAAAACCCATAACATCTAAAACTCAAAACATCTGAAACCCACCCATAACATTGAATTTCATAACATCTAAAATGTGCATCACAACATCAAACACTACAAATCACATGAAAATAACATCTCCTCCACATATAACACCACCAAACTAACAAACACACTTTTCCTATGTTTCTGCAGGTGGCAAGCCCCCCCCTGCACCCCCACCCCCATAAATTAAATATACAAACTTATTTATTTATTTATTATTTATTTAACATTTGTTGACCGGGAAAGTCCGACTAGGTTCCACAGATCCTGTTTTCAGCGGAGGCCTGGGGAGAAATGCTCCAGACGCATGTCTTTAGAATGTGGGAGGAAACCGGAGTACCCAGAGGAAACCCACGCGAACGCAGGGAGAACATGCAAACTCCACACAGAAGGCACCCCGGCCGAGAATCGAACCAGAGAACCTCTTGCTGTGAGGTGACAGCATTAACCGCTGCACCACTGCGCCGCCCCGAGACCCAAACTCCGAGATCACACTACAGTGAGAAAAAGTTAATTTCCTAACCCCACTGTCACCATAACGAATGTACACATGTCTATATCACTTACCTGTATGGCCTAAAAACACACATAGAGTGCAAAATAAACACTATATAAATAGTATAAATTCCTACACTATATAGGTTCATAGGTTCATACTAGGCTATCTGCCCTGGGGCAATTATAAGCCTAGCCCGATTCTGTATGGCTTACACCACCCCTTGATTTGAGTCTACTGTGCCCTTTTTAAGGTTTAGTTTACTGTGCCTCTGTCTAATAATGACACGGGAGTAATCCCTGGGACAAACCTACAATCCCCCCATCCACCTATCGAGATTCTTTTTGAAGAGATTCAGTGAGGTGCTCTGCCTCACATGAACTGGAATTCTATTCCAGAGCGAAGGGAGCCTCTGGGTTATGAACCTGTCCCTCCAGCAAGTTCTATTTATTTCTGTGCTGAGGTTCAAGTCCCTCGAGCGTGTGGCTCTAAGGGATTTAGATTTACTGAGGTGGAGCATGTCCATTAATTCTGGATTTGACATAACTTTGTATGTCAGGCATAGATCGCCTCGAAGTAGGCGGTATGCAACTGAGTAGAGCTGGAGTTTTTTTAACTGAGCAGCATATGGCATCTGTTTGAGACCCTTGATCCTCTTGGTGAGATACTTTTGGGGTCTTTCTAATTGCTGCAGGTGTCGGGTAAGGTACATCCCAAAAGGGGCATTGTATTCTATGATGGGCCTGATGAGGGATGAATAAAGGGCACGATTACCTCTCTTGATCTAGATGTGAAACCCTTCGTGATGAGGTGGGCTATGTAGAAGGTCTTTCTAACCACTTTGGCAATGTGGTTTTCAAAGGAGAGATTGCTATCAACTTGGGTCCCCAGGTCCCTAAAAACTTTCTCTGTACTTAATGGGTTTCCGCCTATGTGGTAATTTGTGGGCGCATTGTTTTTGCCAAAGGGTATGACTATACATTTTTTGGCATTTAGCTTTAAACCGTGGCGCTGGCACCAGTTATCTTTCTCTGTGAGACCTTTTTGAAGGATGCTTGTGTCAGCTGGAGAGTTGATTATGGCACCCAGTTTGCAGTCGTCTGCGAACTTGGTGAGCCATAGTCCTCCCATGTTTGCCTGTACCTCAGAAAAGTATATACCGAACAAGAGTGGTCTCAGGACAGAACCCTGTGGGACACCACTTGTGACCGGTTTCGAGTCGGACATGGCTCCAGCAACTCTCACTCTGTGGGTTCTGTCTTTGAGCCAGTGTGCGACCCATCTTGTGACATAAGGGTTTATATTTAAGCTGGATAGCTTATCTATGATGCCCGAGTGGGGTATTGTGTCAAATGCCTTTGCAAGGTCCAGATAGTCTGTGTGGACTACCTTCCCTTCATCTATGGATTTGGTGACTGTTTCAAAGAAGTCAACCAGGTTCAAAAGGCAGGATCTGCCCTTGACAAAGCCAAACTGGGTAGGATCTAGTGTCTGTAGGTCCCCAATGTCTTTGTTTATGAGTTCCATGATGATCCTCTCCATAGCCTTGCAGACTAAGCTAGTCAGGCTTATGGGGCGATAGTTTCCAGGGTCCATAGAGGCTCCACCTTTGTGGAGTGGGACCACTGTTGCTGTATGCCATTCTGTGAGCACATATCCTGTAGTGAGGCTGAGATTGTATAGCTGTTTTATTTGAGGGATTAGTTCCTCTTGGGGTTCATGTAGGACGCAACCTGGGACACCATCTGGTCCCATGGAAGCAGTGTTTTTTGCTTTGGAGAGGGCAGCCTTCACCTGAGCATCAGAGATGTTTGGGAGGCAGCCCTCTGCTGGGATAGATACTTGCTCTTTTGGGGGGGAGGGGTGTGAGTTTGCACTGAACCTGTCTGCCAGGATATTGGCGATGTCTGTGGATTCAGTGTATTTTTTGTCGTTTAGAATCGACTCAGAACAAGTCTGGGAGTTGCATCCCAGGTTTCTAACATAACTGAAAAAAGCCTTATGATTGTCTTTGGTGTCCTGCACAATTTTTCTCTCAAAGCTGGCCTTGGAGGATTTTATGAGGGATCGTAATTTTTGCTAGTACTGATCAGAGATGCCTTCCCTATTAGGGATTTTGCTCCATCATGTAGTAGCTTCCTCCTTCTGTTGTACAGTTTATTTATGGCAGGGGTCCACCAGACTGGATGCCTGCCTTTGGATGATTAGGTCTTGGTTTTGTTTGGGATAGCATGATCCATGCATTCCTGGAGATGTCCGTAGAATGCATTTATATAGGATTCTGCAGTTTGGGCCATAGTTTCCACTGGCCCTGGGGCCTTGAAGGATTCCACTTCGGTTTTGAGAAGTGAGAAGTTCGCTTTTGAGAAGTTTTTCACTGTGGTTTTCTGGGCTGGGTGGGGTCGGATGTGGACATCCAGTGAAATTAATTTATGGTCTGATCTTACCAATGAGGGATATACTTCTGGCGTGGAGCATAGAGTCCCCATGTTGGTAATGATCAGGTCTAGTATGTTGTCCCCTCTTGTGGGAGTGGTGACTAGTTGTTCCATAGCATTTGAGTTTATAATTTCCAGGAACCTTTGGGCTAAGGTGCTGGGGCTTGAGTAGTGCTCCCAGTCAATGTTTGGGTAGTTGAAGTCGCCCAATATAATGGTGTTGGGAGAGATCTTCATGTTCTCCAATGTTTTCAGGAAAGCAGAGTGGGATTCCTGACTTTGAGAGGGTGGTCTGTAGGATGCTATAAACTGAAAAGCAGTCTTGCCCACTGTTAGTTGCACATGGATGGTCTCCGATACTTCATGCAATGCCACTAACCTGGAAGTGTGGATATCCTTGATAAATATGGAAACTCCCCCTCCTTTTGTGGTTTGGTCCAGGTTTTGGGGCCGAAAAGCATGATATGAGGTATAGCCTGGTAGTGCTGGGGTGCTCTCTGGAGCCTTGAACCAGGTTTCTGTCACTGCACAGATATCGATGTTCTCCATACTGAGGAGAGCTTCGAGTGTGTGCATCTTGAGGTTAAGACTTCTGGCGTTTAGCAGCATTACCCTTAGTTTCTTGTTCCTTGTGCTGTCTATGGGGGTGGGTTTGACTTTTGAGCCTTGCCTAAAAAAGGCACTATGGGGGTGGCAAGAGCCTTTGCCAATATCCAAAAGCCCAGTGGTGACAGGTGCAGACCGTCCCTAGTGAAGCAACATGGCTTGTCGAGCATGTCATCCCATGCTGACAGACACTGGATCCCCTTTGAATGACACCAAAATTTTAGCCAATTGTTAAAATCGATCATTTTGTCTTTGTACTGTGGCATCATTCTAGGTGAGGGTAAGATGCTGCTCAAGGTCAGAGTCATACCAGCCTGGGCTAGATGATCAGAGAGCTCCTCTATGTCTCTTTTCATGTAGTCCAGGGAGTTACGTCTCAGGTCATTCACACCAGCATGTACAATGACTGAGTCATATTTGTATTTGCTTTGGAGTGACCTGAGTGCTTGCGTTATGTGGCGGATCCTAGCACCCGACAGGCAGCTCAACGTGACCTTCTCTTTATTCAGCCTGGTGAGTGGGACGTCAGTGTGTCTGACAATAGAGTCACCTGTTACAAGAATATCAGGTGTGTTATTCAGTCTTAAGGGCTGTGCCTGCTTGGCACACTGACTTTGTGGGTTATGTGTTGTGTGTGTTTTGTTTTGAGGTAGCGTTTGCTTGGATGTCTGCTTTGGAGGTCTCTGTTGCTTAGGTAGATTTTTATTTAGAGCCTCCAAGTATGTTTTTGTGCATTTATGTGTTTGGTTCACTGATGTGGTGGGACTATGTGATACTGGAATTGTGTTGTGTGAGGTTACCTTCTCCTCCTGACTGGTTACACCAGTTTTGAGATGAGAGAGCTCAGCCTTCAGTTTGGCTAAATAGTTGCATCTCTCACATATATTTGAACCTGTTTGGAGGAGGAGAGGGTTGTCCGTGTACATGAGACAGTTGTAACATTGCCTCAAAATTCCCAGATTCACCAGCTGGACTGGAGAGGAAACCATTGACTGACCTTTGGACATGCTAGAGTAATATAGGGAAACTGAATTTAAGACGGACCAATAGAGGACAGGGTAATCGTAGAGAGTATAAGAGTAAGTAGTGCTTATGGTTTAATAGTGCTAACTTGTAGGATTACTTAATTGGACCAGTGAAGGGCCTTAGAATGATAATATGGTGTTTAAATTGAGAGATAGAGCAGTTCTAAGGGAAAAAGTGAAGAGCAGACTTTGTGGAGCCAGGAATAGTTTAAACCCAATTAGGCGGCGCTGCCCGCTGTTGCGCTATGCACAAAAACACACAAAACCGTGCCAAAGAAGGTTTTAAGAGAGGAAGATGAAGGAGTTTTGGAATTGACCCAAAATGGCCAATAAAAGTACAGTTTCAAGTCAGTAACCACTCCCACAGGGGCAGGCAGGCTGCTCAATGTTTTTCACTGCCACTGATCAACAGAGAGACTTCCCTTTAGCCCAAGCAAAAAATGGCCTCACAGAAACTTACAAACAGTTCAAGAACAGCAAGCCTGTAACTGAACTTTTTTAAATCTCAGAAAAGTGGGAAAAAAGCAAGATTCTTTTTGTTTTTTTGTTTTTTTTAGAGATAGCAGAGGTTCACAAGTATCAAGTTAGAACAGTGCAGTAAATGACCCCACACAAGAGTGCTAGGCCAAAGACAGATAAAATGCAAGTTTTGAGAAAAAAAAGATTTTAAAAATAAGTGCAAACAGGAAATTCAGTAAACAGCTCTAGGTTGTGCTCTAAATACAGTTACTAATGCAGAAATCAAGTTTAACAAGCCAGACAATGCTCAAAATAGGCGGCTATGCAGAAAAACTTAGCAAATAAACAGAGGAAAAATACTTAAAATCTCAAAAGTGGCTCCTTTCTTCTCTCAGCGTTTTCTCCTCTTGGTGGGTGCTTCACCAACAGCCAACAAGCCTGGAAAGATGCCAAAACCACGAGGCAACCAGGTTTTAAGAGAGGAAGATGAAGGAGTTTTGGAATTGACCCAAAATGGCCAATAAAACTACAGTTTCAAGTCAGTAACCACTCCCACAGGGGCAGGCAGGCTGCTCAATGTTTTTCACTGCCACTGATCAACAGAGAGGCTTCCCTTTAGCCCAAGCAAAAAATGGCCTCACAGAAACTTACAAACAGTTCAAGAACAGCAAGCCTGTAACTGAACTTTTTTAAATCTAAGAAAAGTGGGAAAAAAGCAAGATTTTTTTTTGTTTTTTTTGTTTTTTTCAGAGATAGCAGAGGTTTGCAAGTATCAACAAGTTATAATAGTGCAGTAAATGACCCCACACAAGAGTGCTAGGCCAAAGACAGATAAAATGCAAGTTTTGAGAAAAAAACGATTTTAAAAATAAGTGCAAACAGGAAATTTAGTAAACAGCTCTAGGTTGTGCTCTAAATACAGTTACTAATGCAGAAATCAAGTTTAACAAGACAGAAAATGCTCAAAATAGGTGGCTATGCAGAAAAACTTAGCAAATAAACAGAGGAAAAATACTTAAAATCTCAAAAGTGGCTCCTTTCTTTTCTCAGCGTTTTCTATATAACTATAGAAATAAAAACTACATCTCATAGTGATACCACAAGATTAACAGATTAAACTATAACATTTACACATTTGATGATACACGATTACATGTTATACATTTTAGATGTTATGAAATTCGATGTTACAGATTTTAGATGTTATGAGCTTTAGATGTTTTGAAGGGGAACTGTGAGCTTACAACCTTTTTTAATGTTTTTATATGAGAAGACTGATTCAAGTTTCATGGTACAATGACTTCTCTCATATACTGTATTTGCTTAGTTTAGGAGCAGGTGGTGTCAGTATACATGAGGCAATTGCTGCATTGCCTCAGGATGCTCATGTCAATCAGGCTGGCTGAAGAAATGTTACAAAACTGACTGTCCATAGCAGCAGGTAATTTCTGGTTTGTGAGAGGGGAAAAGATCAGCTATTGCTCTGGAATTAGCAAGCATAATTTAAACTATATAGGATTAGTGAAGAAACAGGTGACGTTTGACATTCCTTAACTGAGCTGCCTGTAGTGCAGCAGTGCGCAACTGAGTTACCTGAAGAGAAGCAGGGAAGCCTGAGATGGTTTCTTTGAGTGGTGTTCAGGGGAAAAAATGGGATTCTAGATGTTTGCATCTGTACAAGGCACCTCTAACCCCAGTTGAGTGTTGTGAAGCTACACCAAACTCTGAGCAGTTCTGGTAAACTGAGGCAACAGTTTAGTGAAATATAGTACACAGGGTCTATGTTCAGCCATCAAATTGCATGTTCCTCAAATGACCTTTCATCAAACATTAATCACCATAACTGCATTTCATTGAATGGCCGTTTCATTGTAAAACATAACATCGAATGATCATACTTGGCCGACATAAACATCACCAACATAGTACATACTTATCGCTACAGTAGGGACAAGGAAATCTGTCCTTTCCCCATTGCTGCAATCTCAGAATATATATAATTAGTGGAGGGCACAGCCCCCCACATGAAGATTTGCGAATACTGGAACTTACTTATGTGGGGGGCTGTGCCCCCCACCTCTCACTAATTATATATATAAATTCTGAGATTGCACTACAGTGGGGGAAGGGTGGATTTCCTAGATCACACTACAGTGGAGAAAGGGCATAGCTATAAGTATATACTATGTTGATGGTATTTATGTTGGCCAGCTAAGATCATTCAGTGTTATGTTTTATGATCATATGGTCATTTTTGAAATGTGTTTATGATTAGTGTTCAATGAATGCCGATTCAAGGAACTTGACATTCGATGGCTGAACATAGACCTCCAGTAACCAAGTGCAAAAAACAGGCTTAAATGCTACTTATGTGTTGAAGATTTCAGTGGATGCCTTGGATTCTCTTATATGGACTTTAGATCTCTGGCTGGGTGCAAACCAGGTGCTTAAATGCAAATGAATTTAAACAGTTCTAACACAATCCACCAATAGAAAAGCCTCTTATAGAGTCTTTATTCCAGCAATCTCCAACTGAGATGGGTCCTGAGCTACACACTTCTCCTGTAGCTAACACATTTATTTATTAACATTTGTTAAACAGGTTAGTAGCCCATTTTCAGTGGAGACCCGAGGAGAAATCTCCAGTTAAAAATTTACAGTATGTTGAGAGTTAACAATACAATAATAATACTATTTAAATACAGGTAAAAAAAAAAGAAAAATGAGTGGAGAGAAAAAAATACAAACAAAAATAGACAAGTAGCAATTCACAAACAATAGCAAAGTCAGTAGGTATAAATGGGTTTTCACACATTGTTAAGAGATTATAATTTCTGGATAGGTACCTGGAGGTCACACAGAAAAAATGTTGGGACTAATATAAGTGGATTGTAATGAGAATGAGATCTAAAGAAAAAAGGAGGAGATAGGTGGGGTCCTGACAGGGGCAAGTTTTGTTGTTGAGCTAAAGCTCTATCTGCTTTTTTTTTTAAAAGTGTGATGGGACAGTAATGGAGCAGATGCTTAAATGAAGTTTATTCCAAGCTTGGGCTATGGTACATTTGTATAGTAATTTTCCCACATTTTTCTTTGGTTTACAGATGTCCAGAAGTTCAAGCCATTGGAGGGAGTTGCGTGCAAGGCAATGGTGTGAGTTATTAGGGGAGTTGGTGATGAACCTTGCTATTTTATGGTATGTTTGTTGTAATTTGGACAGAGTTGTGGACCAAAAGTTAGGACAGGGGCAGCATAAAGAAGGGAGGGGTGGAGAAGTGCCTGTGCCAGAGAGAGTCTAGCAGTGGCAGTTAGAAATTGTCTGTTACAGCAGAGCAGGCCAAATTTCTGGTGCATTCTTTTTTTATAAAATTGAGTATATGTAGGTTGAATTTAAGTTAATTGTCAATGATGGCACCTAAAAGCTTAGTGTGAGGTTCTGGTTGTATGATGGTGTTATTTGAGGAAGTGATAACACATGTGGACTTATGATGGGAGAGTGAACGTGGAAGAAAGAGCAGGAGTTTGGTTTTCTTTGAGTTTAGAATGAGGAGATTATCAGGCAGACACTTTTTCAATGTATAGAAAGATATCTTGTGTTTGAGTATGGAGTTCAGAAATATTGCTAGCAATGGAGACGAGGGTTGAATCATCAGCATATTGGATTAGGGCTGATTTTTTGCAGGATGTGTACAGTTCATTGGTAAAAATAATAAATAGAAGGGGGCCCAGGATAGAACCCTGTGGAACACCTGCTGTGACTGGAATGGAGGAAGAGCAGGATGAGATCCATCTGACAGATTGTAGCCTACCAGAGAGGTAGCTGGAGAACTAGGATAGGGAAGCAGGAGATAGGTTGAGTTTGGATAGTTTTGATAGGAGGATAGGGTGGGAGACTGTGTCAAAAGCTTTGGAGAGGTCAGGGAAAAGGCAAGGATATGAGTTGGTTATTGTCACGGGCCTCAGCAATAGTATGAGTAAAAGAAAGCAGGGCAGTAGTAGTGCTGTGGTTTAGCCAAAAGTCATGTTGAGTGGGAGTAAGGAAGTGTTGTTGCAGGAGATAGTTTAGGAACTGTGAGTGAATGCATTTTTCGAGCATCTTGGATAGAGGGGATAGAATTGCATGGGTATGTAATTGGATGGGTAAGTTTAGTTTCCCCCTTTGTGTAGAGGTATTGTGAAGAAGGATTTCCATAAGAGAGGGACAGTTGATTCTTGTATGGATCTATTGATTAGAATGAATACAGGATAGGCTATAGATTCAGCAGCTAGTTTGAGGAAAGAAGGGGGAAGATAGTCTGTGGAGGCAGAGCATGGTTTAAGTTTCAGAAGTAGAGGTTTAATGTAGGAAGTGAAAACAGATTGAAAGGAGAAGAGGTTTGTGTTGTGTACATTAGGAGGTGTAAGGGGGGCATTTGTGTTAGAGCTGGAGGGGGAGAGTTTTTGAATTGTGTCAATGAAGTGTTCATTGAGAAGGGTAGCAGTTTCTGAAGGAGGTTTATTTGGGAAGGGTGAGGGTTTGGAAGGGCAGCCAGGAGAGAGAAATTTGTTTAGGGTTGACCAAAACATATGAGGGTTGGATAAGAAATTGATTTGGGGAGAGCTGTAGTAGGATTTTTTTTGTTCTTATTGATTTGTTTTTTTGTCTAGATTCTGCAGTTGTCTATAATTTTGTAGCAGGGATGGTGCTTTTGTTTTGATACAGGCTTTTCAGACAGAGTCTCTTTTATGCATTATCGATCTAGTATCTTTAGAAAGCCAGGGGGCATAGTTGGATTTGATTCTAATTTTTCTAGAGGTGGCAAGGGAATTCAGGGTGTTTAAAAAGATACTATTGAATTTACTCACTGCATCATCGAGAGGGATAACCTTGAGGATGGAGAAGTCTATATTAGATAGTATAGAGTTGAATTGGGAGGGATTAAAGTTTGAGAGTCTACAACAGTCTCTGTAGAGGTACGATTTGGGTAGTTGGGTATGAATGGAGATAGGAAGATGGTCACTTAAGGAGTCAGGTAGAGTAGATGGATTATGGTAAAGGTTAGGGGAGTTGGTGAGGATCCAATTGATCATGGAGCTGGAGGAAGAGGTTTTGTGCAATTGGGTGGGGGTGGTTATCAACTGATGGAACCCCTGTAAGTTTATGCTAAGTTGTGGAGAGTCTGTAGAGAGATTGGACCAATCAATGTTGACATCACCAAGAATGAGGGTTTCATAATGAATGTTGTTGGAAAACCAGGATAAGATATTTTCCAGGGTTGGGATATTATTTCCAGGTGGGATATTGAGGGAAGTGATTGAAATTTTTTTGTGAGAGTTAAGGTGGCAGTTTAGGATGATTACTTCAGCTGGCTGGAGGTCAGGGGTAGGGAGGGTGAGTGGTGAGAGGTTTAGGACATCAGAATAGAGGATGGCGATGCCACCTCTTTTCTTATGGAGTCTATCAGAGCGGTAAATGTTATAGCCTGGTGGGAGTATTTCATTATTAGAGATGTGTGGCTTTAGCCAAGTTTCACATAGGGTTAGAATATGGGGTGAGGTGTGGGATATCCAGGAGTGTAGTTCAGTGGTTTTGTTAGTGATACTTTGAATATTTAGTGAATAGATGGTCAGGTGTTTGTAACAAGAAGTAGGTATACTGGGGGGCAATGGGTTGGTGTGAATTGCGAGGAGAGGGTGAGAAAGTGGAAGGGTCATGAGTTGTGTGGCAGTGGGGTGGGGAGGTGGGGCCAGGGTTTGGATGGATGTCTCCTGTGAGGAGCATATTGCTAATGAAAAAAATTTATAGAGTTAGGAGTCACTGTAGGCTGTAAGGTTTACTTTTGGATTTAAAGGAGAGGGGATAGATCTGTAGTAAAGTATGTTTATGAAGACAAGTAGCGGGGAAGTTGAAGATAGATGGAGAGATAATGAAGGTGTTAGAGGTGGGAGGGGTTTCATAGTATTACATGTCTGTTTTTATAAATAGTATTATTTACCTAATTCTTTCATCACACTGTAGCCTTAGTAGTGATTTAAAGCTAAAAATACTTAGAAATGTTGTAATTTTTCTACAGTATTGACATCATATATAACAATTAGCACTTCACAGTGCTACATGATTCCCATCTTAGCTTAAAACTCTGGGATTTGAACTTTAATGGAGAAATTGTGGGACCTGGATAACCAGTTCAACTATAGGAATAAAGTTGGATTCATGTTACTGACAGAGTAGCAGACAGCAAAATGTCTGGATGGAATTCAAGCCAAAGGCCACAAAAGAACTACTTCAGCCATAAGAAGCCCATTAGTATAGTGTCATTGTGTCCTGAAAACTAATGACATATTTCTTCTCTTCTGTCCTGGAGAAGGCCAGTAGGACAGTACATCTGCTGCCACACATTCTGACAATAGAACTCCTTGTTAGTCAGCTATTTATCTATTTATATTTGTATGTTTTTCCTTTTCTTTCTTTCTTTTTTGTTATTTGGCATAGAATACTGATATCACTTTTTCAGGCTCAGTCCAGGGTACAGGATTAAAGCAAGTAATTAGTTAATAAATGAAGTAGATGTAAAAAATAGAGGCATCAACCTGTTTTAGACCAGTCTTCATATTATACAGAGTTAAATGTAATTGCTTGGTTATGTAAAAACAGTTATTTATTTTATTTATATTTTGTTGACTGTTTTAGTCCCATTAGGTTATTAGCCTTTATTCAGGGGAGACCCAAGGTAGTATTTATACTACTAGGTGAAATTTCACCACGGCATCGAGGAACTTCCCCTACAAATCGTTGCTGTGAGTGGGACCCATTTTGCAGGAGGGCTTCCTGTTTCCATTCCAGATGCAGAGAAAACCCAGAGAAACAGGAAGGCAGATGGGGAAAGAGAAGGAGATAATGTGGTGAGAGAGATGGAGGAGAAAACAAATATCAAGACCAGAGAATGTGTGCAGGACTCTGAGGAGATATTTCATAGAAATCTGTTTGGAAATGAGTCAGCAGATTATGGATGTACATTTACAACCCTCCAGTTGGGAGGATTACTGGATTATTTACTTAAAGAAATGGTGGTGCAGAGTGAGACAGAAAACCCTGGGGGGGGGGGGGTTATGGAGAAAATATAAAAGGAAGATGTAGAGACAATCCTGAAGAATGGTGGTGAGATGTAAAAGAAAACATGCAGAGAGAGTAAAAGAGGGCATAAGGAGTGTATGAAATGTTTAAACATTTAAGGTATTGGCAAAAGAAAATATTTTAAGGTTTTGAATAAATGGTTAAAGGAAGTTTTATGTATAATGAATTGTGTAGTGGAATACTTAAATTCATTTGGAAGAAGGAAGATAGAAGACGGTTAAAAAATGGAGACCGATAGTACTGAATTGAATGATTGTTAAATCTTTATGAAAGTAATATAAAAGAGATTTGAAACTAAAATGGAAAATATGGAAGGTAGTGTATATATTATAAAGGGGAAGGTTGTCAAGAATTATTAATGACAGAGAAATTGTGGATGATTTAAATAGAAAAGAAGAAGCAAAAATTATGGAGATCTTAATAAGGCATTTGATAGAATTGGCCATGAAATCTTGTGAGTAATGAAAGAATATAAAAAAGTGAGAAAGTTAGAAAATTATGTATGTCACCGTATAGTAATAATAAAGTGAAAATACTTGTAAATGGCTGGTAAAGCCAAGAGGTACATATGAAAAGTGGTGTAAGACAGTGATGTCTAATGAGTTGAATACTCTTTGCATTAGTTATAAATGTGATAATATGTGAAATAAATTACAAAATGAAGGGGATGTGTATGTAACACCTGAAGGGTTAACAATTCCAGTTCTGTTAACATATTGCAGATGACATTATAATAATTGCAAAAAAAAAAACCCAGTTTGAATAAAAAAGTAATACTTTGCACGAATTAGTGTCTAGAGGTGATATGAATGGCTTTAAATAAAGAGAAAAGTAAAGGTTTAGGTGATGTAGTAAAGATGGGGGTATATTTTTTATAATGAATCAAATGTCTGTGTTAGGTGTGAAATTTGGGACTAAAGATGTAATTAAAATTCAGTGGAAGAAAAACAGTATAAGAAATAAAACAGTTTTTTCTGTAGCACATATAAATTTATCATTCAGAAAAAAGGCTAGTTTAATAAATTCAGTACTGATGGAAAAAATAGCATACTTAAGTGTATGTATGTTGCCAACAGTATTTGAAAAGGAATTATTGCATATAATTTATTTGTGGTTTTAGTTTAAACCAGTAAAAAAAAGGAATTTTGAGTGTAATTGGAGAGGACTGAGGTTTAGGATTAACCTAGTAGTGTATGCTGCTTCATTAAATTTGTATGAAATGTTAGTGGGTAAATGAAAAAGATGAGAGATTAGAAGTATAATTTGTATAAATCGTGGTATGATTAAAGAGAGAAAAAGTGTGTATAAATGAAGAAATAAATGTTACCAAGTAAAATATTTTTGTGGAAAATAAAAATTAATGATATAGAAAAAAGAAAAGTATAATGATAAAACATTATTATGTAAAACCATGGGACAATCTAAAAGGTGACAAATTTAAAGCTATAAAAATAAACAAGTGGTGTAATCAAAAAGAAGAATGTCAAGATTTTTTGTGGAAACTGGTAATAGATAAATTACCAGTAAAAGGAACTATGCCATATAAAAAAGAAAACTGGTAGAATATATTTTCTTCAGCAAGAAAAAAAAAAACAACTACGGAACATGTTTTTGAAATGCAAGAGAATAAAAAAGTTATGGGGAAAACTAAAGAAGATTCTTTCAAAGATGTGAAAGAACTGGATAAAATAAACATGAATATGATTAAAAAATATATATTATAAGAACAGAAGTCAAACATATGTTAAAAGAATAGATAAGTATAGATAAGTTATTTTATATGAGGAGCTATATGGGAGGAAAGAATAAATAAAATTGTTTAACTGTAAATGGATTTTAACAATATTATGTAAATCAGATGGTTATGGAAAAAGGAGTGGGGGTCTAATACGGATGAAAATTTAATATGATTGTAAACAAAATTATGATTGTGTAAATATATATCTGTATGTTTTTACATTGGTAAATATTTGTACATATGTTGTAAATAAGATTTCTTTTTGTATATAAATAAAGGACCCCTACTGTTTTTTGATGGGTGCCATGGGATCTTCCTCCTCCACCTGACCTTCCACTAACTCTAGCAGATGGGGCCTTGGTTTAACATCTCATCCTAAGGACTGCACACTCAGGAGTGCAGAGTCAACAGTCTACCTGGTGTGTGAATAGAACCCACAGTCTTCTGAACCAAAGGCAAGTGTGCTAGCTGTTGCATCACTGAACATGTTAAGAGTTAGATGTTATATAAGTAGAGCTAACACTCTTCATTTCCTTATTGAAGCTCTATACCTAGTTTGCATGACCCTCTGACTACCTTAATTCAGTGTTCCATAAATATATATCCTTGTTTTTACAGCATCTTATGGCATTGTGTTTCTCAGATGTTCATCATATTTATCACTGCTAGAGAAGCCTTAGTTGTATGGGTTATATCCTACCAAGGATATAACGGTTAGCCAGCTTCCAGAGTTTCAGGGTACCTTTCATCCTCCCAAACAGTTAGCTCAAGCTGAGCTGACTAAAAAGATAGGTTTGGGTGCCAAGTTCCCCCGGAGCTTTTCTGCCATTGAAAAGAGCACTTCTCTGTGGGCTTTTTAGGACTGATGGATGGCTTGTGCTGTTCCTTTGCTACTAGAACACAAGTTCCATCAGGGGAAAACCTTACACATAAATTTTTTTTATTGTATTTTCCTGTTTAGGTGAGTTGTTTTTAAGCTAGGAGTTTATGCTTTAATGGACTGCCATGAGACTTAACTGTACTTTTAAATGGGAATGTACCTTTTTCCTGTCAGTTTAAAGTCTGTATAAAATAATTGAAAAGCATTTTTTTACGGAGAAATTGTGTGTATTTTGCTTTCTGGGTCCATATGGGTGTTATAAAGTGCTTTTTACTGTGTTATGTTTGAAAAAAATGCACCATTTTCGGCTTGACCATGTAACAAACTGTTGGTTGTATAGTCTGTCCTCCTTCCAGCTCAAAAAGAAAATTTAAGTAAACAGTCTTTGCCACCAAACAAGCTAGCAGTTTGCCTCAGTTGCAGGTGAGTGACTGCATTGTGATCATAACTTGTTCATCACACTACTCCTTGGAGCCTGCTGGTGCAGCATCTACATCCAGTATGCATTGGGGGTTACCCATGTTCTCTATGGCTGCTGGGGTCCCTTCAGTGGGCAAGGGAGAGCCACTCTTGACAGTCCTAGGAGAGGGAACAGTGAAGATTTCTTGTTTTTTTTAAATGTTGTGACCATCTATGGAGGAAGCTGCTGTGATTAATAACTCTTGGCTCCATTTTTCGAGTCAAAAAGAACAGAAAACCTAGACTTTCAAGATGGCTGCACATTGAGTAACAGCTTAATTTCAGTTCTCCTGTGTGAAAATAGAAACTCAGGAGAGAGAGAGAGAGACAGTAAACTCGTATTTTTGGGTAAATTGCAGTAACTAGCTAGTAAGTACACTACCTAGATGCCAGCGAAAAAGAAATTCAGAGAACCTGAAAGAAAATCAGTCAAAAGGTGTGGAAAAACACTGACTGGGAATCTGCATCTGTTCATCAGAAATCAGTGCAAGCTCTAGCTTTGGTGCAAGACAGGACTTCGAGTAACCAAAAGGAAAAAAATAAGTCAAATGTACTCGGAGCTGATTTAATGAAACACTGAAGGAGTATATCAACTCAAATAATAGAAGGCTGGTAAAAACAGAGGAAACTTTAAAATGATAGTCAAATGAGGTGATAAACTGCAAAAACCAAAGGTTGAAATGAAATAAAAAGGCTGGCTAAATATGAGATTGCTCAAGAAGAGATGTTTAAAAAAAATAGTAGAAATAATATTCTTTCCTGGAAGGACAAAATCATTTTTTTCATGCAGAGCATGCTGAGGAGGAAATACAAACGTTTTTTTCCAACAAAAATGAGTTATGAAACGGAAGGAGAATCTGCTTCCTGTTCTTCTGGTAATAAAGATCATAGAGAAGACTTTGCCAATGAAACCTTTTCCAATGTGTCAATGGAAAATGCTTGAGAGACAGAAAAAAATGCAAGAGTTGACTAGAAGAACCAGGAGTACACTGGAAATGAAGCAGAGACTGGATATGGAAGATATAGATCAACAGGAATAAAACTAGCAACTTAGAAACTAACAAATAAATGTGGGATTACAAAGCATTAATTATATTTGTGAAACATGACAAAACAAGAAAACTTGGAAATATTGGACTTTTTACTTTGTTAAACTTGTAGGGGAACTCTAAAGCATATGCCTTACCCCATGCCATTAATGTTTGAAAGAACATTTAGGGAGTAAGAGGAAGAAAAGAGTTAACTAAGTAAAACAAAATTTTGTTCTTAGTAGTGTTTTTATAAAACATGCTATAAAGTAAAGTGTAGTGGGGATACTAAAGCAAATAGGTGCCCCTGTTTTTTTTCCTCCTCCTCTCTTTCTCCTTGTTCAGTTTTAAGAAATGTAGGCACTGCAATGTAAAACAAGAAGAAAGTCTTGTCAAAAGACCAGGCTATAAGAAAGCTGAAGGGCCGTTTTCACTCTTGCATGGGGGAATGACTGGATTAAGGTCATTTGCTTGATCTAATAACATATTTTAAGAGAAATTAAAGTACATTGTCTAGCAAATAAATGAGTGTTTGTAGAAGTAGCTCTATATCTGGTTCTCATGTCTCATTGGAGACAATCTGATAAAGTGCAATAAAAACAGAATGCTTATTTCTTTCAGTTGCTTTTTTTTAATGGCTAGTGGATAATATTTTCTGAAAGCATGCAAGCATTTCCCAATCTGGGAGAATAATAAAGATAAGACAAAACCTAATAACACTTAGTAGAAGCACATGCTATACCATATGTCTTGCATGGATAACCTTCTTTTTAGGTTAACCCAAGCCTATAAGTGTGCCTGTCATTGAGGGAAAATTGTTCCTATTAGGAGAGTAAAACTTCAATATTTGAAGATGTACATAGGTTTGTGTGTTAGTATTAAGTGAATAGGTTTTAGGGGTGTATTGGGGCATGTTTGAGGGCTTTCAATAAAACAAAATGTTTTGTAAGATGTGACTTAGACTCAAATGGGTATACAAGAAACCACTGTATAAAAGCTCGACCTGCCAAACAGTGTATGCATGTAACAACAGCTGGAACTAGACACTTAACAAAAACACTGTTACACATAAAAGTTGGGAAAAATAACTTTTTAATATAATGATGCTTTATGTATTATCTTTAAATATAAATGGCCTCACAGATATGTACAAAAAAGAAAGATTGGTGAACTATAATAAAAATGTAGAGTGAAAATAGCTATGCTATAGAAGACATATTTAGAAAAGAGTTGAACATGTGAATTTGATAAAGGTTTTCAGGACAGTTATTCAGTGGAATACATGGGACAAAGGAAAATAGTTATTTTTCATGAGGAGCTCCTGTTATAATAGAAGAGGATAATAAGGGTATATTTGTAGTACTAAGGGGCTACTGTCAAGGGAGAAGGATTACATTGGCATGTGTTTATATTCTACCTGCTATACTGGAGCTTAAGAAAATTCTGGGAGAAATGATCAACTTTCAGCAGGGAATATAAATTATACGTAATGTAATCTTTCCAAATAATACATATATTCAGGTGCTACTGCTGTAGGTTGTTATTTTTCTTATAATGGTCTGAAATTCTGTAGCTGTAATGGAATATTCTTTTTTGTCTCCAGGAATACAAATTACTTCTATCTTTTGCTAGTTATTAAGTTTGTGTTTGCAAACATTAGGATTTTTAACTAATGTAACCATAATGACTTAATTCAGCAAGCTTTGTAATTCAATGCCTTCATAAAATATTGTCATTTGCACTAATTTAGGCATAACACAGTAATGAAATGTAGATAAGTTTTACATCTGTTTTATCACAGTTTATGGGTATTTCTTTCTCAGCATGCATTAGCACAATCTTAGTAACACAGCCTTGTAATCAATTCTGTGTGCATGAGTTCCCACTCCTGTATCATGTTAGCTTCATAATGGCTGTATTTTGTTTCAAAGGCAACGTTGACTTTTTAAATATAGTCTAGGTTTAGATACACAGATTTCAGTTCAGTGATACTGCATTTCCACCATAAAAAAATCATTTTGCAACTGAAGAATTTGCAAATGGAATATGAAGTTGTCTTTTGTGACAGAATGATGTAATAGTTCTTAAGGTGAGGGCCCAAGAATAAAATGTCAAAAAGTTATTCCCTAAACATTTAAAATTAGTAAGGTTAAAAGAAACATTTGCTAAATATGTGAAAAGTTTGCAACATCTTTACAACTATAATTGTGAAGTTAAAGATATGATCAGCTAATGTGTATGTTTCTGGAGTTGATAGTCTCCAGTTGTATAGTGTGTGATTTTTAAGGAAGTCACCCAACTAGTGAGTGCTCCAAGTTGGATCTTTAAAAGAAATAATTTTGTACTTTAAAATTTTAGGCTGTTTTTATTGAGTGTAATAAAGTTAATTTGATCCATTCAAGAGCTGAGATTCTGAAAAAAAAAACACAGTGAGAGTAAACTGCTGTCACCAAAAATGGGCAGTCTATGTACTCATGGAAAATGTGATTCAGTGACATGAATAGCTGCAATGAGAACATACATCATTATTGGCTAATTTGCATATCTCTGAATCATGTGGTGTTACTGCTAGTGCCAAACTGCACTCTTGTGAGATAATCACTACTGGTGGCCCATGCATTGCACTGGCATAGGTACCACTCAGTCACTTTCTCTCACTCACATTGACACACTCCCATGCCCCTCAGCTGTTCCTGATTTAACAGAACATAATCAATTCTGCCTCTTATAATTGCCCTGTTCTTCATAAATCATATATGATTACAGTCATGAGGCAAATCATGTTATTCTAATAACATTTTAAGTGACTTAGAGTAATACATAGTGTGTCCCAGGTGTCTAGTGTCCCCATACTACTTTTTGTTCAGAAAATGTTTTATGCTGTAAACATGCTATTAACTTTGTATGTGACATACAGTAATATTTAAATGTCTCTGTGTCTAATGTTCCATTTCAGTATTATAGGCATTACTCATTATTCTAGGGGAGTTTAGAGATGTGGCAGCCATGGCCCACACATGAGCTCACTTAGTTGAGTAACAGATAAGAGAAGGTATGTTTTGTGTGTGTGCGAATGGGCAAGTGTGTTAGTGAGTATGACCAGAGGTTTCTGATCTACAGAGTGTGTGTGTGTATAAGCCTCCCTCCCACTGCAGATTCATGTCATTTTCCTGAACATTTTGAATGGCAGGTGACACATCACTGACATCTAAAATGTTTAAACCAAAACTGAAAAAAAATACAACACAGTGAAAGCATTTTAGCCCCCCACACCTCCCATACTAATTATATATGCTAATTCTGAGAAGCACTACAGCAGAGAAAGGTCCAGTTGCCTGATTCCCACTGCACTACTACCTCACACATTTGGTTTCTCATTTATTACTATGCTGTGGCATTTTTGGATTTCAGTGTTTCACTAAACCTTCTGAATGTTTGATGATATGACATGTTTCCCAACTACTGCAACCACCTAGGCAGGCGCACACTCACCTGAGACACCTCATACCTCTGCAGACATGTACACACATTGGTACTCGCACACCAACCACTGCCTCTTCCTCATTTACTACAGTGGGGGAATGCAACTTTGTGACCATGTTCAGTAGCATGGTCATATATAATAATTTATGCAGTCAAGCCTTTCTCTGAATTACTCATTAGCATGTAACATTGCTGTGGAGATGGCCCACTGTGAATCAGAAGGAGCCACTACCAGTGGTTAGCTACCCTTCTTAGGGCTTAGTGTTGGTGACCGCCCTTTCTGAATCCCAGTCAGGGTTAAAATTGATGTGTGTGTGTGTGTGTGTGTGTGTGTGTGTGTGTGTGTGTGTGTGTGTGTGTGTGTGTGTGTGTGTATATATATACATGTGTTTTTATAAATATCTCAGATGTATCCAGTTTTTTTTATCTGTCTCCCTGAGTGACTGAGATTCACTGACATTGGCAGAAGTGCAACATGTGCTTTACCAATGTATTGAGTTGTACCACTGTTTTGCAATTCGTAGTCATGCTTATCCCCACAAGGGCAACATGCCATTACCTGGGAATTTGCATAATTATATATTACCCAGCTGGGCATTATTTTTCACTTTGATGCAATCAGTGCTTGTGGGGACTTATTTTTTCCAACCTGTGTATGAATGCATTGAACATGTTTAATATATTGGTCTGGTATGGACTAGTTCATTTAGTTGGTTACAAAGTAAATAAAAACAAATCTAAATAAGGTTGAAAAAACTGCAGTGTACCAGACGTTTATATCTAGTACACAAAATGCGTGCACACACATTTTGATAGTCTCTGCTGTAGTGTCCATCTTTCCTTGCAGATTTTTTTTTATAGAAACTTTAAAATGGATTACTTTACCTGTGTCACAGTTAAGACAAGGATTGTAAAGGTGAACTTTTCAGTCGCGATACACCAGTGCTGTTGTAGGTGATGCCCTAATAAAAGAAACCAGTCGGGGCAACTTAACCTATCCATATCTTTATCTAGTGCTGGATAAAATGCCTCTATTTGTACTTTTCTCATTTATGTGAATATCATGCTTAAAAAATAGATCAGTCTTTCTGTTCCAGTTTTTTTCTCTAGTTTCAATTTTTTTATCCTTTTTCTCATTTCCTGCACCTATTAGTTCTCCTTTGACCTGATCATTCCATTATTTTACCTGCAATAGCTGTTCTGCTGGAAAGTAACCTCAAGACTGATGGCTTCATGGATTATTATGAGCAACGTGGGTCACAGGGATATTGGCACTTAATCACATTTTTCACCAAGAAGTTGTACAAGACTGTGAGCAGTTTGGGCAAATGGTTTTCTTGGTCTGTAAATTGCTTTCCCATTAGAATCCTCTGCAGCTTACAGTTGCAGGGAATTGAGAAGCCTTACTATCAGCCTAAATTGCCACAAAATAAAGCTCCTAAATATGACATCCAAGTTAAGCTGTATTACTAGATGTGATTTTGACAGTCCATGTATGGTGGTTAGAGCAACATTTACCGATAAGCTACCTGCTTACAACCATTTGGGATAGAAGTCCTTGTATGCTATGTATAGGTGTGCTCTTCATTTCATTATCTTCACCCAGTAAGTCATTGATTAAGTCGAGAGAACTGAGAAGCATCTGTCATTAGCAGAGGGCTTGCATACTCACTGACCCTGGTTTTATCTAAAAAAAAACACTCAAGTGGCATCTGAAGTCTTCCAAACAGCAGTTTTCTCTAAACCAGGCCCCCACTAAAGCTTTCAGGAGGACAGGAGCTTTGAAAATGGTTTCTTAGCAGTACTGTTGATCTCCTCCCTTAGTCAAGACTCCATGTGAAAGGAAGACCCTTCTGTTTGCCTCTGACAGGGTGTTGTTAACTCATGATTCTGGCATTTTGGAAGTGATTTACAGATGTCACACTGTGTAGTATTGGCTTGCCATTTGTATTCTTTTTTTGTCAAGCTTGATGGTGTTGGTCTAGCTTTTAACCCTCAGTCTGGTCCTTGTATCCAAATGACAATGCAGAGAGTACCCTTCAGGAATTTGGTTTCACTACATTGTATTCCTTCTACTCAGGAGGTTCTAAGTGCCACATCTATTTCTTTAACGAGTAATCTCAAAGTCGTTTTGAAGTGTATAATGTTCTACAGGAGCACTACCCAGTCAGTCATGCCTTTGCTGTTCTAGAAATACTGAATTGATTCATAGCATTATAGTTTCCTACTAGGGCATGAGGGACTTCACTTTTAATTTAATTTGAATTTTTCATTTGTTAACCAGGTACATGAACTGACCATCAATGACCAATTTCAGCCATGAAAAAGGCTGTAATGATAAGTGCAATCATTTATATAGACAATTTGGAATAGTTAGTCAACCGGAATATGTTTAATGATTGGGAAAAAACTGGAGTAGCTGGACAAAACTTATGCACACTTGCCAAGTAATCTCATATTTTTTAATAATAGGAGGTGCAGCCTTTAGACCTATTGCCCACACTTGCTGTCTTCACCAAATATTTAATATTTTTCTCAGTGGTATTACATCACTGGTGTCTCCTGGCATTCGTGTACCTAGATGTCAGGCTAGTAATAATTTTCTGTTGGTTGTTTCTTTAGCAAGAGATCCACTATGTCCTGACATGGCTGCACAGTCTGGGTATATCCATTAAATGAGATAAAGTCCTAAACTAAGTCTAGTCCACATCCTGTGTTGGGCCTTCTTTGACCTGATCTGTTGTCATTCTCTTCTTAAAGCTTGTCTTGTGTGTCTCAGAAACAAACAATCAAGGCACATACCCTTCTACAGCTGCTTGTTATCAGAGCATTGAGACTTTTCAAATTTCTGTTGACATCTTTGGATGATTCTTTAAAATGTTGATGCCAGTAGCTTCAGAATTGCCTTCCCCTCTCAGATATGCTGCTCACATGTGACCATTGCTTCCATTCATTGATTTGGTAGATGTTCACCAACATTTTATAGTGGGGCCTCCTCTTTCTCCTTCTCTCACTTTCTGGATGTCTACATGACAGGATGCAGCAGCATCTTCTCTACTTTGCCACTGATCATTGTATTATCCTGTATGGATACTCCATAACACCATCCAGAATCTTCAGATGGTATCTCTAACTCTTTGATTGTTTGAGACCTACTTGAGCCTAGACCTACTCTTAGCCTAATCTTTCAAGTATTAGTTCAACTATAAAATAAGCAGAAATGGGGTGACTGCATTTCTAGAAGCCATTTGAGTTTTAATAGGGAACAGTTAAAAGTCTTGTTCTTATTTTATATTTGCTCTTGTTAACTTGAAAGTATATTTTTTCACTTTCTTCAGCATCTGTATCAGTATCTTGTCATGTTGTTTTTGTGTCTGACACTAGATCAGTTATGGTTATATCAGATTGTAAACCTTCGATTACTTGTGCATCAACCCTTTGAAAAAACCGCCAGTGCTGATGATACAGAAAACAGAAGTCAAAGTAATCTGTGCCTTCCTAATTGTGTTTTAAAAGTACAGAATTTGAGTTTTGCTTTCTAATAAAAACTCTCTGCTTTATTTTTTTTTTCTTTGTTGATTGGCATAGTCCCACTAGGCTAATGGCCTCTTTGCAGGGGAGACCCAAGATAGTATTATACTAATTGAAGAAATTTGGTCAGGACATCAGGGAACTTCTCCAACTCAAGGATTCATGGTTTCACATCTGATTAGGAGTGCAGTACTTCCACCCTCTAATGATGTACTGCAGTGTCAGCAATCCAGTTGCCTAGAGTGGGACTAGATCTCCCAGTTTTCCAGCACCAAAGGCAAGTGTGCTACCTGTTGTGCCACTGACAATGCATTGCATATAGTATTGAAAAAAATGTAGAATTTAGTCATCTTGAAACCATTTCTTCAACTGTAATTAATGGGTAATGCTCCCTTATAGTTATTGTATTCAGATCTTGTGGATCAGTACAAATGCATCAGTAAGCATACAATTTACCCATTCTATGAGCTCTTACTGCTTCTTGAACACATCTAAACTGTATGTCTACTTGTGCTCTTTATTTGTATTAGTCTTCAAACCTGTTTGTACTTTTCTGGTAGCATGTATCAATAGCACAGGATTAGAGTTTGCATGGGATACTCTCCTGGTAAGCTTCATAAGCATTAAGTAAAATTAAGCACCACAGTCATTCAGGATCTCATTGTTATGACTCTACCCATTATCTGAGATGTCTCTGCTGTTTGGTTTTAGACTGGATTTATTTTACCATTTCTAGTTCCCCAGATTCCCAGCTACCCAAAATACTATAACAATTAACTTAAGCAAATGCCACAGTTTGAAAAATGAATTCTGTACTTTGTTGTTTTTTACCCAGTGGTTCCACTTGTGAGTGGAATATGTTAAAACGTACATGTTGCTTTATTTATAAAACACATCTTTATTTGCATCTGAATTTCAATGCATTATAGAGCAGATTACATAAAATACAATCCAACCTCAGAAACAACTTAATTATGTACCTTCATAAAAATGTGACTGCTACACCATCATTCTGAGAATTATACAGTTGGAGCAGTCAGCATTGTTGAAACTAAATCCTCTCTTTTTCTGTGATGCATATCTTTACTATGTGTAGCATGCACTGACAAAACAGTGAATGTACCATGCATTTAAGCTTGAAAAATTTCAAAATATATCAGTTTTAACTTCCTTTCACTCAATATGTTTTGAATCTGGCATTCCACATTAATGTTTATCTTACTTGAATGATATGACAATGCATTGTGAATGATATAAAAGGGAACTGTCAAAGGAGAAACAAATGTTTTATAAGCTTACTGGGTATTACCTGAAGAATCATGTTTTATGTTTCATAATGCCATGCTACTGGTAGCACATTGGTGAGGTAAGTAGCCTTGTCACCTGCCAGCAAGAAGTTCTCTAATTTAGTTCTCAGCTGTGGTTGTGTGTGGATCCTGTATGCCTTCCCTGTGTCCATGCTCTTTTTTTTTCTCTTGGTACAAACACTGGAGAAAACAAATTGCAAATTCCTTTTTAACCCAAAAGAGAGAGACAATACCACACACACACACACACACACACCCACACACAACATACTAGTTTCATTTTTCTACAAAAGGTTTGTCAGTTATCTCTCTGCTACATATTCACTTGACTTAACTTTAAATCTAGCCATATGACAATGGTAAATGATCCTCAAAATGATGTAATTGTAGATAAGATTCTCTGCCTGCAAACTTGCATAATAATCTCTAGAGAAATCTTTAAAATTTTATATACTTAAAAAATATGACTATTGAAGTTAATCTAAACATTAAGTAGATCAACACCAAAAACATTAACTGCAAAAGGTTAAATAAAATGACTCCCTAATGCACATGCTGCAAGGCATATCTTTGGCCCATGCCGCACCTTCCACAACTCTTAATAATTATATATGCTACGTGTAAGATTGCCCGATCTCCAGGGAAGGGGCATAATGATTGGGTCACTGATCACAACTTGCTTATTATGTGTCTGACATGGATGCCAAGAAATTTGCCTCGAGTGAGTCTTGGCATTCTTGTCAAGAACATTAATTTTAAGTTATGATCACAGATTTGATGATAATTCTTTGTAGTGCATGGAGATTTTTCTGCTCCATGTACTTCTAGCTACAAAAAATGGGAAGTTTTGTGCTGGCTTTGAAAGCCAGTAATGCATTTGGGAACTACTTTACATCTGTACATATTCCCTGTGTAAGGGAAGCATTTGGATCCCAAATACATTTTTAGTGAGCGTAATGTAAACATCAGAACATAAACAGAGTTGAAAGCAACCTTTTTCATGTTTTGTTGCTGCTATTTATGCTCAAATCTCAGTTAAATAACATCCTGATTCAGCACTGCTGTAGTTCCGGATGCGATTCTTGACAGCATAGGGGGTGCTTAATAATTAAGCATCCTTCTAAGCATTGTTAAAGTCAGGTCTTGAGCTAAAGTGGCTCTGAACCAGAATGTCATTTAACTATTTAAGTGTAATAACAATGCTCCATGGGCTGCATGTATACAGTTAGGATACTTTTTTCTGATGAGAACATCTCTCTAGATGCAGGAAGAGGGAGATACTTAATGTTAACCAAATATTATAAGTTCACTGCTGCCATCTGGTAGTTGTTTAACTGAAATATAGTGCTGGCTTCTGCTGAATGACTATTTTCGTGAAACTGCAATGATGAGTACAGGGGAAATATACATTATATCAGCATGCTCCTATTGACAAAAAGAAGAAGTTCATATCCTTAGGGCATACATAATATAAAAATAATCAAAACCTCACTTTTTTTATAAGTGATAGCTGCGAGTGTCAGGAAGTATACAGTATTAAAATAAGTGTTGGTAGATGTGTTTAGCTTTTGCAGTAAGAGTGTTGTAGCATTTTCAATAATTGATACTTCATGCCATAGTAATGGATAATTAAATATCCACTGGAGTTCTATGAAGAGAAAAAACAGAACTTCATAAAGTATTCAAATGTGGGGCAGAGGGAGCACCCATGTTTACTACCCAAAAATCTTCCTTAAAATTAGGTAATTGATGTAAACTTTTTAATTCTCCATTACTGATAAATTGTTTTTCAATATCTGAAAAAATATAAAAATATAATATATAAAAATATCTGGGTTGGGAGGGTGGCCTAATGGTTAAGGTGTTTGCCTTACAAACACAGGGTGCAGAGTTTGAGTCTCACAAAGGATAATTGGCTAGGCTTAAAATGGCTCGCAAGGGCAGTTAGCCTAGTACTAATCTATGAACCTATGAACCTATGAAAAATAGTCAGCTGCAAGGTGCATAGCAGTATATATAAATAGATATTTTCTTATATCTTCAATCACTGAAATGTTTGCTAAGATTGATTTTTAAGTGCCCTAGATATCTATCTAACATAGAAGACTCCACATGAGCAGCCTACTAGATTAATGACCCAGTATGTATTACTGTTTAGTATATATTATCTAGCAGTGCTTTTAGATGAAAAAAAATTTAAACCATATAGATACAGACAATCCATCATCTAAGGGGGAACTCCCAGTTCTGACAGTATCTATATTTGGACAAGAAATTTTGTTGAATTTTTATAGAAGACTGTATTAGACTTAGATGGGCCAGGAGTTTTACCATCTTTAAGATGTGAAATTGCTTTTTAATCCTCTTCCAGATAAAATTTGAATTCAATTTGTAAGAGAACTGTTCAGTAATTGTTTGGAATGAAGCTGGCTCAAATTAGAATTAAAGCTTGGAATGATTAAAGACTATATTTCTTTGTAAGTATGATAGAAGGCTTTACGAATTTTGTCCATGTGTGCAAAGAGAGCCATTATTGAGCCATGGTTCATTTCTAATTAACATGCCCAAAGTTTTGAAGAGACTGATGCATATTCTGTGTATTTCTCTGGTATTATTTATTACAATAACAGTAAGTTTGATGCAAACAGTTATTTAAGTTTGTATTACACTTCTACCAGTAACTTGAATTTTTTTGGATTATAATTCAGTTGACGTTCTTTATCTAATTTAGAAATACTTTCCTCCAAAATATTAGTTTGTCTAAATATGCAGCATTTATTTGTTTCTGTGCACTTTGTCCCCATTGCTTTTCAGTCATCACCCTTCTGATGGCATTTTGGCCCATTCATTCCACATAACTGGGAAAAAGGTCAATCTGGAAATATTCACCATTCAGACAACCATCGGGAGTTGGTTCATGACATTTTTCTGCTTTTCCAGCCCTAACCTCCCAGTGTATTCTTGGCATAGTGTTGGGGTGAGGATGTGCAATGATCTATCTGCAAAGAATGTTCCCTCACAAGGGGTGTTGTCTTTCATATAGCTCTCCCTGCCCTAAAGCATGGAAGATGGTTTCCCTGTTGTCACCCAGGGAAGTCACACTACAAAGTGTGCCCCAAAATGTACACTCTCCCCACCTTCTTACAGAGGTGAGCAGGCCACTTTTCTTCGCTCCTCCCTCTTTCTGGCTTACTTCTAATTGAAACCCAATCATCTAAGTCACAGTCAGGAATCTACACCTCTTAATCATGGAGCCACATCAATTCTTTTACAATAGGTCTCTTAAGCCTAGATTTAAAATTAGCTTATCTAATATCATATAGAGGTGTTGAAATTTGCTGAATTGAGGAGGAGGATTATAATAACTATTCCTTTTCATCAGATACCTTGTTGTCATGAAATAAGCTTGAATTTAGTTTCCAGTTTGACTAAACCCAATGATTGCTGTGAGCACAGATTTTTATGTGAAGTAAAGATTGATTGGAGGAAGATCTTGGTTCTATGTTACAGGAAAGCTGAAGTTTTAAGAAAAATCTTCATAATAAGATGAGGTCATCTTTCAGCCAATATTTTTGAAACATTAAGAATAAAGTAAATTCATGGCCCTGAAGGGATAGTGCATGCTAAGGTTCAAACAGCTCATGAGTTAGTATTATATGATCCAGTAATATTAAATCTCCATTATGACATGCAGGAATAATGCTTTCCTTATTTAGGGGGGAGCCCAGAATAAAGGTAAAATCGCCACCTGATATAACTGTATGGTTATTGGGGTTTGCAAGAATCTGTGAAAAACAAAGGAAGGATCCCAGTTTGACTTGATGCAGAGAGTACAGAGAGACCAAAGCTATGGACACTGTAAAATAAGATGTACATCTGTATTCTAAGAGATTAAATCTCCCTTGCGGGTAATTTAGAGCCTGAATTATTTGTACAGGTGAGCCCCTTTTGACCAGGTCAGCCAGTCCACAGCTTCTAGTTTGTTCACCTGAAGCAAAGATGTAAGAGAAGCTGTTATTTTTATTTGCATCAAATTGTGATGCACACATAAGTTTCTTATATAAATTACTTATATTTATGTTACTAAAAATTGCCAGAATAGTTTCCTTTTGCATACAATCTGGATTCCATATAAATTCTAGGGGGAAGTTTTTTTCTCCCTCATCATCCTTTAAATTATATTGAACTATACAATATTCAAGCCTTTTGACTTGGTGATTCCTTTTTATGATAACCCCAAGCTACCATATAGGTGGCAATCCACTAAGCACAGATAAGGTTATCAGGGACCTGGGGACCCAGGTTGACAGTGGCCTTTCTTTTGACACTCACGTTGCTAAAGTGGTTAGAAAGACCTTCTACATTACCCACCTGATCATGAAGGGATTCACATCCAGATCTAGTGAGGTCATTGTTCCCCTGTACTCTTCACTTATCAGACCAATGATCGAGTACAATGCCCCATTCGGGATGTATCTCACCCGACATCTGCAGCAATTGGAGAGACCCCAAAAGTTCCTCTCCAAAAGGATAAAGGGACTCCAAAATCTGTCATATGCTGCCATATTGAAGAAACTCCAGCTCTATTCAGTCGCATACCGTCTGCTCAGAGGTGACATGTGCCTGACATACAAGGCCATGTCCAACCTGGAATTAATGGACATGCTCCACCTCAAAAAATCCAAATCCACCAAAACCACTAGAGCAAGCGACTTAAACCTTAGCACGGATATAAATAGGACATGCTGGAGGGATAGATTTATCACTCAGAGACTCCCTATGCTGTGGAATAAAATCCTGGTCCATGTGAGGCAGAGCACCTCGCTGGCTCTGTTCAAGAGAAATCTTGACCTGTGGATGGGAGATCGTAGGTTTACCCCGGGAATCATCACTGTGTCACTGCTGGACAGAGGCACAACAAACTAATGGGCACAGTATTTTTTCATATAAGGGGTGGCGTAAGCCACAAAAATTTGGGCTAGGCTTATAAATGCCTTAGGGCAGATAGCCTAGTATAAACCTATGAACCTATGACGATTTGGTTGGACATCAGTACTGTTGCACTAGGAAAAGTTTTTCTAACTTACATCTATCCATGTGCTTAACAAGATAGATGTACTTAACATGCAGATAGCAGTGCTAATCATGTATTTGATAGTTGTCCTATCACCAGTGTCACATACTAATCTTTTCAAAACTAGCAAACTGAACAGACATAAAACCACATCAAAACTTAAAAATCAATAACAGATAAATGCCAACTAAAGCATTTAGATTGATGTATTCATGATCTGCAAGAGAAATCATGCAAGATCACAAGTCATGTGAGGATACAAGCTGCTGAAAAGTCAAAACCTAGCTATGCATCTGCAGCTGTATAACCTTGAAATATGTAAATAAATAACTCATTACATTTGATCTATTTATTTCCAGTTCTACTAAAGTATATTGCCATTCTGAGAGCTTTTGAGTAATAGTATTGCTCCAAAGGTATGCTGTATATCCAGTATTTCACTGCAGATCATTAACAAAATTTGTAGCACACACAAAATTAACTTAAAATATGTTAAAGGATAATATAGAATAGTGGTTAAAACATGTCTGAACATAAGCAAATAGTGATATATTCAACAGTAATTAACAGTAATCATAAACATAAAGAAACCTAAAAGGGATTTGTGAAAATTGTTAAAACTACTGATGATGTCAAGGACCAGATAACAAAAGGACCTTATTTATGTAATAGATAGTTCACTGGTTTACACTAGAAGAGTGAAAGTATAGCTACCCTTTATAAAAGTAAATGTCATAGATTTAGGGAAGAAACCAACATAGCTTTGGACAAGAAGCTAGGTTTAATAGAGCAACGTACCCTCTTCCTTAGGTTCATAGGTAGGTACTAGGCTATCTGCCCGAGGGCATTTATAAGCTTAGCCAGAGTATGTCGCCTTTCACCACCTCATTGATTAATTAACTGATCCTCTGTCAAGCAGAGCCAATGAAGTGATCCCAGGGGTGTATTTTCTGTTACCCGTCCACTCGTCAAGGTTTCTCTTGAAGAGTGTTAGTGGGGGGCTCTGCCTGATGTCATTTGGAATTTTGTTCCAAAGCATGGGGAGTCTCTGTGACAAGAATCTATCCCTCCAGCATGTTTTATTTATTGATGTGGCGAGGTTTAGCTCACTAGAGCGTGTGGCTCACAGTGACTTGGATTTATTTAGGTGGAGCATGTCCATCAATTCTGAGTTGGACATGGCTTTGTAAGTCAGGCAGAGATCACCTCTGAGTAAGCGATATAACACTGAGTACAGCAGAAGTTTTTACAGTTGGGCTGCATAGGACATATGTTTGAGGCCAGTAATTCTCTTGGTGAGGTACTTTTGTGGTGTTTCCAGCTGTTGGAAGTGTCTTGTGAAGTACATCCCAAATGGAGAATTGCACTCTATAATGGGTTTAATGAGAGAAGAATAGAGGGGCACTATAACCTCTTTATTTCTAGATGCGAACCCTTTAGTAATTAGATGGGCCACATAGAAGGATTTCCTAACTACTTTGGTAATATGATTGCCAAAGGAGAGATTACTATCTACCTGGGTCCCCAGATCTCTTATTACCTCTTCTGTATTAAGGGGGCTGCCACCTATGTGGTAATTCGTGGGTGTTTTATTTTTCCCAAACGGGATGACTATGCATTTTTTTGGCATTTAGCTTGAGGCCATGACTTTGACACCAGGTGTCCGTTTCAGTAAGGCCCTTTTGGAGGATGTCCGTGTCAGCTGGAGAGTCAATTATGACTCCCAGTTTGCAGTCATTGGCGAACTTGGTTAGCCATAGTTCTCCTGTGTTTGCCTGGACTTCTGAGAAGTATATGCAGAACATTAGGGGTCCCAGGACCGAGCCTTGTAGGACACCACTTATGACTGGTTTAGAGTCTGACCTAGAGCCCGCTATTCTTACCATGTGAGTTCTGTCTGTAAGTCAGTTGGCAACCCATCTCGTGACGTAGGGGTTTATGTTCAGGCTGGTGAGTTTTTCTGTAATACCCGAATGGGGAATGGTGTTGAAAGCCTTGGCGAGGTCAAGGTAGGCTGTGTGAATCACCTTTCCCTCGTCTATGGCCTTGGTGACTGTCTCGAAGAAGTCAACCAGGTTTAGTAGGCATGATCTGCCCTTAACAAAGCCGAACTGGGTCGGGTCAAGTGTTTGGAGGTTCCCAATGTCTTTGTTAATGAGTTCCATGATGATACGCTCCATAGCCTTTTAAAGATTATGGGGCGATAGTTACCAGGGTCAGTTGTGGCCTCTCCTTTATGGAGAGGAATAACTGTTGCTGTGCGCCATCCTATGGACACGTAGCCTCACCTGTGCATCTGTAATTTTTGGGTCACTACACTTTTCCGGTATTGTTGTGGGCCCTTTTGGAGGTGAGAGGGGGGTGAAGTTTACACTGGATCTATCTGCCAGGATGTTCGCAATATCAGTAGGTTCAGTATATTTTGTGCTATTTTGCACTAGTTCAGTGCATATCTGCGAGTTGCCACTTAGATTCTTAACATAGCTAAAGAAGGCTTTGTGGTTATCTTTTGACTCCTTGGCTATTTTTCTTTCGAAGTTAGCCTTGGATGATTTTTAATGAGGGACCTCAGTTTCTTACTGATACTGATCAGGGATGTCTTTCCTTCTTAGGATTTGCTTTTTTTCTGAACAAGTTTCCTCCTTCTATTGTATAGCCTGTTTATTGCAGGGGTCCACCAAACTGGTTTACTTCACTTAGAGGAGTGAGTCTTGATTTTGCTAGGGATGGCATGATCCATGCATCCTTGTAGGTGCTCATAGAGTGCATTTGTAAAGGTTTCTGCATCTTGGCCAGCATTATCCTTTAGCGTGGGTGCTGTGAAACTTACCACCTCTGTCTTAAATAAGGTGAAGTTTGCTTTAGAAAAGTTTTTACTGTGGTTTCCTTAGTTGGGGGTGGTGGTGGGGTGTGGACATCCAGGGTGATTAGTTTATGGTCTGATCTAACCAGTGATGGGTTGATCTCCGGTGTGGAACACCTGTCGCCCATGTTGGTGATGACCAGGTCCAATATGTTTTCATCTCTGGTAAGGGAGTTTACCAGCTGATCCAGGGCATTTGAGTTGATGAATTCCAGGAAGTGCTGGGCCTGGGAATTTATACTCAAGTAGTTTTCCCAGTGAATGGTAGGGTAATTGAAATCGCCCAATATCAGGGTGTTTGGTAGGACCTTCATGTTTTCCAGTGTCTCCAGAAAGGTGGAGTGGTGGTCCTGGGTCATGGAGGGTGATCTGTAGCAGGCCACAATTTGCATTGCAGATTTGCCCAATGTTAGTTGCACATGGATGATCTCAGAGGTATCATGCTGCGCCACTAACCTGGAGGTGTAGGTTTCCTTGATGAATATGGATACACCCCCTCCTTTTGTGTTTTGGTCCGTGTTTTGTGGCCGAAACGTGTGGTATGAGTTGTAGCCTGGTAGTGCTGGGGTGTTCTCTGGAGCCTTGAACCAGGTTTCAGTTACTGCACAGATGTCGACGTTCTCCCTACTGAGGAGTGCTTTGAGTGTGCGCATTTTGAGATTTAAACTCCTGTCGTTAAGTAGCATAACCCTCAGTTTTTTGTTAATTGTGCTGTTTACGGAGGTGGGTTTGACTTTTGAGCCTTGCCTAAAAAAAGGCACTATGGGGGCAGCAAGAGCCTTGGCCAGTATTCAAAAGCCTAGGGGTGACAGGTGAAAGCCATCTCTTGTGAAACAACACAGCTTGTCAAGCATGTCGTCCCAGGCTGACAGACACTGGATCCCCCTTTGAATGACACCAGAAGGTTAGCCAATTGTTGAAATTGATAATTTTTTCTTTATACTGAGGTATCATTCTTTGTGAGGGCAGGATGCTACTCAGGGTCAGGGTCATACCAGCCTGGGCTACATGATCAGAGAGCTCTTCCATGTCTCTTTTCATGTAGTCCAGGGAGGTATGTCTCCTTGTCCAGCCTAGTGAGTGGGACATCAGTGTGCCTGACTATAGAGTCACCTATTACTAGTGTGTTAGGTATGTTATTTCGCCTTAAGGGCTGTGATTGTGCTGCACACTGATTTTGTGTTTTATGTGTTGTCTGGTTTGTGATGGGAAGTGAAGGTTGTTTGGGTGTCTGCTTTGGACGTCTTTGATGTTTTTGCAGGTTTTTTTTTAGAGCCTCCGTATATGATTTTGTGTATTTGTGTGTATTTTTTGCCAGTGCTGTTTTAGTAGTTCTGTGTGCGGCTGGAGTTGTGGTGCAAGTGTTAACCTTCTCCTCTTGACTGTCTGTTCCAGTCTTCAGTGGAGACAGCTTAGATTCCAGTTTGGCTGTATAATTGCATCTCTCACATATGTTAGTGTTTTGTGGTAGGAGGAGAGGGTTGTCTGTGTACATGAGGTAGTTGTAACATTGTCTCAGGATACCCAGATTCACCAGCTGGACTGGAGAGTGCACCTGAAGTGGCCCTTTGATCATGCCTGAATAGTAGGGTGAGCTGCTTAGTCACTTGGTTGGTGAAGGGTGAATAAAAAGCATTGCCCTGCTGGGCAATGATTGTCAGGGTATATTAGTGCTTGCTATTAGGTCTGAGCAAGTGTTGGGCTGTAAGATGCTTTTTGAGTGCTTAGGTTGAGAGTTAGACTAGTTTCAAGGGAAAAACTGAAGAGGTGACTTAGTGGAGCCGGGAATAATTTAACTGTAGCTAACCGGCACTGCCCGGTGCGCAAAACCGTGCAAATGTGGTTTTTATAGTAGGGAAATGAAAGAGAGAGAAATTAGCCCAAAATGGTCAATAAACTACTAACTTCTGAGCTGGAACCACTCCTCCAAGGACAGATAGGTTGCTCAAAGCTCCCCTCTCTCACAGGTGAACAGAGAAACTTCCTTCTATCCAAGTAAGGTATGGGCAACTCAGAATCTAGTATCACAGCCCTGAATTCAGCACAAGCCTGAAAACTGGACTATACTAGCTTAGAAAGGTGGGAAACAAGGATTTATTTTTGTTTTTTTTTTCTTTGAAAAGATAAGGCAAAAACAGTAAAAATACACTTAAAACAGCTTTAAACGATTACAAACGATCAGAAAAGGCTATTGAACTTTAGTGTGTAGCCTACAACAGTTAAACAAATTATTTAAACAAAAAACAACTTTTTAAAATTGCAGTCAGTCAAATAAGTACGATATGTGAAAAAAACAAGCTTTTAAATCATAATAAATGCTGGAAAATCTGCGTTTTGGCATAAAACAGTTAAGTACAGCAAGAAAGTACAGAAAACTGATACTTAATCACTCCAAAGTCTCTCTCCTAAGCTAGAAGGCTTTTATCAGTTTAAGGTTTTCTAGTGCTACCAGTAGGTTAGTTACAGGAAAGATGGTAAACAAGTGCAGATGTGGTCTTTTAGAAAGTTGAAAGAGACATTCAAACTGTCCAAATGGTCATTAAACTAAAATTTCTGGGCCAAGAACCTCTCCTTTCATGGTAGGCAGGCTACCTAGTGCTTACCACTCCCACTGATCAGCTAGAAGGCTGTCCTCCAACACAGAAAGGCTTGCGGGGCGCAGAAGCTTACCAACAGTCCTGGATACAGCAACTCTGTATCTGGACTAGGCTAGTTACAGGAAAGGTGGGAAACAAGCGCAAGTGCGGCTTTTAAACCAAAACATTGAAAGAGATGGAAAAAACTGCCCAAACGGCCAATAGCTACAATTTATGGGCCAGGAACCACTCCTCTTGTGGTAGATAGGCTACCTAATGCTTACCACTCCCATTGATAAGCTAGAAGGCTTCCCTCCAACACAGAAAGGCTTGGGGGGGGGTTCAGAAGCTTACAAAGAGTTCTGGAATACAGCAAATCTGTACCTGGACTAGACTAGTTACAGGAAAGGTTGGGAACAAGTACAAATGTAGGCCTTTAAGCCAGCCAGTTGAAAGAAATGGAAAACTGCCCAAACGGCCAAAAAACACTACAATTTCTTGGCCAAAGCTCACTCTTCCCATGGAGGATAGGCTACCTAGTGCTTACCACTCCCACTGATAAGCTAGAAGGCTTTCTTCCAACACAGAAAAGCTTGGGGGCTCAGAAGCTTACTAACAATCCTGGATACAGCAACTCTGTAACTGGACTAGGCTAGTTATAGGAGAGGCGGGAAACAGGCACAAGTGTGGCTTTCAAACCAGAAAGTTGAAAGAGATGAAAAAAACTGCTCAAACAGCCAATAGCTACAATTTCTGAGCCAGGCACCACTCCTCTTGTGGTAGATAGGCTACCTGATGCTTTCCACTCCCACTGATAAGCTAAAAGGCTTCCCTCCAACATGGAAAGGCTTGAGGGGGTCTCAGAAGCTTACAAAGATTCCTGGATACAGCAAATCTGTACTTGGACTAGACTAGTAACAGGAAAGGCAGGAAACAAGCGCAAACACAGGCTTTTAAATCAGAAGGTTGAAAGAGATGGAAAAGCTTTCCAAACGGCCAATAAACTATAATTTCTGGGCCAGAAACCACTCCTCCTGTGGTAGATAGGTTATCTAGTGCTTACCACTCCCACTGATGAGCTAGAAGGCTTCTCTCCAACACAGAAGGGCTTGGGGGGGCTCAAAAGCTTACCAACAGTCCTGGATACAACAAATCTGTACCTGGATTACACTAGTTATAGGAAAGGCGTGGACCAAATGCAAAACAGGCTTTTAACCAGAAAGTAGAAAGAGATGAAAAAACTGCCCAAATGGCCAATGAACTAATTTCAGGGCCAAAACCCACTCTTCCCATGGTAGGCTACCTAGTGCTTACCACTCCCACTGATAAGCTAGAAGGCTTCCCTCTAACAAAGAAAGGCTTGGGGGGGCTCAGAAGCTTATCAACAGTCCTGGATACAACAAGTCTGTATCTGGACTTCACTAGTTACAGGAAAGGCAGGAAACAAGCTTAGATTTTTTTTTGTTACAGAAAAGCAGCTAAAACAGCAGTAAATACAACTCAAATTGTAGTGCAGACCAGCACACCCGAGCGTGTAGCAACACTACAGCAAATACAGTTCAAATAAATGCAATTAAATTAACAAATGACTAAAAAACAAGTGCAGAAGGCAGTAAAACAGAAGGCTACTAACAAGCAGTAATAAGTGCAGAGTTAATATTCAGTGAAAAACACAAATAAATAAATTAAATACAGTACTATATGCAAAAGAGCAGATAAAAGTATACTTAAATTCACTTATATGTCCAGCTGATTTCAGGTAGATGTTAGCCTGCCAAAGCTCTGATATTAAGCAGAGATAACTCAAAATGTACCACTTATATAAGGCAAGACAGGATGAGCTGAAACTACCCCCACTGTTATCAATGGCTACACAGAAATTCTAAAAAAGTACTCTGTAGAGAGACAGCCACAACTTCAGGTGAGTTAATATTCAGTGAAAAACACAAATAAATAAATCAAATACAATATTGTATGCAAAAGAGCAGATAAAAGTGTATTTAAATTCACTTGTACATCCAGCTGATTTCAGGTAGATGTTAGCCGGCCAGTGGACCTCCACCCCTTTCTCTGGCAGCTATTATGAGCTTCACAGAGTACAGATTACTCCAGAAAGTATGCATCTGTAACTGACTTCCCCTGCCAGTGTGCTTGCGTATAGACAATGTGTGCTCAGCAACCCCTTGCTATATGGGTGTAATACCTAGTGTTTCCAATAGGTGTCACCTAAGTGATGAGCAAGACCACAGTGACTACACAACCCCCTCTTCCCTGTCCTAGCCCTTGCAGAGCCTGAACTGCTACTTAAACTTGGGTCATCTGAGCTATAACCAGGAATTCATCTGTTGACACCACAAAGCCAGAAAGATGCCATACTTTTTTCTTAATTGTTTTTATTGAAAATTTTAACAACAAAACATGAATATATGGTAATAGAAATATTATAAAAAATATATGTGTCTATAAGAACAATGATAAACAAGTAAAATAACTATTTACAATGGTGTCTACTATAAAGCAAAGCTTTTTAAACAGAAAAGGAAATGTGATGAGTAGTTGTTAGTTAATTATTAAAGTTTGTAGATCCAGAAATTCTTTGAATTTCAACCACATATTATATAATGATGTGATTCTGGATGTTCTTGCCTTGTTCCTGATAAGTTCAAGATGACAAACTTCAGTTGGTAAGTGTATAAATTCCTTCATAGTAGGAGTGTCTGATTCTTCCAGTTCTTGGTGATGACTTTTCTTGCTAATGTTTAGATACTCCATAAAAGAGGGTATTTTATTTTCAATGCACAAGTGAGAATAGGTGTATTAAATAAAATGAGAGATTTGGTCATCATAAATTTATCATTAAAACAGACTGTGAGAGAATTCATATTACCCCAATATGTTTTAAGTTTTACACAATCGTAAAACATATGCTGCCAGTCAGTATTAACATTTAGATTACATTTACAGCAACCTATGTCTTTATTAAACAACAATTCATCTTTATGTGGTGTGATAAAGGTTCTACATAAGAACTTCCAAGAGAATATCCTCCACTTTAGTGATGAAGTAGTTTGTTTTGAAGATCGGAGTATTAGGTTTTTTATCATCGTCACTTGGGGAGTTATTAACAAGTCTAAAATAATCCCAGTAGCTTTCTCTGTGACATACTGTTGATTAAGTAACATATATTTTAGGTAGATGTCCCTTTCCAATTATATTCTGGTGCATTAGAATAATGAGTAAATCAATGAATGTGGAGAAAGAATTTATAACCATTGGTTCCATTAGATTAATCTTGTGTAGTTGTCTACAGTTTTGAATTTCTAATCATGTCTTTTGTTAACTCAAACTTACTAATGATATGGTCAACATTTTGTAACTTCCCATGGTCTAGTGATTGATACGCCCAACCAATTAATTGATTTCAACATTTGAAAAAATGTGTGAAATTCATTTCAGAAAGTCAAGTGGCAAGCCAAAACTCAGTAGAAACTTACGGAGGGAAGATTGGGAAGTCTTTTCTGAGTTTAGGACATTGCCAATAAGGACTATGAGACCAGATAAAGGGGGAGGTTTGGTCATAATGGGAAATGATTTGTACATTCATAAAATGACCAAATTATTGAAAACTGACACATATGCACAAGTCAGTTTAAATGAGGTGAATATAACCTATAAAAGAATAAAAGATTCCTTGCACGACTTATTTATTGAAGAACTAGTGGACTTGTCCCTCTTGAATTATCTTACTATGTTGGACCTTAGGACACGAGTATTATTTGGGTCCCCTAAAATCCACAAATCTATAGTTGATCCACCAATGCCACTTTTGGATGCCCGACAAAGTATCACCCTATTGCTAAGGTAGTAGATAGTATATTGAAAAAATATTTGAAGGAGGAGAGTCAGATCTGTAAGGATTCTTGGACATTTCGGTCACAACTTAATGAGCTCTCATATCAGGAGGAATACAATTTCCTGATGATTGATGTCAAGGATCTCTATACCTCAATCCCACAGATGGAAGGGATAGAATGGACTGAACACTTCCTCAGGAAGAAAGGGGCACCAATGTCAGAAGTTAGATTAGTGAGTACCTTACTGGATATAATCCTAACCAATAATTATTTCCTCTTTGACAATAAATTTTACTTGCAAAAAATTGAGGTCGTAATGGGGTCCCCTTGTGGGGCCAGCTTTGTGAACACAGTTATGGCCCATTGGGAAAAGGAGTACATATTTAAGAGGGAGGAACTCTGCGAACATATCTTTTCCTATACCCATTACCTTGATGACATTTTTGTCATATACAAGGGAAATTCAAATGAGGTTGTTGACCTGGTCAAATATTTGAATCACACCACTGAATTCTTGGAATCTAGTCTTATAAGGAGACCATAAAAATCTCAGAAACAAAGAGTTTACTCTTTTATATTTTGGGGGGAGTGGGAAGGATAAAGGTTGTATTGTATATAGCATTTTAGGAAGGATAATCATTTTAATTAAGGAGAGTCTCTCTTTCATAGTGAAAAAATATCCATTTAAGAGATAGTTTTATGGAACTTAAGTTATTATTATAATTAAGGATTGTTATGTTTTTAATATTATCAGACAAAGATTATCCCTAAGTAAGTGACTTTACCATCTTTCCCAATGTATTAATGTAATTTCTTATCTATTTTATTAATATTATAATTAACATGTAGTGTTTGTTTTATTCTCATTAAAACTGAGTCCCGAATTATTCTGGAAAGTTTTATTGCTTGGAATACTGTAATAAGAAAAGAATTTCAGTCAAAGTTAATAGGATGTCATCTGCAAATAATTGTATATTGGGGATTAAATCATTATTTATTAGTATGCCTTTGATGTTTTTATTTGATCTTATATAAAGGTTCCATAACTAGAGCAAAAAGCAATGGGGACAAGGGACAACCCTGTTTAGTACCTTTAATAATAATGATTGATTGGGAAGTATATGAGCTTGACTAATTAAGAAATTGTTTGAAAAATTACATTCCTCCAGTACTAATAGTAAGTATTCCAAATTAACTGAATCAAATGTACTATTGATATCCAGACTAACCAAAATTATTTTTTTTTGAATTATTAGTATAATCAAGTATTGATAGTATTCTCCTGATATTATCATAGGTGTTCCTGTTCATTATAAACCCAGTCTGATCATTATTTATCAACACTGGAAGAAATTGTTTTATTCTTCAGACATGGGTTGCCATGAATAATGAATAATGTAATCTATATTTAATAATGGAATTGGTCTATATGAAGAACTTTGTGTTGAGTCCTTGTCAGGTTTTACAATTGAGAACATTAGAGTGTATTTCCAGAATAGCGGTACCTTCCATAAGTCCTTTAACTATTGAAAATACATCTAGTAAAATACTCAAACATCCTTAGTCATCATTTTGTATACTTCATGTATTATGCCATCATTTCCAGGTGCCTTATTGGGTTTTAATTTATTAATTTGAATTTTGAGTTCAGACATTGATATAGGCGTGTCAGTTATTTTTATTTGATCCTCTGACCGTCTTTTTTCAATTTATCTTTTTATAAATATTGCAATTAGATCTTGTGTATTCATTCTTGGTTTGTGTTGAGTAATCTTATTAAAATGAGACTTGAAAACATCTAGAATATCTTCTATTTCAGTAGCCTTGTTTTTACTACTAAAGGAGTATAATTCTTTTATGAATTTAGATTTAACAATCATTTTTGTTCTAGTAGCCAATTTATGCATGGATTTAGGATTTATGGAATAATTAGTTGTTTTAATCTTTTCTAAATTTATCATAGTTTTATGCTGTAAAAGTTCTAAATATTTACTATTTAAGCTCTTTTTTTCTGTTATTTCCTTTTTGACTAATTTTAACTTATTTTCTTCTGTAATTCTATCAGTTCTTTGCCCAGTTGTTTCTTTTTTGTGCATACCAACTTATAATTTTGCCAAAAAGTCAAATGCAAAAATCTCTGAGGTGTTACCTGTATGATTAATTTCATTAAAAGTATGAATTTCTTTATTAAAGAACCCCTTAAAGTTTTCATATTGGTTATATATGGAATAATCCTTTTAATTGGGATGTTATTACTAAAATTCAGTATAACTTCTAATTTTATTGCATTATGATCCAACAGTGGGCAAGAGACTACTTTAACATTATCTATTCTACTAGTGACCTCATTTGAAACATATTCTCTGTTGTTTTGTGATTGTGCTCCATGCCTGTGTGAGAAATGGGTAAAGAAGAGTTAATCTGATACTGAAAACTCATTTATGTATCTCATATAGGTTAGTGAACTTCGTCAAATCCTTGACTGAGGCAGGTTTCCTCCTTTTACAGCTAGTGTTAGTATCCCTGTCAGATAAAATACAATTAAAGTCACCTTCAAAAGTAAAGTTTCTGTTTGATATTCATATTGTTTCCCCCATCTGTTTAACTGCTTGTATTCCCAATCTAGGTATCCAATAGACATTAATAAAATGTATAGTTTCTTTAGAATCTCTAAAGTCACTGAACAAAACATGCCTTTTTCATCACTAAATGTATTCAGGTTTTTAGGTAGAGGCAAACATTTTTTCCACAACAAATTAACTTTCAAAACGTGTCTCTTCTATAAATAGGATAGAATTCACTAGAACATACTCTGAGATATAAAATAATAAGAGTAACTGTGTTGTCTAAAATAACCAATAATATGTTCCCAAATTATATTTTTAATGTGGGATAACGGGTCTACTTCATAAGATCAACTGACCATTTGATCGACATTCATTTGGTCGACAACCAGTATTCAAGGCACTTAACAGGGAATTGCCCCCCTCCCCAATGTTGTGCTACCCTGGAGTTGACATATATAATTAGGGGGGTGGGGGGCACAGCCCCCCACCTATTTCCATTTAAAACATGAAAATACAGCAAAAAGTACACATTTTAAACAAAAAATTGGTGGGTTGGTTTCACCCCTCACACCCCCCCCAAGTAAATATATCAAGTCTAGGGTCGCACAACATTGGGGAGGGGGCCAATTCCCAGGTTTTTACCTTGAATACTGGTTGTCGACCAAATGAATGTTGATCAAATGGTCTGTCAATCTTATGAAGTAGACCCAGGATAACATATGGTTGGCAACATACCCACTACAGTCTTTTAAGGGACACATGAATTCCCAGCTTATCAAAATGACTGTGTAATTTTGTCTGACTTTGTGGAAAACATGCTATTATTTTCATATTAGTCCCCCCTTTACTATACATCAGGCTTTCATTTAACTTAATATTGCCATGTATTTAAGCTCCTCACTTCCTACTCAGAAAGCACATCTACAAAGAACCCAACACAGATCACAACAGTTGTCATAAACCTATACATATCTATTGCCCACATATGCAGAACAAGTCAAGCAAGTAAGGGGCTGACATCAACAGACATAAGAAAGATCGTCCTCTCTTCTTTAAATTAATAGAACATAATGTAATTTGAATAATATAATATCTCAGGATAAAAGCTGAATTGAAGAAATGAATTCTATATTGTGTATGGTGCCACAGTAATATAAAATGTATTATATAACTTAGAGAGAAATACCGATTTTACAAGTGTTAAAACAGTATTTTTTATGTAAATGTAACAGAGTGTGCAAGTTAATTACCACCTTCTTACTATTTTGCAACTAATTTGTGTGCTAAAAACAAGCATAAAACAACATTTTATCCAGCATTTCTTACACACGCGCACACACAAACTCTGTATAAATTGTTTTCTGAGAAAAAAGGGTGGGAAAGAAACATTCTATTAGAACCTGCTCTGTGAAAGGAAAATACCACTGTCAGTAAATAACTTTCATTCATGTTACACTGAGAAAGAAGGCTGTATAAGTGGTTAAAACCAAGCTGCTTCCTGTTGTAACCCTTCTTGTTATAATTTTTGTTTTTGTTATAACTGTTTGGTATACTCTTTCTCACTTTCTTTTTTTTTTGTGTGTATCTATCCTAGCAGGGAGGGGGAGAACAAAATAATAACTGACAGGTTTCAAAGTGAAACCCAAGTGTTAAAATGCTTCACTACTATATCTTTCCTCTCATAACACCTCTCCAACAAATAGACTGGCACCAAACATTACAGATAAGATTATATAAGAAGAAAAAAAAAAGAAAACCGCTTCATACACATTACATACATCCACCATTTTATTAGTATATTGGTAAAGAACCACTCATAAACTGCATAACAGTCTGATATCTTAGAGAAAGCACATCCCCATCTCATACATAAAACTCTGTGTTCCACTCAACCATGACATGTGAATTAAGAGTTAAAAGTTAAAAACATCATAAACATTCAGTCCATTCACAACAAGCTTATTTAATGTACTGTGAGCAACTTGCTGTTATGTTATATCATGAGCTATCACTTTAGGATTTATGTGGCACAGATATGAAGAAAGGAAGCCAGGATATACATGTATGAAAAACTTATTAGTTAGAGTTAATTTCTTAATACTTTTTAAGCTAAGGCATATATTTAATATGGAAAATAAAATATAGAATATTAGCTTAGCAGTGCATATAGGAAAAGAAAAAGTGACATTTATTTACTTTGTAGAGAAGTGAATCTTTGTTTTCTTCCTTTCACCTATATCTCCAGTAACTGAATTAGTAAACTTTGTCATTGAAAAAGAGTTTTAACAAAACAGTTAACATCAATGTTATACTAAAGCTAAGAGTCATTTGTCCTTTAGTTTCTTTTTCCTTCTCATTGGATTTCCCAGTATTTACTTCTGCTTGTCTCTTCAAAGTACTATTGTTCCAGTCCATATCTTCAGTTTGGTCCAGAATTGTTTTTTTTTTTTTATAAAAATGACATTGCAGAGTCTATGTCTTCAAAGTGTCTAATTTCATCTGGAAGGAATATTTTGAGCCTGACAAGAAATAGCAAATGCACTTTAAACTGTCTTTTCTTAAGTTCTTTTGTTAGAGGCAAAAAAACTTTTCCTTTTGGTCATTACAGCATTGGAATAGTCATTATCAAATCTTATTCATTTGTCATCCCGTTTAATAGGAGATTTGGACCAGGGTATTTTAAGTATTAGCTCATTGTCTTGAGATGAGAAGAACTTAGCAATAATTGATCTTGGTGAAGAGTCAGTTTTTGATGAAATAGAAACTAGAGACTTGTGCACTCTTTCTATACCATATGACATAGCTTCAAATAAATTCAGAGTCTTAGGAAGCCAGGCAGTAAGAAAGTTGACCGTGTTTTCTCCTATATTTTCAGGCAGTACAAAATACAAATGTTATTTCTCCTGGGTCTGTTCTCTAAGTCATCAATTTTGTTTAGTAGTAAGGTATTCTGGTGCAGTAGAAATTCAATGTTGTTGGTTTTATCTTTGGATACTCTGCCTTCTATGTCATTAAGAGCATCTTCCATTCCATATATCTGAGTTTTCAATTGTTTTAAAATCTCATGTATCTGTTCCATCTGTTTAGTGCATTTTTCTTTAAAGCTGTCAAGTTTGTTATCCATTCTGTCCATTTTTAAAGAAAGTTCTTGTATGTTAGGAAGAACAGATTGGAGTTCTTTCTTTAATGGCAAGTCCTGAGATATTCTCTTTGAATGACTTATTTCATAGCTACTGGTACAGACCTTTCAAATGAATCATTTGATAGGAAAAAAATTCAAATATTTAGAACATTTTTAGATAATATCCTTCTTTGTAGTATCAAGTAACTGATTTTGTTAGAAAAATTGGTTTAGGATATTATAGAAATAAAGTTTCCTGTCAGAAATAGAGATGCAGTAGCAGAACAAGAAAACTGTGCTGCTAACCTGTCAGCATCCTCAAAGATACCATACTTTTGATATGTATCATGACAGTGTAATGATCTGGCTACTTTAGCAGATATTGATGGCTGTCAAACTATAAAACTGTATAATAGGTAGGGATTATATTCCATTAGTAATCACAAGTTACAAAAGAAAATGGAAAAAATGAACATTCAGAATTTTTTTATGTATTGTTGATTATCCTGAAAAAAACATTAAGTTAAATCTGAGATGTTTGCCAGCCTCCCCAGGCAGTTTTGGTTTTACATCATTAAGAGCTAAACAATAAAAGTAAAACATAACTCGTAAAACATAGATAGTGGTTGATAGTTTAATAACCAGACAGTACTAGTAAAACACCTTCTGTTTAGGTATATATGTAATATAATTGCTTCATTAACATGATAAGTAAGATGCATTCATATCACTGTAGAGTATTCCCTAGTATTGCTTCATGGAGAAAGGGTGACAGGGTAAAGTTGAACAAATAAATTCCCTTCCATCATGAATGAGGAAGAAATTATTTATCAGATATGTTAAAGTCTTTGTCTCAATGCCAATGAGACATCATTAGAAGACAAAAAAGAGAAAACAAAACTAAGGAGAGTGGTGAAATAACTGTAATTATAAAAGCATCAGATAGCAGTTCATAGTTTAATTGGAGCTTACTAGGCTAGTGATCCTAAAGCCTTTACAAACCTAGATATGTTAATACCAAGTATCCCCATTGGCTCTTTTGGGTAGTTCACAGAACAAATTTATGATCAGAGTGGGTCTGTGATCAACATCAGCTACCCCTATCCATGAGGGATATGGGTGCCATCCCAGGGGTGAATTTGCAATCTCCCATCCAATTATCTAGGTTGTGCTTGAATAGGGTCAGTGAGGACCTCTGTTTTATGTGAATTGGAAGTCTATTCCAGAGAAGCACCAGTCTCTGGGAGACATATATTTCTCGCCACCAGGTTTTGTTAATGTCACAAGCTAGTTGAGATCCCTAGAGTGAGTGACTCTTGTGCCATTTGACTTGTGGATGGGCAGCATTTCCATTTGGGTAGGGTCAAGATTTGCCTTATAGGCCAGGCACAAGTCACCTCTCAGCAGTCTATAAGATACAGAGTAAAGTGACAGGGCTTTCAGGCTGTCCATGTAGGTCATGGTTTGGTGTTTCTGTATTTTTTTTTTTTTTACTGAGAATCCTCTGAGGTCTCTCCAGCTGCTGCAGGTGTCTGGTGAAGGTACACACAAAAGGGTGCATTCAGCTCTATTAGTGGTCTGATGAGGGTCGAGTACAGACCCTTGACCTGGCTGCTATGCCCTTTTTTATGAGGTGTGCTACATAGAAGGCTTTCCTTACCACTGTGGAAACTTGGTTGAAGTTCAGATTGCTATCAGCCTGTGTTCCTAAGTCTTGTAGCACTGGGGTGGAACTCATGGGGGTGATGTCAATATTGTAATTTGTAGGGAATTCCTTTTCACCAAAGGAATAATAATGTATTTTTTTGCATTTAGTTTTGGATGGCATTAGCACCAATCATTTGTGTTATCCATTCTTGTAATATGTTGACATAATTGAGGGACTGCTCCCAGTTTGCAATCATCAGAGAACTTGGTGAGCCAGAGGCTATCTACTTTGGCCTGGACTTCTGAGAAAGAGATGCCAAACAGTAAGGGACGCAGCACAGACCCCTGTGGTACACTGGTGGAGGTTGAGTCACCAATTTTGACAGTGTGTGTACTGTCGGTGAGCCAGTTGTCTACCTATCTAGTAACATAAGGGTTAATCCCTATCTGGGAGAGCTTCTTAATGCCAGAGAGGGGAATTGTGTTGAAAGCCTTGGCAAGGTTGAGATGGGCTGTGTGCAGTGTCCTACATTCATCCATACCTTTGATGGCATTCTCGAAGAAGTCTACAAGGTCTAATAAGCATGATCTACTCTTAACAAAGCCAAATTGGGTTGGTGCCAGCATTTGGAGGTCACCTTTGTCCTTGTTGATAAGGTCCATGATAATTTTTTCCATGGCAGTTCCTAAAGTCAGTTGATGTCCCCCCCCCCCCCTTTGTGCAGGCAGATTACTGTTGCTGTTCTCCATTCTGCAGGAACATAGCAAGTTCTAAAGCTATGATTAAGGAGAATGCCAAGTGTGTCTTGTTTTAAATTGTTTAGTAAACAACCTGGGATATATTTTGGTCCCATTGATGCAGTGTTTTTGGCCTTGGCTAGTGCAGAAATGATCAGTTCTCTAGGGGCTTATGTTCAGCCTTCGAATGGCACTTTCCTAGATTGCCTATTCATCGAACACTAGTTATGGTAACTGCACTTCAACAAACGGCCATATGATCATAAAACATAACACTGAATGATCAAAGTTGGCCAAAATAAACATTAAGAACATAGTACATACTTATCACTATGATACAGACATGAAATCTACCCTTTCCCCACTGTAGTGTGATCTTGGAATTAGTATATATAATTAGTGCGGGTGATCCAGCCCCCCACGTAAATAGGTTCCAGTAGTCACTGAATCCTCCTCATGGGGGACTGTGCCCCCCACACCCCCTGCTAATCATATATACCAAATCTGAGATCACACTACAGTGGGGAAAGGGCAGATTTCCTTGCCCCTACAGTAGCGATAAGTATATACTACATTGGTGGTGTTTATGTTGGTCAACTATGATCGTTCGATGTTATGTTTTATGAACATATGGCTATTTGTTAAAATGCAGTTAAGATGGTTAGTGCTGGATGAATGGCTTTTTGAGGAACATGCCATTCAATGGCTGAACATAGACCCATTCTCTAGAGATACTAGGCAGAGGTCTGGTGTCAGGTATGCTTTGGGATATGTTAGGTAGGGATAAGGGGGGGATGAAGTTTGCACTGAATCTGTTAGCTAGCAGGTTGGTGATATCTTCCAGTGTAGTTTGAGTAATCCCACCTACAACCAGTTCGGCACGTAGCTGGGGATCCCCTTTTAGACTTCATACGTAATTAAAGAATGCATTATGATTATCCTTGGCTAGGGATGCAATATTAGTTTTGTAATTTGCTTTATTAGACTTTGCAAGTTTTCTGATTTTCTTGTTTAGGCTTAGGAAGGAACTCTTCCTGTGCAGAGTGATATCCCTCTTGCTTTTGGACAACAGTTTTTTTCCTCGTGTTATATAATCTGTTTATACTTGAAGTCAAACATGGTGGCTTGTTTTTATGGGAAGACCTCGTTTTGATCTGATCAGGTACAGCAGAGTTTATGCAGTTGCTTAAGTGTTTGTACAGGCATTTGCGTACACTTCATCATAGTGATCATTGATTGATTTCTGCGACTGCAGGTGGTATGTAGCTTTTTATACCATCACTTAGTAGGTTGTAGTTAGATTTGATAAAGTTTTTATAATATTTGTTCCTGTGAGGGTGTCAGTTGCAGTAGTTACTTCAAATGAGAATGATTTGTGGTCTGACCTAACCAGGGAGGGCATCACACATGGGGAAGTGCAATGACCCCCCCCCATGTTGTCGAGTACTATGTCCAGAACATTAGATCCCTTAGTGTTGGTGCAGAATATCTGTTCCAGAGCATTTGTCTTAGAAAGTCCAGGAACCTCTGGGCAAGAGTGTTTTTGCTTGTGTATGTCCCCCATTCTATGGAAGGATAGTTGAAATCTCCCATGATTAAGGTGTTGGGCTGTATGGTAAGGGATTCCAGTAAATTGAGGTAGGCAGTGTATTTATCTTGGTTCATGGTTGGGGATTTATAGCTAGCAATGATGTGGTATAGTACCTTGCCACTACTTAATTGGACATGGAGTAGTTCAAGAGAGTCACACTGTTTGACTGGTCTCAAAGTATATTTAGTTTTAATTAAGATAGATACACCTTCATCTTTGGTTCCTTTGAAGTCATTTTGAGGTCTGAACATGTGGAAGGCATTGTAGTTTTGCATGATTGGGGTGCTGTCAGTGGCCTTGAACCATGTCTCAGTAAATGCACAGACATCAGCATCCTCTAAGATGAGGAGTGTTTTCAGGGAGTGCAGTTTTGTGTTTAAACTCCTAGCATTAAACAGCATGACCCCAAGTTTGTCTTGATTAGATTTTATTACACTGGAAAATTTCTTGTTTTGCTTAAAACAGTCATTATGGGGGATGCAAGGGCCTTTTCTAGTATCCAAAACCTAGGGGGGGACAAGTACAAACCAAAGCAGCAAGGTCTGTCTGTCATATCCTCCCAGGCTGACAGATATTGGATCCCCCTGGACTGACACTAGAAGCTGAGTTAATTGTTGATTATATTGTAGAATCATCCTGGGTGAAGGTAGGATACTGCTTAGGGCAAGGGACATATCAGTCTGGGACACACAATCAGAAAGATCAATCATGTCTCTCTCCATTTAATCCAGAGAGGTATGTCTCAAGTGACTCATTCCAGCATGGACTTTGACAGAGTCATAACGGTACTTGTTGAGTGACTTGAGTGCATATGTAATTTGCCAGATCCTGGCACCTGATAGGCAGCTAACCATGACTTTCTCCTTGTCTAGTCAGGCGAGAGATACATCTGTCTCTCTCTCTCTACAGACTCGCCTATGACCAAGACATTTGATGTGTTTTGCCTTAGGGGCTTCTTTGTTGGGAGATGTGTGTGTTTCTGTTTGCTTACTGGTGAGTGTGGGTGGTGTGCGTTTGAGAGGTCTCAGTTTTTTTGGTAGGCTTTTAGTGAGTACCTCCACATGTGTAGGTTTGTGTGTCGTGACCTTATTTTGCATGAGAGGTGAAGCATGTGTGCTGACAACTTGTTTGATGTCTAGTTTGTTTTTATGTGAGAGAATTGACTCCAGTTCCACAGTGTATTTGCATCTCTCACATAGGGTGTTAGTTTGCTTTAGGAGTAAATGGTTGTCTGTATACATGAAGCAATTGCTACATTGCCTTAAGATGCCCATATCAATCAAGCTAGCAGGAGAAATGATAGGAAACTGCCCATCCATTGTGGCAGGATTTTTCTGAATGTGGTATTTGGGAAGGAAGTAGGTTAGCTGCTTTTAGGACTTTGGCTTAACTAGTGGGCTAGTAAGCAAAAGTCCTAAGTCCAGCAAGCACACGAAGCAGCTCATTACCTGGTCTGCATATACTTTATTAGCCAGACTCTACTCAATAAATTAAATGCAGCTATTTATTTTTCCCCTTGGAACTAATTTATAACACCATGTTTATACTGGACCAAAAATGAGATAGTAGACTGATACTTTGCTTGCATGTTCACCAGACATGCAAACTGTGGCAGTTATTACTTCAAGTAATCTTCTGTAACTATCAAAATATTCACTACAATGTTGTCTTGAAATTTCCAATATCTGAGGAGGAAGAGAAAATTGTGGGAAGTATTTGCCTAATTTTGAGATGGTATTCTGTTAAAAGATTCTCTTGCCCAAAAATTGAAAGTTCTTGCTCAGTTAAAAGTAAGCGTATGAATGACCAATAACAGATGGGAATGACCATTAAATACATCAAAATCGCATAGCCATTAGCAAAATAACCTTATGAAGAAGTATAGACATAGGCATGTCTAACTATGGTCAAACAATTCTTTGCATATTTTTTTATAGAAAACAAGTAATAGCTTTATAATTAGCCTCTTTCTAGAAAAAAAGTATAGACCGATAAGACATTTTGAATATGATGTTATTTTGTGCTGCCATCTGAACTTTAGGAGCCATATTGAATTTTTCTGCATTAACTCCTTTGGGTAATCACCTAAAATTTTATATTGTAGGCATACCGGGAAAAAAAGATCTATGTCTTTTGACAGGTAACAGTACTGAAATGTATCGGCTACACTAAGTAATTTAACATACAAAAACTATGGGTCAGAGCCACGGCAGAGAAGGATAAAGCCATGACTATGATACAGACTTGATTAGTGGCTCAGGCATCTGAGGATGGAGATGTGCATGGGACATACAAAGTGATTAGATTTCCCTAGTGGAGACCAGTGAATCAATCTTGAAGTATTTCCTGAAGATGAGAGAGATGGCTAGTGGGCATCATCTCTTCATGAATGTAAGGAGTGGATTAGAGTGATCCACCCATTGCAAGTTTCACCCACAGGTTACCAGGATATGTGTGGGACTGTGGGTAAAAAATTTAGGAAAACACCCCCAGCAGCAGTATGATGTGAATCTTGAAGGCCATGATCTTCTTGCCATCCCTGGCCCTTTTTAGAGTAAGTCCAGGGGAGGCTAGGAAGTGCAGTAAACCCAGCAATCAAGGAAAGGCATAAGGGTTGCCTCTTGGTCAGCTGTGGGAGACAAAAAAAAAAAAAATTGCAAAAAGAAAAAAAAAACAGCTCTGGAGGATGCTGCTGCTGTGGGGGTGGGGAGCAAAGACCTGTATGTACTCTATCCATAATATTATGAGAAAAGAGTTTTTGGAGGGCAAGTCATAAGTTTTAAAATGTCTTATATAGTCTAGTTAAGTACCTCATGATAGTCCTCCCCCAAAACCCCTAATAGCAACATTGTCAGTTTTAGATCTTCCCTCTAAGGCATCAAGAGCCTCTTAAAAGGAGGTCAGTCATTGTGCTCAACAGTTTAGAATAAGAAAAAGAGAGTTAAGGCAGTCCTCTAGATTAGACACTATCTTTTCATAATTTGACTTTTCTGTATGTTACAGAGTGAGTTTTTAATGTATACATGCCAGTTTGCAAATCAAAAACTGAAGAACATAAGAGGCACTAATTATTTTTTAAAGCTGCAGCAATTAAAACAACAAATTATGTAAAGTGAGGGGAGAATCCCTTATGTTACTAAGGTTAGCCTGAGGCATGTTAGAGACCTGTAAATTACAAAATCTTACATCATTAATTAATAAGTTCCCTTTCCTTTCATATGTGAACTCAGCTGAGTGTCTTCATGTAGTCGAGCTATGGAGAATTCCTTTTTTTTTTTTATTTTTTATTGATAGACATTTTTCATTCCTCCCTTTTCTCTAATTGTATATTGCTCCAAACCTCCATGATGGTTGCAGCTAATTTCTTTTAAGCCATTGTCTGTACATACAGGATCCTTTTTGCAGGAGCTCCCAAATAATATTCCAAGTTTTTGTCAGCTCCAGGCACTGAGACAGAAGTTCAACATTTTATAATTCCAATACAGGATGAGTTACAGGATTTCCTGAATAATAATCCAAATGTTTTTCTGCAACAGGCACTGAGGCAGAAGTTCACCAATACAGGATGAGTTAGACTGAATACTTCAACAGTTTGATATCTAGTCATGATTTACTCCTACCTGATGTTCATCTTCTCCAACATCCCAGAGGTTTTATTTAATTTACGTATGTTAAATAATGCCCATTTATTTATTTATTTTACATTTGTTAACCAGGGGTGTCTGACTGAGCCGAAAAGGCCCTTTTTCAGCAGAGGCCCATGGAGAAAAGCTCCACATGGAAAAATTACAGATACATTTAATTATTTAGACATGATCAGCATACACACAAATTACAAAAGACATGTTTTTACAGTGGTATGCAGCACATCAACAGTTACAGTGGAGAGAACAGACAAAAAAATATTAATTTAAAAATAAAGGTAATTAATAGATTTGCGGTATACAGCTGACATTTGGAACATAGGTAGAATACATACATAGTACACAGGTACAGTACATACATTGTAGATTAGCCAGTGTTTGTGAGTAAGATTGAAAACTATTATCAAGTACTCTAGGTTTAGTATGTGTACCTTATCCACTTTCACTAGCCTGGGGAGCAATCACGACACTGTGGTATCAAAGATTAACTGCTCTAAGTAAGTTGCACTACCAATACATTTCCACAATCAATACAGCAAAAATATGTTGTATGAGGGGATCAAAGCAGTGTGCAGCCATGGCTGTCCACTCCAATGTAATCTTGAAAACTGCCCCTGTAACACACAATACAAAAATAAAAGAAAGCTTTCAAAGAGCAATGCCCAGGAGATGATGCTATTAGATGTGCAGGAGAGAATTTCATACCCTCCATCAGTACTGTATACCACCATAAACAAAGAAGCAGAGTATGTGACTTGCAGAAAACAAAAATGTGATTAATAATAATAATAATAATAATAATAATAATAATAATGTAATTTAAATATAATTCAAGGTAATAGCTATCATAGGTTCATAGGTATGTACTAGGCAATGGCCCTGGAGCCATTACAAGCCTAGCCCATAGAAGTACCCTGGCATTGTGCCACCTGACGTTAGTTCCCAGTGCCTCTATCAACTAGATCCACTGGAGTGATCCCCGGGGTGAACTTTCTATTACGCATCCACTCATCAAGATTTTTCTTGAAGAGGGACAGTGAGATGACCTGCTTGACATGTATGGGAAGTCTATTTCAGAGCATGGGCAGTCTCTGGGTGAGAAACCTGCCCCTCCAGCATGTTCTGTTGATTGTGGTAATGAGGCTGAGGTCTCGAGAGCATGTGGTGTGGAGGTATTGGGATTTCTTTAGATGTAGCATTTCTAACAGAGCTGGGTCAGACATGGCTTTGTAAGTCAAACAGAGATTACCTCTAAGTAGGCGACATGAGACAGAGAATAGCTGGAGTCTTTTGAGTCTGTCCATGTAGGACATGTGTTTCATGCCTAGGATTGTCTTCATGAGGTACATCTGTGGCCTCTCTAGCTGTTGCAGTTGTCTAGAGAGGTACATGCCAAATGGGGCATTATACTCAATAATTGGTCTAATGAAGGAGGGGTAGAGACAGATGATGACCTCTTTCTTCCTGGATGCAAAACCCTTGGTAATGAGATGTGCCACACAGAAGGACTTTCTGACCACAGTGGCAATATGGTGGTCGAAGGAGAGGTTGCTGTCAACCTGCATCCCCAGATCTCTCATAATGCCTTCAGTGTTCAGTGGGCTCCCATCAATGTGGTAATTAGTGGGATCTGATTTTTTACCAAAGGGAATGACTAAGCATTTTTTGGAGTTAAACTTAAGGCCATGGTTTCAACACCAGTCATTGGTCTCAGTGAAGCCTTTCTGTAGGATGCCTGTATCACTTGGGGAGTTAATAATGGCTCCTAACTTGCAGTCATCTGCGAACTTGGTCAGCCAGAGTCCCTTTTTGTTGTTTTAGACTTCTGAGAAGTAGATGCCGAATAGGAGAGGACCCATTAACGATCCCTGTAGGCCTCCACTTGTGACTGGTCAGCAGTCTGACTTGGAGTCTGCTACTTTCACACTGTGTGTTCTATCTGTGAGCCAATTTGCAACCCACCTAGTGATATAGGGGTTAATGCCTAGTTTGGTGACTTTATCAATAATTTCCGAGTGAGGAATGGTATCAAAGGCCTTGGCCAGATCGAGGTAGGCTGTATGCACTGCCTTACCTTTATCCACAGCCCTGGCGACTGACCCAAAGAAGTTAACCGGGTTGAGCAGGCATGATCTCCCTTTCACAGAGGCAAATTGTGTGGGGTCTAGTGCTTGGAGATTTCCTATATCTTTGTTAATCAGGTCCATGATGATGCACTCCATAGCTTTACATATTAGACTTGTCAGGCTAATGGGGCAGTAATTCCCAGGGTCTGTAGTCGCTCCCCCCTTTATGGAGAGGGATGGCTGTAGCAGTGTGCCATTCAGTAGGGGCAAAGCCTGAGGTGAGCCTGTGACTGAACAGGGGAGGTAACGAGATATACCTTGACCTAGCCAAAGCTTTTGACACAATTCCCCACTCAGGCATAGTAGAAAAGTTAAATAAACTGAAAATAAACCACTCTGTCACCCGGTGGATAGCCAACTGACTCACATATAGGATACAAATAAAACAGGGGAGGTTACCTCCACAAAGAGACCAGTCACCAGTGGAGTACCCAAGGATTATGTGTTGGGATCTATCCTGTTTGGCATCTACTTTTCTGAAGTAAAAGCCAAAACCAAAGGGCTCTAGCTGACTATGTTTGCTGATGACCGCAAGCTAGGAGAAGTCATTGAATCCCCAAATGACAGCCATCCTGCAGGAATGTTTGTCTCAATTAAATAAATGGTGTCAAAATCATACTCTGTAACTAAATTCCAAAAATGCATTGCTGTATCCTTTGGGAAGTGATCTACCTCAGGGAGCTACCGCATTGATAATACACTCCTAAGAGTTGAACCAGCTGTTCGGGATTTGGGAACCTATGTGGACAGTGACCTAAGTTTTGACCAACCCATGCCTAATGTAAGAAATTCCTTTTATACTACACAACTTAGAAACAAATGGATTGTGTGTAGATCTAGGGATGTCACTGTCCTCCTGTATTCAGCCCTCATTAGGCCAGCCATTGAATATAATGCCCCCTGGCATGTATCTGTCCAGACACATGCAAAAACTGGAATGCCCACAGAGATACCTTACTTAAAGGATAGAAGGTCTAAATAATATGTCCTATATGGACTGACTCAAAGCCCTGTCACTGTATTTGGTACCATACTGACTGCTAAGAGGTGACCTATGTCTGGCAGACAAGGCATCCTCTGACCTATTACTGATATAGCGTTAAGTCAGATGTCATCAGAAATGCTTGGTCTAGAGATCTAAACCTCTTCTGCAACATCAATAAAATGGTTTGGCAGAACCGGTATATATATCTTAGAGGATGCTGCTGCTGTGGAGCAAACTCCTCATCTGCATGAAACAAAGTTCATCCCTGTCGATTTCCAAAAACAACATAGATCTGTTGATGGGAAACAGAAAATTTACCCCAGAACTGCCCACTGTACTACTAATGGACAGAGGTAGCTCCTATATGCTTTATCCCATGCATTGGTCCCCTCAGATTATCTATGGTATGATCCCAGTTATTCTTATTAGGGGTAATGTATAATTATCAGTCATGGGATGGTATAATTATAACCAAATGAGATAGATTATTTCAAGCAAAAAAAAGGAAATTGGTTAGGCGTAAAATGACCTGCAAGGACAGATAATGTAGTACTTACCTATGAACCTATGAAGTGACGCAATGGGTGATAAGTGCCAACTGTCAAAATTAAGTTAATTTAAAAAAATGCAAATCAGTCTGTGGAAGCACAAGAAATAGTTTCTTACTTTTAGTGCCTTTGGAAGGGTAAGAAGCATTTCTGCAGGAAGGATGACATGGAATGCTGCAGGTCTACATGCTGAAGCAAGTGTTTTATATTGAGAGTTGCACAAACTGAAAGATGGTGACAATCTGTTGTTATTTATCAATACAAAGGAAGCACTAGATGAAACACTGAATGCAGGTAGTGTGCCCTTATACACAATAAACTAATGTCTGATTTTTCATGTGGTCTCCTACTCACTGGAGCAGGTATGTTTTGTCACTATGTGTCTTTAGTCTAGTTTACTTGCCACGCTATTTTTGTTGTACTATTTCTATTTTAGCAACAGATCATGTGCATGCTATTTTGATATTGGTGTTAATGTGGTCCTTGCACTTAGAAAGTTTCAGCTGAGGTTTTCAGGACAAGTACTGTTACTCCCCCACCTGTCCAAATAAAACATATACATAGCTAAAAACAGCAATACTACAAATTCCAAAAAGTAATAAGAAGTTACTTAATGGAATTATATAGCTGGTCATCAGGATGGAATTCTTTTTTTAACAAACAGTGCCATAGTTATTGGTGTAAACAAACTGTTTAAATTTGGTGTACATTCTTTGGTACTATTTGCAGATTTAAGTCATTACTGTAAATGATACCTTTAACAAAAATATTAATTCTAGTTTGAAAAAGAAAAAAGTAATTGGACAGTTTTGTTAATGGCCATCACAAGGTATTCATCTGCTATAAGTTGTTGATATTTTTTGCACCTCGGATAAGTGTTTCTATGAAGTTCCTTTAGATTAGCCGACCACTTCCTTTAACTTAGCTGTACTATATTAAATATACCCAATTTTTTAATGTCATTGCAATTTGTTCTGGTGGCTGAAATAAACCAGGAATAGTCTGTACACATTGTGGATGTTTATTATGTCAATTATTTATTTATCACAGTCTCAATATCAGTGCATGTCCTTCATTTGCAGAGTTATTTTACCAGTAATGTAATCCCCCAAAACACTAATTTTGGCTGAAATCTTCTAAAGCATTTGCAGTCAGTGAAAAAAAAAAGACTAGTCAAATAAAGGAAAACGATAGATTGTGGTAGTGCATTTGTGGATCACAGAACCATGAATGACATATATTACTGATAATGTGTGTGTGTGTAATTGGAAGAGACAAGACATCTGAAGAGGCAGAGGGCTGGTATTACTGGGATCTACTGTCTGTACTCACATCTTTTACTTGCAGTCTGCCTTCTCTTCTTTCTTGTTAATAAGTAATTCAGATTGTACTTTGTGCTGGAGAAAGACATGGCTTTGCAGTCCTTTGGCATGCCTGTAATGTGTGAGGTATTGATTGATTGCATTCTCCTGTCTTTATCACTTGATTAAACCTTCTTCTGCTTGTACTTCTCTCTCAGCACATACAGTAAACTTAAAAAATAATTACTACAAAATTACTTTGGGTGCCCCACTGAACAGTTAAACAGTTGTAGATGTCTAACGGTTAAGTTCTCTGCTTTGGGGCAAGTAGAGTAAATTAATTTCTAATCCTTATTGAACCAATCTATTTAACAAAACTATATAAACTATATAATTGAATGCTAAGCAATACAATCTCAAGCAACAAGAGGTTATCAACTCTGTGCTGAGACACTACAAGACAAGGAGAACACTATAGATTTTTCTGGCATACTTCACTGTATTAAAAAATCCAGAAAGAATAAAATACTTGCAGTACAATATCTAAAATAATGCATAATTCAAATGTGATGTCCCCACTCTGGCCCAGTAATCAAGGAGCCTGAATCTCCACCACTGACACTGGAGAAGGACATTCACTTGGAACAAAAATGGATACATCCAGTATTTCCAGATGCAGCTCTCTGCATCAAGAACAATTTCCCTTAAGAGAACACAGGGAACACACTCTCTCCCCAGGTCCTGAATAAGGCTTCCCACTAGCACAGCTGCAGAATTAAGTCCTCAGCTGAGTCTCCACGCCAAGTCCTCCACCACTCTCTCTGTGAAACCAGTGCTTTGTGTCCCTGCTCCAAGTAGCTGACACACACATGCACACATATA